>NC_082597.1:44012728-44320334 GCF_030936135.1 Gavia stellata
CTTGGAAATAGAATCTCCCTCTTATTTCCAATGTATTAAATTGGAAGACAGTAGCAAAACTTCTTGCTACGGTTGGATTCAATTACCCTGACATTAATATTACACATCCTTCATTATTAATGGACAATGTAAAAAAAAAAATATCCTTTAGTATCTTCTACTCAAGAGTGAGGTTGTACAACACCTTCTGGGATACCGCCGTCCCTGGGATACTTGCAAGGGCACATGTGGATAAAGAAGTATGGTTAAGGATTTCTCTTTCTTTAGTAGGAAAATGCATGTATTTCTTTGCCTTTGTGTGAAAAAAGGCAGGAGTAATATTAGAGAGTCTAAGAAAAAGAAGTAGTTCGAAGAAAACTAAAGATTAAGATTTTTAGGAGCAGGGACTAAATAAAAAGGGGCTGTGAACTTCCTCATGCCCAAGTTTTATTCTGTTTTGGCCAGGGAACCTTAGTCGGAAGTACACAGGTTGCATAGAAGAGGTGTCTGTCTAATCTTAGATTTTCCTTTGAACGAAAATCCTCTGTCTAACTGCTTGGGTCAAAAAGGGCAGCAGTGTTTTACAGCTTAGCCGGCGAACTTGGTTAAATGTCTGTCTCCTGACAAATCAGTATTTTTGAAAACAGAGGTGACTCGGAGACACGTGAGGTGGGAATGCTGTGCACCTCAACTACTGGCAGCCGCTTTACTCTCCAAATCCTCCCAGGGAAGGTAAACTTATAAGGAATATTTATTTTGATTCAGAGGCATGTGTTATAAATATGCATGCTATTAGGACAAAGGGCAATATCAGATGCCCCTTATACGATTTTCCTGGATTGAGTAAGCAGGGATTTGTTGCAGGTCCTCTTCTATAGCTGGACATAACTGGAAGCCCTCCCGCTCCTGGTTTTGTCTTTCTGCCATCAACTACTACGCAGCTGGAGGTTAAGGGTTATTCCAGCCATTTTAATTGCAGTGTTTGTCAAGACTACTAATAAACACGAACCACCGCAGTGGCACTTTCTGTTTCAGAATGATCTCACACTGTCTTGCACAGTGACACATTTTGTTTTCTTTACTCATGTGAAAAATATCTGATTCAGCCAGTGAGCAACTGCACTGATTTCACCAGGTGAGCTGGAAGGGGACATCCCTCAGCACTCTCAAGGATGAACCCGCCTGGTTCCCGCGATCCCTACCAGGTAACAGGATTGCACTTGGACACAGATTACATTTCAGCCAGATATTGTCAATTCCCATTAATTTTAATTTTTGATTTATTTCTTCACAATTACTATTCAGAATATTCAACCTGGACCAGTTTCTGACATTTTGAAGGCCTAATTACTAGTCAACAGGGAAGCCTACGTTAATTGTCAGTAAGATATGTGACTATTGTCAAAGTAACTGCTGGCAACACCCAAATGCCTGTTATCAGCAAGGGAGAAAGTCTGCCTACTTTATGCTAAACAGAGTTTTTACTCAAGGTGGGGTTTTGATTCTAGAAGTTAAATCAAAATGCAGAGGGTATTTCCAAAAATAATTATTATGAAGGGATACTGAAAAGGAAGGTGAAGCAGGGAGAATGAGAAAGAAAAAGCTGTGTGAGAAATTTTTCCCTGGAAGCCTAAGTTGGTTGGAGGGAAACAGAGGATGGGGAACAGAGAAGAGGAGAAGTTGTCTTGTCTTTCAAAGCACTGGAGACTGGAGACAGGTTGTTGGGAGTGGTACAGGAGTACTCCTACTGCTTCTAAAATTTCTCAGGGGCTTGATTAGTGTAGCTTGCTTAGGTTTAAAGAGACTGACTCATTTGTGGGAAGGAAAGGATATTTCCACAAGGCAGATATTTGAGACCTGTTTTATTTCTATTTTTCTTGTCCTATTGCATGGGGCATTGCCACAGATGGCCCACGAATTTGACTTCACAAATTTCTTCCTATTGCAGAGACCTTGATCTCTTCTGCTCTGATTTTGTGACACGTTGTAATAATGTGCTTTTACTGTTTAACAGTAAGCCTTTAAGCCTGAGAGGTACACTGAGGGTACTCAGGGGTATTTGGTATAGATGTTTATGAAGTAAAGTCCCATAGACCTTTCTGAATTAAATTTTTATTGTGTTTGCCTGTGTCAGTGAGGGAGACAAACCTGTTGAAGGAAAGAACCACTTAATGGCACCTAATGCCATCACACATAGAAGTTTGTCATGAAATCACATGCCAGCTTGTAGCCTGCTCCCTGTGGAGCACTGGACGTGTCCCTAACAGGACTCCTACCACCAGGGCTTCGTACCATACAAGCATGGCAAGTATTTCTCTCCATTTTTTAAGTTCTAGATGAAAGTAAATAGGCTTGACCAGCTCCCGTCCCATGCATTTACTTCATTAAGAGTTAATGTTTGACCATCATTTCTCAGAGTGGTCTAGTTCAAAGGGAAAGAAACCCAGGATAACTTGAAAGATTATCACATTTTGGTGCTGACTACCAAATTCTCTGTTGGGCTATCAGCTACATGATAGCTGTTTTTCAGAAATGATCTAATAAACCACCACTAAACAATATGTAAAAGTAAAATATGTAGATTGCTCAGGAAAGTAATCAGTCAGCTCATTTCTGTTACCTTTGCAATGCTTCTTTCTGGAGTCGGTGCTGGAGGGATCTCTTTGTGGCACTGGATATTTCCACTCACTGAGGCCAGCTCAGTTATTTGAAGATGCTTACTCCACTGGAAAATGTCTTTTGATGTAACTCTCTGATGCTTCATCCCATTTTGGTGAGAGGACCGTAGGATGGACTTGGTAAGGGATAGTAAAAATGCTTCCCATAGAACGTGGTAAAACTCTGTTTTATAAACCCATGCATTTTGCCCATCTTGGGAAAGTTTTAAAAATATGGACACTGTTTAGCAAATCCGATTGAAAAAAACAATTTATAGTTCAGATTCGTGGGAGCAGCTGCAATAGGATGTAAGTGCTGAGTTTGGCTTACAGGTATTGACCATGCAAGATGACAGTATTAATATTGGGCTGAAGTGCTTTTTCTTGGGATTTTCTATGTGGGAATCTATACGACCCTAGCTTTGAAACTCTAGTCATACTGCCAGGAATTCCTCAGTAACCTCCCTTTTTTCTTATAGAAACAAGATCATCTGATCCTCTTAGTATTTTGCCTGTAACGAAGGATGTAATTGTCTTTTTCCTCATTATTCAGGGTCTTGTCTATTAAAAATTCAAGAGCTAGTACAACTCCATTCTGTTTCCTTAAGTGTTACGGCTTGAGTTTCCCAAAGGTAGTTTTAACTTTCTTGATTGCCTTCCCTGCTGTACAATGTAACACTGAAGTATGATTGCAGCTATCAGATGATCCACCTCTGTGCTCCTAATCTGAAAAATAATCCTAATTTAATTTATAAAAGAATGTTTGCTAATTTTTCTTGGCACGGGAGACTTGGATTGAGAATTAAGGGTTTTCTGGTGTTGAAGTCCACAGTATTTTTTCAGTCATGCTTTGTAATACATTTCTTCCCTTTCCCATAACGACTTGATTAAATACAAGCTCAGTTTATTGTGGCAAAGTGAAAGCGCAGTTTCTAGAACGTTTTCTCTTTCTGTGTCTGCTGGGGCATCTTTGCTAATGCTTATTATGGGCCTATGCCAAACCCTAACAAAGTAAAAGGAAACGTTCCCCTTGAAAGAACGTGACTTTGGATCAGGCCCCCAAATAATGTCAAACTCCAGTTCGAGTTTAAATGGTTTTTCCTTTCCCCAACCCTCCCACATCTTTGTAATGCATTGAGAGGAGAAAAGCTAACACTGTTGTAATATCCCTTGCTCATTTAAAAGCAATGCTTTTAGAAGAAAATAAATATGATATTGTGTAATCACTTATAATAGCTATGGGTAAAATTATGCTGCATTGGTTATTGTTCTTTACATATATTACCAATTGAAAAGGAAAAGAAATTTGAATTAATGGACCCATTTGTACAAACACAATTGTTAATATTAATATGCAGGGTAAGTCAGTTGGCAAGAGCAGAAATAAATTAGTGGGTCTCTCAAACACAGTATTTCACTGGAGACTAACTGCACAGATGCTGAAAATAAAATCCTGTAGTTAAACCAATGTGTGGGGAGACTTCTCTTAGAGTTCAGAGGAAATATCGAAGTGCAGATTCCCCGCAGTACATTATTATTGTCCAAAAGTCTACATGTGCTGCCAAGAGATTATTAGTGTTTGCTGAGAGAAAGCACTCTGCGAAGGAAGGAGCTGGTGGAAGTAACAACCTTCCCCATTTCCTTCCACGGCTGCTGGGCTCACGCTGTGGCTGCGGGATATTCTAGATGGATTTTTTTAGTCGAAAAAATAGCCATGGCGAGTTTGGTTTTTGTAGGCTAAGGCAGAGTTATTAAAACCCAGTTTTTGATCCCTGCCTGTCCGGGTAGCACTCAGGCTGACTTCCACATGCCTCTGTGGTAAGGGCAGACATCACAAGCAGAAAGACTGCAAGTAACTTTATTACCCTCAGAAGTGCAAGCTCGCAGGACAAAACCCTGTCCCTAGTTAAGAAGTAAAGCTTTGGAGAGCTCACTGGGAATCTCATTAGTAGATTAGAAGTTTTGCCAGTTGATTATTCATGTTTGTAAACTATTCCTCTAAAGACATTCAGTTCGTGATCTTTCATTATGATGCTGAAAGCCATATTTTTGTGCATCAAGTCCAAATTTCCCTTAATTATTAATTATCTTCCAGGAAATTAGCTTTTTGGGAAAAAGAAAGCCACCCACCATACATACACATCCTTATTTGTAATCTCCTTCACTACCTCTGATTTTTTCAAAAAAAGTATGGTAGTTTTGCTGGCCCATTTCAGAGCCAAGTTTAAATTACCTTCCTGAGACAAAGCTGTCAATCTCTTAACCTGAAGAAAATGTACAGATCAATCAAAAGGTGTCTTTTTATAATAAGTAAGGGCAACTTTTCCCAAAATCAAAGAATCCTCTTGGAAATGGGCTTGCTTTGTTTCTGAGAAATACTTCACATTTTCTTTCATTTTATCCATTCATCAAGCTTCACAAATGTAACAGTGGAATAACAATGTTAGGAAAAAACAGGACAATCACTAAAATGTTATATTCTGTATCTGAATTATAAGAATCCCATTAAAACTCAACATTAAAGCATTGTTTGCTGGAAGAAAAAATGATCATGGCTTTGATAAAGAAAAACAAAAACAACCTTGGCTTTTCCAGCTTTAATCAAGTAATTTGTGGCCCAGTAAGGGCTCTGCACAGCTGAGTTATTTTCAGATCATTTATCACAGGTGTTTCACATGTGTTCAGCACATCCTGATTCTAATCCTCTTAATACGCTTAACAATAGTAGGACAGCTTTTGAGAATGAGCGAACTGGCTTTCCTGGTTATTTTGGACTGTGTTCTTACACAAACACTATTTATTTGGGATTTGAATCCCTGTTCCAGCACTCATTTTATCCAAAAACCAACTCCATCTGTGGAGAGGGCCTTCTTATCTTGCATCACTAGGCTGAACAGTTCCTGCTGTATAAAAACAGGGACACGTACATGGACAAATCTAAGGCTTAGGCCAGTTCCTTCCACATTCATACAATGTTCAGTGCACTGGACACCAACCACTGAAAGGAACTTCCCTTGTCTGGGTGCCCACCATTTGGAGTCTTCTCATCCAGGTGACTGGCACCTGGGCCATACTGTGAGCTTACATCACGATGCCATGCAAACAAGAGCAGAAATAACCCACAGTTCTCTAATTAGCCTCATTAATTCATTACTTGTGAGAGCTCCTAGCTTCACTGGTCCTATGATGGATTGCAGCAAATGCAATGTGCATCCCAAGCCAAAGGCGAGGGCATGTAAGAGAGCAACGTCCATGAGATGATCTTCAGATCTAGCAGCAAATATTTCCGTTTAAGTATTCAAATTTTTTTTAAAGTACTGCAGGTCATTTTTCTTTGAATGATTATGCTTTTACTGTGTGATAAATAAGATTCTGTCTGAAGATACCAGAGGGTATGTGGAACCAGAAAAATATCTCTGCAACATATTTTGAGTGGTGATCACACCATTTCTAGCTCACCATATGGCTTAGTGCAGATGTCCTAGCATTAAAATGACCTTCTTCATTACATAAAGGTCACAGATGCAGAATTCAACATTCTGTAACCCCTGGCAGGGGTACAGGCTATGCAGGGAGTACACCTGTTGCCTTGCCCAGAGTTCAGAACACTGTCACTCAATAATTGACTGAAATATAGGGATTGAATTTAGCTTGTATTGCTGTTGGTAACATCAGTTAATAAACTTAGATGTTATTAAATTGTTCAATGTGCTGAAATTAACAAATAAAAATGCTAACATACTAGAATCAACTTCTATATAGGTTTTACTTTGGTAGCCCTAGTAACAAGAAGCACCATGTCCTCCTTTTCTGAATCTCTGTTAATGGTTGTTTTCTCTCTTTAAGAAAAGATAAAATAGAAAGTAAGTTAAGGCAATGATCGGGGGTTTCTGTACATAAAATTGTTAAATTTTACTCCACTCAAAAAATACTTTTTCTGCATCTTAATATTGGAGTGGGCAGACTGGCCAGTTTTAACCTCTTCCCCCTGCCTTGTCCCACAGAAGCTGCCCCATTACTGAAAGGCTGAGCTGGGTTTCCCTGCACTTCTCCCCAGACTTTGCACCATCTTCTGTTTCTCTGACAGAAAAACCTTGGGGTGTTCCTCAGCGTGTTTATCCTGCTGCTCCACACTGTTTCAGTCAGGCAGCATGTTGAACAAGATGGTGTACTCAGTCTCTTGATTTAACCGAGATTGCAAATGTCAATAAAGGGAATAGATAACTACCAAAACACACTTCTCTCATAGGAATGTTCAACAGTATTGTCTTTTGCTGGTTATCACTAGAAAAAGTAGTTTACATGCAGCTCTGAAGAATTGCTACATAGGATGTTTTAAACAGCATACTCTAAAGTTAGAGAAGAGAAGAGAAGAGAAGAGAAGAGAAGAGAAGAGAAGAGAAGAGAAGAGAAGAGAAGAGAAGAGAAGAGAAGAGAAGAGAAGAGAAGAGAAGAGAAGAGAAGAGAAGAGAAGAGAAGAGAAGAGAAGAGAAGAGAGAACTATCTCAGTTGGAAGGGACCTACAATGATCATCTGGTCCAACTGCTTGATCACTTCAGGGCTGACCAAAAGTTAAAGCATGTTATTAAGAGCATTGTCCAAATGCCTCTTAAACACTGACAGGCTTGGGGCATCGACCACCTCTCTAGCAAGCCTCTTCCAGTGTTTGACCACCCTCTTGGTAAAGAAATGTTTCTTAACTTGTGCTTGACATTGTTCTTTCCAGCTGACCGTTCAAAAGCACTTTTACACAGCCACTGCAAATTCAGTAGTCCTTTTGAAGGGATTGCACCAGTACAATGCTAATATATTCAGGAATATTTCAAAATCATGTTCTGTCAGCCAGTCTCAGATCACCCTATCACACATACTGTTTCTGCGTGCTCTGTGCATCTTCCTTTCATGAAAGCTACTAATTTAGTTTGTTTAGAACATAACCAAAACATGCTCCTTGACAATCTAATTGAACTAGGAGCATCTGACATGGGAGCATTTCAATAAAGAGGGATACCAACCACTGATCTGGGATGTGACCTTTTTTTGATTATTAATAAAAGAATCCTAAGGCATATGAAAAATTGACCAAAAAAAAAAAAAAAACACCCAAAAAACCCAAACCCAAGACTGTATTTTATTCCTACAAGTAAAGGGACAAAGAGAAGTGAAAAGGCACAGAAGGTAAGGTACATGATGCTCAGTGAGATTGGCACAGCATTATGAAGCATCTAATTTCAGCTGCCAAAGAGGCTCATATTGATTTTTTTTTTTTTTTCCCCATTCTCTGTGTGTGCTTTTATAGAGACTTGAAATAGAGTCTCCATTTTGCTCTTATGAAAACCACGTTTCTTAGAGGGCAATGTGGGAGAGGGAAAAGAATAGCTCTTTCTGCCTGGAAAAATAGGAGCCTACTTAGCACTTAACAAAGGATTATACACCCTAATGTTCTGAGAGGCGCCTGTTCAGGTACATAGAGGGGAGCTAGATGCCTTAGGAGTATTTAGAAGAGTGATTTAAATCCATGCAGGCTGCTGTGTGTTTTCCCATTTGTGCATTGTGAGAGAGAGGTCTAGATTCCAGAAATCCCTTTTGAAGCTATAAAACTTAAATCAAAGGCAAAGAACACAGAGCAATTCAGAAATACCTCCATTTGTAGATCATAACTGAAGTTATTTAAAAGGTTGTTATAAGGAAAATACTCTTTCTTCAGGGCTTCACACAGTCAATAATTTCTGACAGTTAAGAAAATTCTAAAATCTCTAAATCTTTGCAGGATCAAAGGAAGACTTATTAGCAGCACAAATACTTGAATTTGTTCCTTTTTTTAGAGTGGTTGTTATTATTAGGTAAAAGATACAAAAGGTCTAAGAGGTGCGTGACTCTTATTAACAAATACATTTTACTGCAGCGTGAGGAAGGGAGAGAACTCACCTTTCCTTACTTTTCCCTACTTGGTTGTTGTGTAGACTCTTTCACCAGAGCCTCCCCAACCTTACACCTCCACCATGCCTTTCTAACAGCTGGAGAAGTGTCCAGCTTCTGTGCAAAGTGCAAACACACTTGTTTGCAGTTGTTCCCTGCACCATGGTTCGGAGCTATAAAATGGCCAGAAGCCACAGCGGATGTATCACTTGCACTGGAGCAGGAGACTGGATCCATTACTTTTTAGGACAATGGTTAAAAAAAAATAAAAATAAACTCTCTTAGAATTCCAGCAGAGGAAAAGTAAAAATACTGTAAAGAGTCTGAATCTGTTGCTGCAAATGTTAGCTGCCTTTCTCTGTTTGGCACTGTAACAGACCAAAATTTGAGCCATCCAAATGACAGTTTTAGAGAAGAGGGAGGGAAGGGAAGACAATAAAAAAATTCTCATGACTCAAACATCTATCCTTTTTCCCCCCATGTTATCTGGCAGAATTAAAAACCCAGCAGGAAATTAAACATATACACCTGACAAAGAACTGCTTAGAAAATGTGATGTGTGAATATAGATGACTCATTCTCATTCTGAAGACTGGTCTCCTTTAAAGATTCTAGCAAGCTCTGTTCTCTTTATTTATTTTTTTTCCAAAATGCATTTTACAACTCCATTTTCTAAATATGATTTATAGTTATTGTTTATTTCATACAAAATAGGAAATGTAACAAGCCTCTTTTAACACTGCTTTCTATCTAGTCAAGTGATTATGAATTTATATGCCAGATTCACAAATGAAAATACTTCAGCACCCTGTTTTCCCAGCCCATGGAAAGAATTCCTTTCTAGGTGCCCGTGAACTCTATTTTTAAACTAGTGTAGATCCAGCTGGATCCACAAAGCAATGTAATAATACTTAACACTTACATGACACTTCTTACATAAAAGTCTGCAGTGCCTTTACAATGACTGAAATAACCATTTTCATAACACCCCTAAGATGCAGAGAACAGATATGCCATGAGTACTCAGTAAAGGATGGAATCACCAGAAGTGATTACCTCTGGTGTAGAGGACAACTGCTGCTTAAAGTCTTCATCAATAATAAACAGTTTAAACAGTAACTTGGTTTCCATTACTTAAACTATCTGGGGACTTGAGTTTTCAGTATGTTGTTCCTGAGCTGGAATTTGTCCAAGACATCCAGGTTAAGAGACAAACTATGGCTTTCAGAAAAATTGCTGAGTGTTAAATGATCAAAAAGGGGTCACATCCCAATGGTAGGTCCCATCAAAGGATTATCAAAGAATCATAGAATGGTTTGGGTTGGAAGGGACCTTGAAGACCGTCTAGTTCCAACCCCCCTGCCATTGGCAGGGACACCTTCCACTAGACCAAGTTGCTCAAAGCCCTGTCCAACCTGGCCTTGAACACTTCCAGGGATGGGGCATCCACAACTTCTCTGGGCAACCTGTTGCAGTGCCTCACCACCCTCATTTCTTCCTTATATCTAATCTAAATCCACCCTCTTTCAGTTTAAAGCCATTACCTCTTGTCCCTCTCCAGCTTTCTTGTAGGCCCCCTTCAGGTACTGGAAGGCTGCTATAAGGTCTCCCCAGAGCCTTCTCTTCTCCAGGCAAACAACCCCAACTCTCTCAGCTTGTCCTCATAGGAGATGTTCTCCAGTGCTCTGATCATCTTTGTGGCCCTCCTCTGGCCTCGCTCCAACAGGTCCATGTCCTTCTTATGTTGGGGGCCCCAGAGCCAAACACAGTACTCCAGGTGGGGTCTCACAAGAGCAGAGTAGAGAGCCGCTCACACTTCTTTTGATGCAGAGCAGGATACATTTCACTTTCTGGTCTGCAAGCACATGCTACCGGCTCATGTTGAGCTTCTTGTCAACCAACACCCCCAAGTCCTTCTCCTCAGGGACGCTCACAATCCATTCTCCGCCCAGCCTATATTTGTGCTTGGGATTGCCCCGACCCGTGTGCACGGCCTTGCACTTCACCTTGTTGAACTTCATGAGGTTCGCACGCGCCCACCTCTCAAGCCTGTCAAAGTCCCTCTGGGTAGCATCCCTTCCCTCCAGCATGTCAACCACACCACACAGCTTGGTGTCATTGGCAAATGAGAGTGCACTCAATCCCACTGTCCATGTCGCTGACGAACATGTTAAACAGCACCAGTCCCAATACTGACACCCTGAGGAATGCTGCTCGCCGCTGGTCTCCACTTGGACATCAAGCCATTGACCACAACTCTTTGAGTACAACCATCCAGCCAATTCCTTATCCACAGAGTGATCCACCCGTCAAATCCATGTATCTCCAATTTAGAGACAAGGATGTCATGGGGGAGACAGTGTCAAATGCTTTGCACAAGTCCAGGCAGATGACGTCAGTTGCTCTTCTCTTATCCACCAACACAGTAACCCCGTCATAGAAGGCCATCAAATTTTTCAGACACGATTTGACCCTAGTGAAGCCATGTAGGCTGTCACCAATCACCTCCTTGTTTTCCATGTGCCTTAGCATAGTTTCCAGGAGGATCTGCTCCATGATCTTGCTGGGCACAGAGGTGAGACTGACTGGCCTGTAGTTCCCCAGGTCTTCCTTTTTTCCCTTTTTAAAAATGGGGGTTATGTTTCCCCTTTGCCAGTCAATAGGAACTTCACCAGACTGACATTACTTATCAAATATGATGGATAGTGGCTGAGCAACTTCATCTGCCAGTTCCCTCAGGACCCACAGATGCATCTCATCAGGTCCCATGGACCTGTGCACCTGCAGGTTCCTTAAAGGGTCTCAAACCAGATCTTCTCCTACAGTGGGCGGTTCTTCATTCTCCCAGTCCCTGCCTTTGCCTTCTGTAACTTGGGCGGTGTGGATTGAGCACTTGCTGGTGAAGACTGCGGCAAAAAAGTCATTGAGTATCTCAGCCTTCTCCATATCCCACGTAACCAGGTCTCCCATTTCCTTCTGGGGAGGGACCACATTTTCCCTAGTCTTTTTTTTATCACCAATGTACCTATAGAATCTTTTCTTGTTACCCTTGATGTCCCTGGCCAGATTTAATTCTATCAGGGCTTTAGCTTTCCTAACCTGATCCCTGGCTGCACAGACAATTTCTCTGTATTCCTCCCAGGCTACCTGTCCTTGCTTCCACCCTCTGTAGGCTTCTTTTTTGTGTTTGAGTTTGTCCAGGAGCTCCTTGTTCATCCATGCAGGCTTCCTCATGTTTTTGCCTGACTTCCTCTTTGTTGGGATGCATCACTCCTGAGCTTGGAGGAGGTGATCCTTGAATATTAATCAGCTTTCTTGGGCCCCTCATCCCTCCAGGGCTTTATCCCATGGTACTCTACCAATCAGACCCCTGAAGAGGCCAAAGTCTGCTCTCCTGAAGGCCAGAGTAGTGAGCTTGCTGTGCCTTCCTCGGTGTCCTAAGGATCTTGAACTCCACCATTTCATGGTCACTGCAGCCAAGGCTGCCCTTGAGCTTCACATTCCCCACCAGCCCCTCCTTGTTGGTGAGAACCAGGCCCAGCACAGCACCTCTCCTCATTGGCTCCTCTATCACTTGGAGAAGGAAGTTATCATCAACGCATTCCAGGAACCTCCCGGATTGCTTATGCCCTGCTGTGTTGTCCCTCCAACAGATATCGGGTGTTTGAAGTCCCCCATGAGGACCAGCGCTTGTGAACGTGAGGCTGCTCTTATCTGTCTATAGAGGGCCTCATCCACTCAGTCAGGTGGCCTGTAGCAGACCCCCACTATAATGTCACCTGTCCCTGTCCTCCCCTTAATCCTGACCCATAAGCCCTCGGCTGGCTCCTCATCCATCCCCAGGCGGAGCTCCATGTACTCCAGCTGGTCATTGACATAGAGGGTGACACCCCCTCCTCATCTCCCCTGCCTGTCCTTCCTAAAGAGCCTGTATCCTTCCATTCCAACACTCCAGTCATAGGAGCCATCCCACCACAACTCTGTGATACCAGTAAGATCACAGCCCTGCAGACGAGTGCACGTCTCTAACTCCTCTTGTTTATTCCCCATGCTACATGTGTTTGCAGACCTGCATCATCAGGGTGCTCTTTAATAAACCCCTATCGGAGTATTGGCTCAGTACAGACTTAAATGGAAGACTGCAGATTAGTGAATCACCAGCACTGTTTAGTGCAGACTGAGTGTAACGTCACTTAACTTGAAGGGTTTGACATGATGAGAACACAAAGAGATGAGATGTACAGCCTACAACCACCGAGGACTTGTGCTTTCGGAAAACACACTTGAAATATTGTACTAAATTTACAAGATCTGTATTCAACTCCCTACTATACTAGGCAATCATTATCACTGTAAGAGGTGCACCTATAGGACTAAGAAGGCCCTGCACGCTATACTGTGAGATCCTGTTATTAACTGCCTATAACATTTAACAACTTGAATGGTTCAGAATAGTGTTTTTCCTGCTCAGGTGCATCATTTATTTGTCTGTGAAAGTTTAAGGTGTTTCCAGAACTGAGATTACTAATAAAAGAATGCTTTTCCCATGTTAAAAATATAAAATACTAGCAGTTGTTTGACTGAGAAATTCTATTACTTCCAAGCCTTGGAGCTAAAAAATGTAACTTAACAGGGTATTACATTGTTTTGAAGGATAGAGTCTTGCTATTTTTGTAAAAATCAGCTACAGCTGGCCCAAACTCCACGTGTTTATGTTCAGTAGTAACTTATAAATCTGGTAGCAAAATTCTCACGTTCCTGACCTGTCCTGACAATGGACTTGACATCCTATCTCCTTGTTCAAGGAACATTTCTCATCTACTGGCCCCTGAAAAGCTCTAAGCTATGCTAGAAAACATCTTTTTTCTCATCAGTGGAAAGACCAAAACACAGAGGGGTGAGGAACTAGGGGTAGGAGATGTGCAGAGGAAAAGACAAAGCAGAGGACAAAGGTGAGAGGACAAAGGTGAGAACTGGGAACAATTAATTTGAAATGGAAGATCCGCAAGGGAATGAAAACAAGGGTGGCAAGTTACTTGAAGGGAGGCAGGATTAAGGAGAAAAAAATGAGGAAGCTTCTGTTCAGTGGCATAAGAGAATTGGGAGGCATCTTTAGGAGTGATGACAGAGGTAGACACTGGAGAAAAAGGAGGAATGGAGGCGGGCAAAATTCAAGAACTGAGGGGATGAACGTAAATATAACGGAAGAGATAAGAGAAGAGAGAGAGCATTTCCGTATCCCATGACCACGAGTCTGAACAAGGACTAAATAATAAGCTGTGAACTCTCCCAGGAAATTCTGTTTTCCCAGATTTGGGAATCCTTAAATCCTGTTTTCCTTAAATGGCAAGTCTTGATAAGGCTCAGTGGAAATTCACGCCTTAGATTTTAAGGGTTTTTTTCTCCCCCTCAAACTTGCATAAGTAAAGCTTTGTTAAAAGCTTGGTAAGACAGCTAAGCTATGAACTCCGATCTTAGAAAATGACAGAATCAACAGCAAATATTTCTGTTAGATTTAATCTCGTTTGGCTGTTTTTTGGGGTTTTTTTGGTGTTGCAATGAATGGCTTATATTAAATCTGGGCAGCTATCTAGGGGGAGAGAAGGAAATCTACAGCTATTTGACGAAAAAAGCAGAAGCTGAAACAGAGACAACTGAGGAGGGGATAGCAATCAGAATGGGTGCAGGATTTTGGAACCTTTTCTAAACTCTCTTGCTGGTCATAATTGAGCGCAGGCCAGTGAAGATTGGAAGTGATAGTTATCTGCTGGCCTATGAAAAGATTTGAGTTTTGCTAGAAAACAAAATATATTTTCCTCACTGACAGGAAACAGCACTCTGAAATGAAGCTGTATGGGTATGGAATATGACTTTGTTTTGCTAAAGGACAACTGGGACATTGTGAATTCCATGTGATGAGGGCAGAAGCATAGACACCACATCTGGTTTTGACACAAGAGGCACACCTTCAAGGGGAAAACGGTTGCTGATTTCCAGTGATCCCTTTCTGGAAGGCTACAGTCCACTTCCCTGGCTCTCGATATTAGTGCTGGACCTGACATCACTGCAGGATAATTGCAAACCCCTTGCACGCACTACTCAGAACTTACTGAAGTAGGGTCCTTGGTTTAATTCTTTGACCAAATAAAAGGCATAAACTAGTCTGCTTTGCTAAAGCCCCTCTTAAACTTGCAGTAGCTTTACTTGCACACAACTGAGATTTACAGATGTGTACAAAAAACAACAACATCTGACAGCAAACTCCTCCCTCTTGAATCATCACCATTGCTGGGATGCCTTTCAGCATCCTTAGGGCGAGTGTGTCTTTCCAGTCATTCACTTGCTCAGCTCAGCCCTCTGATGTAGTTGGTGATTCGCCTCTTTTTGTTCTTCTTGAAGAGCCTGTCTCTTTGATGACAGTCTTTGATGTTCCTGTTTCAGATTCAAAGATACTGCCTTTTTCTACCATAAAAAGAAAGTTTTAAAGCAAACCAAAGGTCATAGTAATAAATAGAGTTCATAAAATCAAACAAAATTAATTAAGATTGCATAGATAGATCCCTCACAGGCTCTAGTGCAGTGGAAAATCACTGACAGTTTAAGGATTTTTCTGTGTACGTTTTTGAATTTAGGGTTGAGATTTATTTTGGCTACTACTGTATGTTTACACAATTTAGATAAAATCTAAATTATTGCAGTTTCTATGAACCATTTCAGATGGTATTCACTGCTTTATTACAGTCATTATGACCATAGTTTATTCTCTGACTGATGTAACTTACCTTATTGAAAGACATAATTACTGCTGTCTAGAGTATTTGTTTAGAGGGAGGAGAGGTCTCCTCGTAAGGTCCCCCAACCTTTTTCCTCCTTAGGAAACCCTCTCTGATGCCTGGAGGATTTACTCAAACTCTGCAGCAGCACAACAGTGACATAATGAATGCTGATCATAAGTAGGTACCCCCAGAATCTGTCATTTCTTTTATTGGGCAGATACTGTCATTTATGGACAAGAAAAATTCTTCTCCTTCTAAGGCACTGAATTTTCAGCTGTGGCAGTAGTTTCAGCCATAGGAAGTCACAGTGTTCCGGGTTGAAACTGCACTCTGTGCAGACCAGTGTGTCATTCACTGCCTTGGCTGCTGGGCTTATTCCCTTCCGTTATTTTTAAATGGTGTCATATATTTTCCCTTTTGAATCTTAAAGCAATGAAAGATGCCATTAATATAATAGACTCCTTGACTTGCTTGAGTTTGAATGATCAGAAAATTCATTCCCCAGTAGGGATTTTTAAACTGTAATGAAGAATTAAAAAACCTAGCTGCATGTCACGGAACCTGCCAGATTTTCTGAAGCTCTTTCAGCTATAAGGTGGGAAAGGGCAGAGTCCAGCTGTTAAGGGAAATAGTAGAGGAGAGCTAGAACATTGCTCAATAGAATTGTCTGGGCTCTCCACAGGCCAGTGAACTGTAAACAAGGAAACAAAATGCATGCTTGGAGAGGATTGTACACTCATTATGTCACTGTAGATGTTTTCCACAGAAAGCACCAGATTAAGACGTCAACCATTCTGTCCAGTATTATGACATTTTAGAGGATGAGCTAGGGGAGGATGCTGGTGCAATTTCCAGAACAATATGGTTGTCTATAGAAAGTTCATGGTTAGAGTCACTAACAGTAAATTTAGGCTTGTAATTTCTGTGGCAAAAGAAAACCCAGCTCTTCCCAAAAGCATCAAAAAGTGGAAATTTTATCCCTGAGGAGTCTGACACAATTGTGTGGGGTGTTGAAATCATACTAGCTATTAGCTATAGTTCTATTCAGAGCCTCACTCTATAAAGGATATTGCAACAAGAGAAAAGAGAGTGAAGATTCATAATTCCTACTGTAGGATTCACTGAAGAGAGCGGGACTTAACAAGCAAGCCTCAGCTTGCCTTTTACTTGGAGAAATGAAGTATCCATTTAAGCCAAATGCTTTAAGGAATGTGAATGTTAAAGTTCAGACTTGTTCTCTAACAATATGGATTGCAGTATGTATAAATAACTGGCAACAGTTACACTGTGATATTAACCCTCATGAGACTGTTATCCCAGCAATGCCTCTGCTTGTCATCTTTCAGTATCTTTGAGGATTGAGGTTGGGAATTCCAACCATGGAGGGTATGAGACAAGTCCTGTGCCTTCCCCAGATCAACAAGCTTGTAAGGGTGGTCTGAGACCTTCCAGGTCATAAGTGTAGATAAAGGGGACCACAGAGATTCAACTGCGTACAGGAAATAAACCTCTTTACCTGTTCATCGGGTAAAGCAGAATGTGGGGGAGGTGGGAAATGGGGTAAACTGAGATCTGAGGAAGTGTCAAGGGCATATGATAGAAGAGGCAGAGGAAGAGATGGACAGGTGCCTGTTCCTCTGCCTGTGCCTTGACTTGGCTCCTTGATGAGGAGCGCAGCTACCACCATCCACAGTCCTGCACCCGCAGTGCATGGGGTAAGCCCAAACCGGTGCCACTTGGAAAGTGGCTTTAGATGAGCCATAACACAAAACTCCCAGCTGCTAACAGTCAGTTGTGTATAACTCCTACAGGTGTCAATAGTTTAGACAAATGTTCTCTGCTACACGACACGGGCAAACAGACTAACAAAGAAGGTGGTCTTGGAGAGTGAACTGGAGATGGGAATGGCAGTCTAGAGATGGAGATGGGGAGATAGGGCCTGGGAGAAGAAAGAGGGAAAGAGATAGGCAGACTGGGCTAATGCCTGTGGCCTTTCAAACCCCTCATCTCCCCCTCTTGCCTTTACTGCTTGCACACGCAGCATGACAGGCTCTTTAGTTAAATTATCAGTGCTATTTTCCTCTAACATTTTCATGCTTTCCTTTGCAGCCTGAATAGGTATTTTTACAATGGTCTCTGCAACACTGAGAGAAATTGTATGAGACAAGTTGCAAAGGCTCTCGGTGAATACCCACAGGCATGCAGGCAGTTAATTTCCTAATTATCTCAGATGCTGGTTTAAAGAGTGAGAACAATAAAGCAGAATGGGTGAAGGCTCACCAAATAGAAGAAGAGCAAACAAATCCGTAAGTAGAGCTTCCTGGCAGCTTAGAAATACAGCTTTTAGGGTGGTACAATAATTAAAGCGTATTTTCTCTTTGAGTGTATTTCTGTTATTTTTGTGCCAAATTCTGCAATTTTTCTGGCATTAACACAAAAAGGGAGCACCTGCTTCTAATTCCAAAAAACCTGTAAATTCTTGTCTTAAAAATAAAACCTTCTGAGAGTAAGGCATTCTTCTATCACATGTGTTGTTTTCCTTTATCAGTTTACAGCCTGAATCAGGAAAGGATTTTTTAGTAATGTTATGTTTATGTTTTCTGGTATTTTCTTCCTTTTTCTTTTTTTTTTTTTTCCCCCAGGGGCTTTTAGAACTTGAAAGTAGGAAATCCTTAGGTATGGATATATATTATACTTGACCAGTGAAATTTCATTCAGATTTGGCTGAAGTACAGATTATTTAAAATAACTAATTGCCTTCAGTAATGTGTGTTGGTTGGGAAGATTCTGCAGTGTGTTAAAATTAATGAATGTCTAGAAATGCTTTGCAGAGGCTCGCTCACTAGCTTGATCAGTGTCTCTAGCACCAGCTGCATCACCAGTGCCTGGCGGCTTCTTGCAGAAGTGGCTATTATGGAAGGAATTATGAGAGAAATAAACCTACTGTGTCCTACCATCTCTCTGAAATCAAAACATATCTGCAATGCCTTATCTTGTCTGGGTCACCCCTTGCACTCCCCCATATGCTGGTGGGTGGAGAAAAATGTACAGAGCTCTCTGGACGATGGTGAAAGTCATCATGGGAAGATTTCCATATCCTCACTTCTTCTCTATGTATGGGTGTTAAGTGTGGGAGAAGCCCAAATGACTATTTGTTGGACTTGATTCTTCTGCACCATCCCTTGGAGCAGCAGTGTTCTCTTTTATTAGCTGTTTATGAGCAAGTATGCTGCAAGATATCTATTCTGGGGGTATGTAATTCAAACACTCCTGATGATAAATGCTGGGTTTGTTACAGGAAGGTATGCCGTACTTAAGTTGAAAGGCCAAACTTTCTGAAATATAGGATGTTCCAGTAATTAGGCTGTCTGTGTAACCTTAATTCGCATACAAATTTGCATGGACAGCTACACCTCATAATGCTTTCACCACAGGAGCCAGGTCTTGGTAATAGATACATTCTGCATGCGAAGGAGACAGAGCTGATTCCCAGACAACCATGGAAACGTATTTTCCAAGCTATAAATCTTCAGATCCTGTGGAGCAGCCAGAATTCATGCTGTAGATTCAGAAATCCCTAGTCAGTGTAGGAAGTAATGGATGGCAAACATAACACGGCTCATTACAGAAGGTTTTCAAAAGATCTTTGGAGACCATTTAGCCCAACTTCTCCCCCAAAAAGGCAGGGTTGTTGCCAACACTAGGTCAGGTCAGCCGTAGCTTTGTGTAACTGTATCTTGAAAACCTCCAAAGTTGGAGATTTCAGAGTTTACTTGCACAGCTTGACAGAGCGCTGCACTGCAAAGTTTACTCCTAGTGAAAAGTTTTTCCCAATGACCATCTTAACCTTCCCAAGTCCTTTTTTTCAACTACCCTTCAGGTAGTTGTTGCCTGCTATTAGATCAACTCTTAGCCTCTTCAGCCGGCTAAGGACCTTGCAATCTTTCCTTGTGGCCCAGGCCTAAGATCATCTTCATAGTCCCCCACGAGAACCTCTCCAGCCAGTGGTCCAAAACTGGATTCACTTTTCCACATGCAGCCTCACAAGCTCCAAGCAGAGGGGAATAACAACTTCCTCATATCTTTTGGCCAACTTCTCTCAGCACAGCCTGATCTGTATCTTACCTTATTCACAGTGAGAGACTGTATTCAACCTAGAGTCCATAATTACTCTTCTTTTCAGCAGGACTGCTACTCATCCTTTAATTATATGTGAGCTTACGCTGTCCCAAGAACAGAAGTTTACTTTTCTCTTTGATGAACATCACGAGGTTTCTGTTGGCCCAGTTCTGAAGTTCATCAAAGTACCTGTGGATTCAAGTTCTGCCATTCATTGTGCAAGTCTCTCCCCGTAATTTAGCATCATTGATCAATTTGCTGGTGGTGCATCCTGAGTCATCACCTAGGTCATTGATTAAGATATTGAACAATATAAACAAGGGTTGGGCCCTTTGAGTACTGTGCTCATTGCTTGTCATCAAGCAGATGCCGAGTCGGTCATTGCCACTCTTTGAGCCCAGAGGTACAGACAATTTTCTGTCCATCTAACTGTCATTTCTTCCAGTCCACACTTCCCCAGCTGCCAGATGAAAATGCTGTGGGGTATGGAGTCAAAAGGTTTCCTAAAGCTGAGGTATATCATATCCACAGGCCTCCCCTTATTCACAGAGACAGTCATTTTGTTGTAGGAGGCAATCAGGTTTGCTGAACATCACTTGTCCCTGGTAAATCCATGCTGATTACTACTTTAAACTTTTTGTTCTTCACGTGTTTGGAAATGTATCCCAAAAAGACAGGCTGTGTGATCTTCCCAGGGACTGAGGTGAGGCTAGCTGGTCTACAAGTCCCTGGACCCTTCCTTTTACCTTTCTTAGAGATGGCACCCAGTGCTGCTATGCAAACCATCCAGGAAAGCAGATGGGAGCCCCAGGGAAACGTGTTTCTCTGTTAAAGGCAGGGTATCCTGGAACTGGTTTGCCCTGACAGAAAAGTCTGAGTCTGGGAAAGCATCATGGTCCTGGCAGCATCCAGTGAGCTCCTGCTGGCCCTTGAAAATCTGGAGAAGATGGTGTAAATTTCATGCCAGGCCATGCCCATATGTGCACAGGTATTTATCCCAGCTGACTGTGTCATTTCTGTGCGGTCATACTAGCTTTAGGCTTCTCACTTAGACTTCTGAATTAACAGGACAGGTCACCACATACATAATTCCTCCAGCAGATAATCCAGAACTCGCGGTTTAATCAGCATTTTAGCTCAACTTCATTCTCAGAGTTTTGCCCTCTTGGGGGAATATTAGACATAAAGGAATCTGACTCTGTCCCCTGGGTTAAGGAATCACTCCCTTAGGCAGTGTGACTCGTCCTACTGAGTTCAACTGGAAATTTATTTTGTTGCATAAAGCAGCAAAATATGGTTAATATACTGTTAACACTGAGCTGCATGTTTGCAGTTTGAGCACTTAATGAATTTCGGTTCAACAAATTAATTGCCAGTTTAGCCTGGGAATAAGAAAGAACACAATTCAGTTCCCTCATCTGTGTGGAGCAGCACATGACCTCTGCAGCTATGGTTGTCTTAAGAAAAAAAATTGTCTATTTAGAACAGCAAGCCAGCCAAACTGTTCAGAGGTGAAGTCGCATGCTAAGCATGCTTTTGCTGGACATTAATGCAAAGAAGATAACTCAAATTTCAGCCACAGCAATCGACTCTCTACTTGAAAACAGTCACAGAGCCATAAAGTTTTGAAATTGCAAGAGCTTTTTAAAAGATTTTTTAGGAAAAAATTTGAAGATTGTTTTGTTTAGAGGCAGCTGTATTTGGAAGAACCTCGGTGGCTGTGGTCTTTAGTTTTGCAGCTAGTTCACTGTGAAAAACTTCTGGCTCACCAGAGACTTCCTGCAATGCAGGCACTGAACTGCTCATCCTTGATCCTTTGACTTCAGTGGCAGTATGGGGAATATCCACACAGAGAGCACAAGCAGCGGCAGGCTGCCTTGTGAAAAGGCTACGTCTCAAGTCTGCGAACGTTGACAGAACAGACTCAGGAATCCCCCCCAGATTTAGTTGTTTCTAAACCGCAACCTTAAGAACTTCCTTCTGTCTCTCGGACAATATTGCTACAAGGGATAACTAACACAAAATGCTAATAGAGATTTTTGGAGAATGTCACCGAAAGGCCAAATGACAGCAGTGAGGGAAGCATTGTGTGGCTTTGTGCATCCCAAGTTTGTGACTCTGGATCCCGTTAAGAGAAACGCAGTAAGAAATCCATTCTAGCATGGATGCACTGGAATGGTGTTAATTGAGGGCATGGATCGTGAAAAATATTGCCAGCTCTGTCACTTGTTACAAGTTGTTGATTTATATGGGAAATGAGAACTACAAAGGTGTGTTTGCGGATAAGCATTCATGTTCTCTCTTGGTATAAAGGGCTGAGAATAGAGGTGAAAAAGCCAAGGAATCAGAAGAATACAAAAGATACCCACACATCTAGTGAATATTATCTTGTTCAGTAAGTGACATGCTAATTTCCTCTTTGAGCATTACATACTGTGCCCCTGCTAAGTTTATTATCAAGCAAATTAAACTGGAACTTGCAGCCTTTGGTATATCAGTCAGTCCAGGGAATAAATGCATTTCATTATTATTTTTTTAAAAAACAGAAAGGAAAATTGACTTTATTTTTAAAGAAATAGTCAAGTGGAGTGATGTATGCTGTCTATGCTGTATTTTAGGTGCAATTCCGTGTCTCTACATGAGGTTGATTAGAAGTTAAAGCAAATTAGCAAAAAATAATAAAAAATTCCAATTTCTTAAAATTTCACTTTCATTGTACATCAACTGACTCTTTAAATAAAGTGAAGTGATGGATGCAGGAGGAATTATGTTACCTTTGTCTCTGAGCTACTCCTGAAGATAAAGTTCTGCTTTAATTACTGTGCTGATTTCAAAGGAATACAGCAATGTGTTCACAAAACCATGATCTAAACATGTAGCTTTCATGTATGAGACTTCAGTAGAGAGTAAGAAAGTATGCACCTCCAATTCTAAACGAAAATAGTTTGGTCACTGAGAGTGCATGGTCTTTATGCAGTAGACTTTCATATATGTCCTATAGTTAGAAAACCAAAAGATCTAGACAAAAGTTTTCAAATCAGCAATGGTAGTCGTTCCCTTTTTTGCAGCCTGGGTGCAAGTCATATGCTGTTGTCTCAGTAATTTATATCTATATTTCTCAGGGTGCCTCCAGTAATTATTTTTTTATTAATTCCTTTGGATTTCATTTGAGGTAGGTAGGGTAATGTGTGCTAGGGAAGGCAGTAAAGTGTTTGGCATAGAGGAGATGCCAGTTATCTAGCTGTTGTGATATTCAGTCTTACTCTATATAAATCTGCCATCAGCAGGTTATAATGAATTTGATTCCCTAAAATCTGTAAAGACTCAGTAATTCCTTAAAATCAAATTGTTTTGCAGACTCTCAGAATGTTTCCTATCTGTTCAATAGGCTACACAAGAGAATTTCTCTCCAAAATGAATTTAAATAGTCCTTGAAAACATAACACTGAGCAATTAAGCCTGTGTCAGGTAGTGGTTTTGGGTTTTGAGGTGTTTTGGGGTTTTTTTCCCAAAAATGTAGTATTTCATAAGAAATAAAGAAATTGCTTGCTGCTGCCATTGTTGAACTCACTGATGGCTCTGTGTAGGTGTTCCTTATTGTGGTTACGCAAAAGAAATCATGAGTCACAGGCAAGTGCAAGAAGGCAGTTATTGTAGGCACTGCCACAAAACCAGGGAGTGACAGAGTGCTGCAGGCATGGGGGAGAGCGGTGGTTCTCTGATATGTTGGCTTCTCACTCTTCCTGCAGTCTTGCATTTGACCTGTCATTTAAATGGTGAAAAGAATGGCTGCAAGTCAGAAAGAGCTGGGATTGAACTGAAAGAAAACACAAAAATAAGTTGGATTAAGTAAAATGAAGAAACAGAAACTGAGGAGCATGTTGATAATGATAAGAGAACTATAGTGATATTTGATTAGGGACCAGTTTATAACAACCCCCAAAGCTAGTGTATGATTTGCTCACCTGTAGCAGATGTGATGAAGGATAATGTTTTCCCACCTCCTTTTCATGCAAGTGTGACAAACAGGATCAGCAGCAAAGCTGTCTTTGGAACAAGTATCTCATTCCACTAATCCATCAGCGTTATCTCCTGAGCTGCTTCCTCCTCCTGTGAGCCTGCAGCAGATGTAGTTACGTTTCAAAAAAGCACAGAAATCACTTTGCAAGTCATTTCTATCAGTACCGTCAGCTCACTTAAGAAATGCAACTCTGACCACTTACACTGAGTTTGAGGCAGCATCTCCCTCCATCCCAACTCATGGTCATTGAGGTATCAGCAATGACAGGTGTCAACATAAGACAGACAAAAATTGCCAAAACCCCAGGACAAATTAAAAAATGAGCAGCCAGCTGGATGTTATCAAAATAAAAAGCAATAGGGTTAAAACAGGAAACAGGAGCACATGAATCTTCTGGTCATAGAGATGTGTGGGGAAAAAAATCAGTGGCCAAGAAAGTAATTATTACACTCCATGCTGCTGAATGAATATATACAATAAATAATAAACAAATGGGAGGTTGGATAGTGCTGTGACTTTGATGAAGAGTTTAACTGATACAAGTATGACTATCTTAGGAAGTGTGAAGATCCCGGGCATTATGAAATGTTGTGGCTGTGTCGGTCCTCTGTTTCATGGTTAATACACCACAGAACTGTTCTGTCCTTCAACCCAAGTTTACTGCAACATTTCTGATCCTGCTATGGAATAAAAGGAATGCTCAGTGCCAGGCCTGGGTGATAGGGATCCAGAAATCTAACAGAAGCAGTGACACTGATTTATTACAGTACCTTAAAGAAATCAGTCACGTTCTGGATGCTGGTTTCTATCTCTGTTTGTTCTGAGGATTCATCAACAGTTATGTTTATCTCTCTGCAAATCATCTGATAACATTGATGGGGAATGGCAATGCTACCTGTTATTACTAATAAATATGAAGGTGTCATTTTTTTGTCATTGCAAGAAGTACAAGTTCCCTTGGATAGAATTATATCCGGTTTTGTTTTCAAACTCATCATGGGCTTTTTATTTATTACAAAAGTTGCATTGGCAGATCTATTTAGCAAAAGTTTAGTTAACAAATGGAGAAAAAAAGCCTTTTGGTGCAAAAATCATTTGACTACAGACCTGTGGCAAATAATGCCAAGACTAAACTCTTCCCTCTGTGCTGCTTGTGGCTAGATCCTGCTCCAGGCAGTAACTAATAGCTTGCAGTTTGGCCTTGACTTTCTGGGATAGTGGAGCAGTGCTTAAAGCACATTTGAAGTAGAAGGAAAAGGCATTAAGACACTGACACATATCCCTGAACCCCAGGTAATAAATGCCAGCCCATGTCTGTGAAACACATTAAAGTAGCTTCAGGGCTGCTGTCGCTCGTCCTGTCTGCCTGCTCCAAAAGTGCCATTAGGGCTGTTGGGGAGAAGATGAATGGAGTGACTCTTCAGCAATTTCTGGTGACTTAGCGTTGGAGTGGAGGCACAGTGTATAGAAGTAACCGTGGCTCTTTTATGCTATGGTGACAACTTGGTTGCTTATTATGCCAGTAAAAACTGGAAACAGAGGCTTGTCATCTGGCTGTCAGGGTTTGGATGCGCTCACTGGGCTTTAATTTAACCAAAGGGTCAGTGTCCACAAACTTTCATAATTTGAATATTCCTGAAAAAGAAAGCGCATGCTTTTCCCATATCCTTCAATTAAATCAAAGCATAGCTGCCAAATTTAGCTCTCTTTTGTGATAAAATATGTGCTACCAATATTTACTCTGCCACTATAATCTTCAGATTTGCTAATCGATGTCCCGTGGGGCAGTTAAGTGAGGGGCTGCCAGCTAGAGTCTGAATTCTTTCCACAACACTTTGTTCAGAGGGGAAGTCAAGGAGATGAACCTGTGTACTGTGCAATATTCTCCAAGAACAATGTATAGTTCAAAGTATATTAGTCCTGCAGTTTTCTGACAGCACTTCTCTTTATGAAATTATCTTCCTAATTGATACCAAAAGCAGAGGTCTGCTATTAACAGAAGGCTGATGCAGAGCCCAGAAAGCAGGGTACTCTGCATGCTTTGGGCAGCATCACTTTCTATTCTGCAATGTTTCCTTTAATCCTCCATGCCTGTGCAAAGCCAGGTTTTCTCTTTTACTGCAAATGGAATGTATATACACCATTTTGAGATAAATATGTGTTAGAAAAATTGAAGCACTTTAAAGCCCACATCCACCAGACTCATTTTTATGGCATGGCAATGTTTGACAGATAGAAAAGTTGGGGTTTTTGTTAAGAACTTAAGAAGTAAAAGGAAATAAGCTTACAACAAGCCTTGCCTCTGAAACTGCACACTGCTTGTGAGATTGACAACACAGAAAGTGCTTGATGCTGAAAGACTGTAAATTCTGGGAAAACAGGTATGTGAAACTCGGTAAGGAATAAAGGCAAAACTAATGCAGCATTTCAGTCTATTTTTTCAGTCCATAAATGTTCCTATTTATGTTCTCATTTATGTAGGTGGTGATCTCCTATAGTTTTCACAAGTTGACGCACAGCATATTGCTGTGCAGATGGGACAAATAAGCACGGTAAGTAGCAACAGAACTGACTAAAAGCCTTAAACATCACAGGGCAAAGAATATTTTCTCCATCCTTGCATATACCTGAGCACTAAATATATATACACACATGCTGTTAACAAAGATAATCATGTGATAACCCACAGCCCTATATGACAATCTTTATAGCTACGTGATTTCTGCATGCAGGTTTCAGAATGCAGCTTGCACTGTGACTTGTTTCTATATCTCCTTAGGCTGTGTTTCCACCATTCCAAATGTGCAGTAGCAGATAGAGTCCCACTCTGCCAGGTTTTTCTTTTTTCTTTTCTCTCTTCTCTGTGAATTAACATTCCAGGCAAGCGTCTTCGTCAGAAAGAGAAAATGGAAGAAAAGGTAACCTGTCTGTGGGGAAGTCCAATTTTATTCTCTTGGTTAAAAAGGAAAAAAGAAGATCTTACTTTTCCTTACTATTTCTCAACCATATTTAAAAAGCAGAGTGATAATCCATCCGTGATGGGTTGCAATGTGTTTCTGTTCCCAGATTTATAAATAGGAATTTATAATGGAAAAGTTGTTATAAAGTATAGTTCTCTCAGACACATGGTCTTAATCAACAATGCATTAATTAGCAGTACTGAAAAATGCATCAGAAGAGATATCTTTATTTTTTTCGCAAAATTTTACTCTTGATGTCCCTGAAGTGACTCAATAGCATCAGCAGCAAAACAGACATTAACCCAAATTTCATGGATGTGTGATCCATAATGGCCATTTTTCTGAAAAATAATGAATTAAATATTACATAAGCCATTAATTTTCAAGGAAGGGGAGTTGTTTCTCATTAAAAAAGGCTTAAAAATCTCGTATTTCTTTCTTGAGTGTGTAATCCTACAAGTTATTAGTTGCTAGAAAGACTGGGGCATGGAGGCCTAACATGCCTGGTGAGCAGCTCTGTACAGACCACATCTGAAGCATCTATCCTCTCTGGGGAGCTGCTGTGCTGTCTGAACGGTACCCTTCTGCTGGAGAGATTGGGTTTTGACATAATAAATGGGGCTCATTTTTGCAGCCACCATCTTTCAGTCTCCAGAGTTAACAACAAGCCCTTCCAGGCATATTTGTAGCATGGCAGGGCATTCAGAGCCAGGCTTTGTTCATTTGAAAATGAAATGAATTAGGCAATGTGCTCTAGATGTTTGTCCCAAAGGCTAGTATTATTGCTGTTTAACCAATGGCTGTCATTTACTGAAATACCAAACCACATATTTAATTTTAATGTTACTGTCACATCTGAATTGATAAGTTAGGTATGTAAATTTGATTTCAAATGAGAAATTAAATGGCTAATCAGCTGATCATTACATTCATAGTATGTCATTAGCATTTTAGGTCTTACATTATTATTTCTCTTTGACTACTGGGTAGTTTTACTCTCACAGCATGTTATTTAACCCAATTGTTATTTTTCTTCTTAAATTTAATTAAAACTTGTGAAAAAACATTTACAAGGGAAACAACCAAAATTACTGTTTTAAAATAGCCTGGTGTATCCCTTACAGAGGTAGAAAAATGCTAGATAAACATGTCTGTGTATGTAAGATATCATACATACTACCTTCTGCACACAGTTCATTCTATTGAAGTAGAACTTCCGTATCTGCCATCGTTTGTGTGCTAAATTTACACCAATGGTGTAAAGCAAATGAAAGACAATAATGACTTGATTTTTAATTTTCCAGCATTTGTGTTTTGGATAGGTTTCCATTGTTTTAAGTGTTCATCATAATCCCATGCTACTAGTTAGCCCATTGAAAAGATAAGAGGTTACTCCTGCAGCATGTTGGGGGAGGTTTTTCTTATACCCAGTTTTCTGGTTTGACCTTCAAGTTTCAATCTTCAGATGATTGCTCTCTGTGGGAGGCATTAACAGATTGTTGGGGTTTCTTTCCCTTTAACTTATTCTTTCTATTGTGGATGAGTTTGGTAGAATGCTAAGAAGAATGTTTAAGCTCTTATAAACCAGTAACTTCTCCTTTTTCAAGAGGGACATCAGCGTAGAGAAAGTTTGGAGAGAATATACATTATCAGAAGTAGCTTTTTGCTTAGAAACTCCAGCAGTTCCTGGCTTGGAGCTGGGTTTGGCATTTAGTGAGGAGCAACTTCTTTATAGATGAAAACACACACACACTTCATAAGTCAATGTAGACAGCTCACATGTCTCGAAATTCCAGCATATAAATGCCCTGAAAGTGTCATTTTCTCTGAACGTGGAGTGCAGGGGGATTTATTCTTGCCATTGCAGCTCTGGGCTGCTGTGATTGTGCATGGTCTACATGCCCACACTGGATGGGTTGTGTGTTTCTCCAGTTCTCTTCCTGCTCCTTGATCCAGCAGTTTGCAAGACTAAGCTAACCAGTTCAGATGCACAGGGGACAAGGCAGAGCTGAGACAGAGACACTGGAAAGGTGGGTGGCAAACAGAGCGAGGAAATTACTTAGACTGTGAGTTGTACTGGGGAGCAAAACCGGGAGTTTGGCACGGAGCTTTGGGCAAGACCAGGAACCCCTGAGAGCAGTTGGTGTTCTTGGTCTCCCAAGCAGCTTGGAAAACAATCTAGGAACTGGTGAAATTGGAAGGAGAAATAGGTCTGAAAAGAAGCTTCAGTGCCAGCAGGAGAGCAGCAACTGCTCAGGCAGTGAGAGTGGGGAGCAAGGCTGGAGGTAACTGGAACAGACACAGAGTTTAGAAGACAAATGGAAACCTAGGATGGAAGAAAAGGAAAATATAATTGAGCTACCAGAAAGGGAAAATGAGACTAGTTAATAAGACTACTGGATGAGTGAAAAGAAGATATGGCAGTGGGCAGCGGCACAGAAGAGTAGAGGAGGGCTGGCTATGCAAAAGGACCAGGAGTAGGATGAGAAATTAGAGCACTTCTGGGAGTAGTGAAGTGAGGAGATGTGTCTTAGGAACAACCAGGTGAAAGTCAGAGGCAGGTTGAGGAGGATGGGCACACTGAATCAAGCTTGGAGCAGGTAGGGAACAAAGCATCAAAGTCTGTCCCATTGAAGCACACTATTCTATAGACCCTGGCACTGGACCCCAGATCCCAGGGCCTCTTACTGCACTATTGCTTCCAGTGATGGCTAGGTGTACATGTGTTTGCAGCATATGCTACCCATGCCAGTTTGCTCTATGTAGACTAGATAATAATAAGTATGTGGCAGTATGATCACTTTTAGGTGTGATTGCACCTAATCAGAGACCCAGGAAGGGCCCAATTCATGCTAAGACCTCTGACACCAGAGGTGTATTAGTGTTAAATTAATGCACATATGTTACAACATATTACAGTGTATAAATACACTATGGTGGTGTTCCACACTAATACCTGGTTGTTACACACTGCTTTTGCTGTCTATGATAGACAGTCCCAGTTCTCAGGCCAAAAATGGTCATACCTACATCAGAAGCCAAAAGTTTGGTCCAGATCTGATCCTGGTGAGAGCTCTCACATACGCCATTGGGATTGTTAGAGAATTTGATTCCAACAAAACAGGGAGCAAAACCACAAAGGCATACACAAAAATGTATTGCTTACCATAAACCATTAACAGAGTGTTGTGCAATAGGTCTAAATGTGGTGGCACAGGCTAATGCCAACCTGAACATAGTGTTGAACTTTGCCTCTTTTCCAGACCTTTGGCAGGGGACTTGAGTGGGGGGACCTCACCCTTAGTCCCCAGATATCTATGCCTGTAGCAGTAATTTTCCTACTCTAGCTAAGTCTTGTAAGTCTTGGCAGTGCTGAATAACTACCTATCTATCTTACAACTAAATGTTGTCAAGATTCGCAAATTGCCATTCTTTTGCCTGTCTTTTTTGATTAGGTGTCTGTTTCAGAGCCTACATATTAGATTAAGCCTTGCACGACATAGGGTGCCACTGCCAAAAGCACTGCCACCAGTATTTTTCCAGAATTCCAGTCTCTAGAACATGCACTTAGATGTGGGAAACTTGGCTTAAATTATTTAACCAGCCACTGTACTGTAATGACTTTAATGAATGGAGTTCTTTAGCTGAAAAAGCTCAGTGGTTTCTGCTGAGTTTGCTCCATTCTGACTAAAATAGTTAAACCATTCATCTGAAGTAGAATCAGAACTTAGCTTCCTTGGTTTTGCACCTGTTACCCATAAGTGCATGTCCATGAACGTCCATCTGTTAAGTTTGAAGCTTTTTCTGTTTCTCCAGTTCAGCAAATATGTATTTATTTCATACAATGGGAAATAGGTTCCACTGAGGGTTTGAGAATCAGGAAGTTTGTGAATCTTGCACTTAGATATTGTACAGGCAGCATGAGGTTGTAGAAGCCTGTAAATGGACTGGGGCCAGTCTGTGGAGTCTGGGGTGTTGGTCTATCCAGCGTTAAACCACTGCTTCTCACTGATTCTCATTGCTTTCATCCCTTGGTTTCTAGAGCCTGACCTGGGACATATGCTTTGATTTCCAGCAGTACTACACGCACTTCACTGTAATTGATGCAGTAGCCGCTACACTTGGAATGGATACGGTAGTGCATAAGTCCGAGTATTTTGAACATTTAGGCTCCGGGGGTTCAGACTGAGCACCCAAACATTGTGGGGGATCCACGTCTGGGCTCTTTGGCTGTCAGATGGAATTAATACCACTCCTGGAAGCTCCCAAGGTTGCCCTGAGCATAGTGTGTGTGAAACATCCAAATGGTATTTTGAAGAGCACCAGAGAAAAGCCTTTAAGGAGATTAATCTTCAGAAGTGTTTGGTTTATGTGCAGTGCCAGAATCCAAAACCTGAAAAATGAGGAGGCAAAACAATCACAGTCAGCTCATTAAGTGAGCTCTGTCCATTCTGAATGAGGCAGGGTCAGGTAGGGAAAAAAAAGAGTATATAATTGTTTAACTGGAGAATATATCATCATGTAGACGTGCATAAGGTCGAGTACTCTAGCATTAATTTCCACATTTCTAAACTTTAGAGTGTTATACTCCATGACCTTTTAATGTAGTTTTGTATGTAATTTTTTATATATGACTTTTAAAATCTCACAGATGGCAAGCTTTTGCAATTATTATCCCTTTATTTCCTCAGAATGAGACCCAGCAGATTGTAGAATAACTTCCTAAGAAATGTTGCTTGCTTCAGTGGTTGTGCAAGTTAAAACCGTAGTGTACAATATACTGTAAAGGACAATTCTACAGAGATAAGTTAGAGGACTGTATGACTTCATAGGGCTTTTTGTATTTGTGCTTTGTGTGGTTCTGGGAAAGGGAGTTAGCTTGTCTCTTTATTATCTTGCCGCTCTGCCTCAGGGAAAGACTGGACTTGGGCAGGATAAATTAATTTTCATTTGGACTGTGTCTCTCTCCCTTTCTCCTGGCATCACTTTTGAAGTTCCTGTGTTGTGTGATCAAAAGGCATGCGATGCAGAGAGTCAGTCAGCTCTGCTACCACCAGCGTGACTGTGTACAACACAGACACTACCAGGGATTATGGAGATACTATCTGGCCAGTAAAGAGAAGAAAAGCATCCAGTCTTTAATAAAATGGTTGTATCAGTGGGAGTGGAGAAACATTTGATCAGTGTAGACAAGGTAACACTTAGTAAAAAGCTTAAGGATTAACTTTTAAACTCTAGCTGATGTGGAGAAAGGAAAAAGGAAAATGTTTATCTTCTGAAATCAAAAGCATTTTCTTCCCAGGGCACTGGACGTTGCCATACAGCAATACCTTCATTTGGCTAACATGTATTGCCTTACTCCAGAAATATCTCCCTAAAACAGGTTACCCAGAGAGAATAAGGCCTCCCAAAATTTGCCCCTGCCTATACATGTTCTTTGGAGCTAATCAATGAAATTGAGAGCATCTGTTGTATGATTGGACTTTCTCCCTTCCCCTTCCCCTTCCCCTTCCCCTTCCCCTTCCCCTTCCCCTTCCCCTTCCCCTTCCCCTTCCCCTTCCCGCTCTTATTCTCTCTCTCTGTGTTTGTGCCTCTTCAGGTACACACTGCCCTTCAGTTGCAGTCTCCCTCTAGCAGCTCTCTGGAGCCTTTTTTCCTCTGTAAATTCAGGTTTCGGTCTAGCTGGTAGTACTGCTGGCACATGAACGACTCTCAGTCCTCCTGATGTGCCTGGAGTTGCCTGAAGGAAGAAAGTGTTGCTGTCTGAACAGGGTAAGTAGCAAGGGACAATCTTGGCAAATACAATTGCTACTACTATTGTGAAATTTGACATGATTTCTTCGATTACCTGTTCTAGAAATAATGTATTTCCAAACTGCAGCGATGTGTGTAATGCCTACTCCAGTTAAGTTTGCAAAACACTTATCATTCATGTTGTTTTCAGGTGCTTGTAGCTTTATTGAAGCATGCAGATTTCATTCTTCAACTTTGTCTGAGAGCTGCCCTACCCAATTTTTTTTTTTCCCAAAGGCAAAAATGGAACAAACTCAAATTATGTAAGTTTTAACAGCATATCACTTCCAACAACCAGATGGGTTTTCATTGTCACCTCAGTTAAACATTCTGGCTGAAAGATAAATTCCTCTTATGCCACAGGAAATTATTTATTTTTCCCCTTTTTAATTCTGTCAGGAAAAGGTTTATTTTGCATAATAAAATAGAGATGCTGTTCAATGTCAGCCTGAACAGTACAGTTGTTTCAGCCTTTCTATGAGCTAATAGAGTTTCCCAAAAGGATGCTTACTCCAGAGCTGTCTAGAGTTTTACAGGGGGTGAGGAGAGTGGAAATTCTCAGGGAGAAAGTGAAATTTGATAGCTTATATTTAATGTAATGGCCATAGACTATTCCTGTCCTATTCTCTATTAAAAAAGAAATACCCTGCATACAGTTAGGACCAGGTATCCTCTACTTAGCTAATGACAGCTAATGACAGGTAAAGAGTTTCACGATGTCTTCTGCTGATGATCATCCAGAAGGATTTGGTACTGTGGGGAAAACAGTGTTCTAAGACTTGTGCAGAAAAGCTGTAGCTGGAAATTTGTTAGCTTATATTTAATTTAATGGGCATAGACAATTTATTCTTGTCTTTTTCTCTATTAAAGAAGAAATATCCTAGATGCAGTTAGGACTAGGTATCTTCTACTTAGCTAATGACAGATCATGGGTCTAATTGTCCTAACCATACCTCCACTGCTGAGTTCTGTCGTCTTATGACAGGGTAAAACTTGTCTACAGAAAGGCAGTTTTAAGAAGATGAAACTAACATGCAAGAATATCTTTTGCTATTCTAAAAGGTCTCCACAGTCTTCCCCAAAAGCTGATTTATGGGATTTCACTAATCTTTCACCCCAAGGCACACAGTTGTCTGTCCTTTACCTCCAAACTTCTCTCTGCCATGTGGATGAATACATACATCTGCTCTGCCTTTTCTTCTTCAGCTTCCTGAAGGAAGAGGAGAGGAAACAGTTTCCCCTGAACAGACCAGCAGAAAATATGTTTACAATGGGTGATACTACTCAGTTCTGCAGGCCTCAAAACACCATTTGGTAATGGGTTTGTAAAATCGTGTTTATCAAAGAATTCAGCCAACAGTCAGCCCTCTGAAACTCATTTTGAAATTGTCTAACGTGTGGCCTTGAACAGCTCACTTCTTGTTTTCAATCTAGAAGAAAAATATCTATAAACCCTCTACATATTTAGTTTAGTATTTCAGCTAAAAATAAGAGAAACATTTTCTATCTAATAACAAAGAATTTTATGCAAGAGAGAAAATCTTCTGTAGTTGTTCCAAAACTATTCTATTTGCCAACCTGGTTCAGGCTTTGTTCTGTATCAAATTATTTAGTAGGCTACCTGGTCTAACAAAACCAGAAGCTGCCACTTGATTCTTAAATGCTGCACAGTTGTTTAACAAGTGCTGCCCTTGGCCAAGGGAACAAGAAGCTTCTCCCGCACAACGTAACGTGAAATGAAGCTGAAAAATGATCTGCCATTTGTGTGAGAGGGACAAATTTATGAGAGCTTTGTCATGGTCAGCAAGGAAGATGAATGGAAGCTGGGACTTGAGTCAATCAGTGTTGAAACAAATCAAACCAATTAATTAAATGGAAACACTTAGCAGAGCTTGTATCAATAAATACAGATGAATATTGATGCGGATCTGTAAGATTGGGGGGGAAGGGAATGAAATAACGTAGAGACTAGAAAATGCTTACAGGGGAAGAATTTCACTATGTTTCTGTTGCTGATCATCCAGAAGGATTTGTCACTGAAGGGAAAACTATGCTAGGACTTGTACAGAAAAGCTGGACCTGTGTTATTGTTCTGTAATATATCTGCTCTGTATTTCTCTCATAGCTTTCATCTATAGTCTTCAGGTATCTTTTGCTCTTTTTGCTTTTTTATTGCCTATGTGATTTACTCATGATATAGAACACTCATTAATTTATTATGTTTAATTACATGATTAAGGCGCAGTCCATTATTTGGAATTAAAAACGTACAGCCCCAAAACACCATCGGATATTAATATATTGAGAAATTGCATTTTCCCCAGCTCAGTTATTCAAATGGTGGCAGTTCCTTATAATTGTGCCTAATAAGACTATCCTTGTGACTGGGGAAGTTTCTCTGGAGTGGCTCACCGGCCAGACTTCTCCAGAGTGCCTGTTTATAAACTGAGAGGAGGAGGTTATTGATGATGCTAGGAGACCTAGGACTGCAATTACACATGGCTTAAGAGATGTTTAGGTTTAGCTAATGGTGTAGATGTATGTTTTATGAGCAGGAAAAAATACTGGGCAGTGTTTGAAGGGGGTCTGACTGGGACAGTAAGGAGTACAAATAGGATTAGTAACTGGTATAAAAAGTTATTAAAATCCTTATACCTAAATGGTACAAAAAAGATGTTAAAAATCTTATATCAAAGGAAGTGGTGCTCAAAAACAAATTCTAGAGTCTGGCGTGGCGTAGGAAAGACAGTATCTTATTCAAATTACAGAGTTTGCAGACCTTGGAAAAAAATTAACTGATGATAAAAATCATGGGGTATTTTTTCTCTTTCAAATGACTGAAAAGGGGAATACATATTCAGACAAAGAAATGGAATCATTTGTGTCTTTCTCCACTACTTCCTGGACACAGCATTAGTAACTAAGTGAGACATATACACACAAGAAAAAAAAAATAATGAAGGTGTCTTAATAACTTGATTTCCGCATGGCAACCAGTTATCTTTTGAGGTGCAGCCTTCTTTCATAAAGGAACACTGCTCGAAGGGCTATATACAAGGTTCCTAGTATAGAATCCGAATTGAATTAAAGTGCCCTTCTGAGCTGGGATCTGTCCCTGAAAGATCGAAGAAACAAAACAGAATAGCATCATGCAGTTAAATTCATCTTGCTGTATCTCAGCTGCAGGAAGTTGGTGGATGGTATGACCTCAGAGAGGTTCATCTCACTGCTGTGGGGAATTGTTCAGCTGAGTGAGAGCAGCCAGGAAAAAAAACAACAAACAAACCACCACCAGCAACAACAACAACAATTGCTGCTTCTAATTCCAGACTGAACTGGAAAGGGTCAAAATTGACTCTCTGGGCCTGATGCAGTTGCTAATAAAATCATATATTCTACAACTAACATGACTGGGAGCAGGTTCAAATTTCTTTTCGCTTTTTTATTTTTAAGAGGTCCCTTTTTATTGCTTTATATTGACATGAACATCAAAAATCTTCAACATTTTTGGAAGTTAAGTAGGAAAATAAGCTTGCTTGCTGCCTTCCCCCCTTTCCCAGCGGGGCAGTGGAGCTGCTGCGTATAAATAAGAATACAGTTTTGACCAGCATTGTCAAAAATGAGGGGAAAATATCCGTACCTTAGAAAAGAAATAGGTTAAAAAATTTAAATCTAATTTGGTGGCAATAAGAAAACTGACTATGCCAAAAAGATTGGTAGAAATGCAGCCAAGCTGCCTGTCAAATTTTCATCCCCTACTTCATCCTTAGGACTCTCATCTTGACCTACTGTAGTCCGACAACACCACAAGCACAGGACATGCTTTTGTTTTTAAACATCCTATAGTCTTCAGGCTTGGTAAGTTGTATCAAAGAAACCATTTCAGCAAGCTATATATGTACATAATCCTGTTGTGAAAAGTCACAGTGCAGAAATGTGCTGGTGCCAAGTTCTTTATACCATTCTTGCTGTGCTTCACAGAGCTAATATGACATTATATTGGCATGAACACTTGTATAACTGCATCTTCATTAGGGGAATTCTGACATTTCAACTTTTCTGACATATTTAAAACAGGCAAAATATTGTTTAAACAGACAAAAGAGTAAAAAAATCTTCTCTTTTTTACTCTCTCTTCTTTGCCACATTAGGGTTTTTTTTTGTTTTGTAACCTGTGTGAGTAGCCATCTGTGTGAATGGTCACCTTGAAATGAGAAAAAGGATAAAAAGAGCACCGATGTGACCTCTGAGACTAGGGAATGGTACAGCAGTACTCCCTTCTCAGCCACTTCTCAGTCCTGGGCCTTCCCTGCCTGCTCATCCTTACCAGCAGAGAAGAGCCCATTTAAAATAAAAGGCTCTAATAATCTCTTGAGACTTTTCCCATGAGTCGCATCCATGTGCAAGAATAGGACGACTTTATAGGTAATATTTTATGCTTTATAACAGATAAGAATGGATGGGAGTTTCAACTGGTTTTTGTGAATTTCTGCCCCCTCCAAAGCTTTGTCTGTTTATACAGAGAAACCCTCAGAAAGTGGAAGTGAACTAGGGAGAGTATGATTGTTAAATGTTATAGTTTTCCTTTACTAATTCCCCACCGTAGATTAACATAAATGCCATAATTCTTTGTGCGTTATTAGAGTGTCTAAATGTCAAAGGGTGGCTTATACAAAGTGAGACTTGTAGGTGTTATTGGTGTCTTTGCCCTATTGAATTATTTGCTTTAAAGAAAGAAGAAGAGAAAATCCCACATTGTCTCCACCCCAAGAGCATAGAACTAGTGAGGACATTTTTCTGTTACACCTGAAAAGAACTTCTGCCCTGAGTGCTGTTGGGAATAATAGAGTTTTAGCTGCTCACCATAGTGTGTCTCCATTTGAGACGCCGGGCTGGGATTTTCACCGAGTCTATTATTAGAACTTCTGTCTTCCCTATGTCTCAAACAAAAACTAAGCAAAACCAGTGGGAACCTACATAACTCACAAACATGTTAATAGTAAAAAATTTTTAATTTTAGAGCAGTGGTAAGTATGCCACTCTCCACCCAAAACTTATTTTTAAATGTTGTGTGTTTGCTCACAGATGACTGGGCTGTCAAAGTAAGGTTCTTACTAGTTAAGCTTCATAACAGCTCAAGCAGTCAGTTTTTTCTGATCAGGATGTGAGAGGAGTCCAGTGTCCTGATCCCCGGTCCCGTGTCCTCCAGAGGAGGAGAAGTACCCCAATGGCTTCCTACAGCAAGTGACACTAAGTGATGCTTCTGTTGATTACCATATTAAATGGATAGTGTTTTACGCTCCTATTCAGAAACACTTTGCTAGAGCATTCAACATAATTAGTTAAAAACATACTACTTTATCTTTAGCAGAACACAGTTGATTAATTTTCTAGGTTAGAAGACACAGGTGTGTGAGGATAAAAGCCTTGTTTGTTTGAATAAACAGAAATTGCCTCATAGCTTTGCAAAGCAATCTAGGTAAATGAAGACAGAAATACCTGTTCAATATTTATTCATTGAAAAACAAAGAGGTTTCTGTTATGTTTTGGTTTTGAAACAATGTTAAAAGCTGTCCTAGTGTAACTCTATTGAGCCTAATGAATTGTCACCGGAGATGAATTTGGTCCTGGTATCTCTGTTTTCACCTGCCAGGAAAAAAATGTTTTTCAGCTGACTTCACGTATTAATCACTCACAGGCAAGGAGACAAGTCCTCGAACTACTCTGTCTTCTTTATACGGACTTTCTAATTCAGTTTGTTTTTTAATGAGGTGAGAGGGAAGTCAAGATCACTCCGTTTTTGTAACAGCTTTGAGTCAGTTCCACAGATTTGATCATGTTTACCCCCAAACTCAAGAATTTCTGGCTGGATTAATCATTGTCTGAGAAAAGGCATAATGTTAAAAACATATTTGGAGAATGGAAAAAGAAAAAACAGGGGTCCTTAGGACATTTTATTAGCTGACTTGCGTACAAAATGTTGCTTCGGAAGAACCTGGGGTAACTTTCAAACATCTTGAATACTCTAACTTTTAGATAGGTGGGAAATGTGCTGCTTTCATGCCTTGCCTAGATGGGCAGGGTACCTCTGCCAGCACTGAGAGAGTGGCCCCACGGTGTCTGGGCAAAGGGTCTGGGAGCTCTGGAGCAGTGGCAGCCGTAGAGGGGCTCCAGAGGCACGGCTGAGTCCTCCTGCCGCCTCCCCTCGGACCATACCTCCCCGCACCAAATCTTCTCGCAGGCCTGATGTGCTCTGGCTGCCTGCACCCAGGTTAGAGAGAAATATGTAGTGTTTAAAAAGCAATCATCTTCCATCTACACCTACTCACTGCCCAAGATTTTCTTTGGAAAATATGTAACTGTCACAGTCTCATGGCTTCCAAACTCAATGTTGATAGCATGCAGCTCCTGGAAAGCTTTAATTTAAAACTAATTCTGCCAGGCAGCCTATCTTGGAAATTGGGTTAAAGAGAGGTTTCTTAATCAGTAGAATGTTTCTCATTAAAGAAAACTTGTCTTTATCAGATGCATTGACTTGCAGATCTAGTTGAAATTATTTGTTGTTTTGGCTTGTTCCAAAAACATCACATTACATAATGTAGATTTTAAGATATTGTGATTTCAAGAGTGAAGTATTTTAGTGACTGATTTGTATTTAAAAAGAAAGGTTGGTGTCTCTTCCTGTGCTGCAATGGAATAATTGGTGGGCTAGCATGAATGAGTCGTGAGCTGCATACATCAGGGCCACTTGAGTCAAGTTAAAGTCCTTCAAACCTCAGTTTATAATTAAAAATGAGAGTATAGGCATGGTCCTTAAATCCTGATTAGAAGTCACTTAAAATAATTACAGAAGCAATGAATGTAATTTCAATTATTCTCACCCTGCTAGGCAGCAGCTAATCCTAGTTGGTGAGCAGAAATCTCCATAAAATATTCTTAAAAGTGCTAATGTAAAATTTCAGATTATGTGTTTAAAAGAAATCATTACTTAGGTATACAAAAGTAGCCCAGAGTATACAGATACAAATCTCAGCAGTATGTTAACAGCCATACAGTGTATACCCTTATGTATTATATCCTCTATTATACTATACAGAATTGCTAATACTACATTGTCTTTAGTATTTTATATATTACTTTCATATATCAGCTATATTTTGGCATAACTGCTCTGACTTCATTATCATTCATGAAGTTCACTTGCAAAACACCCATGTGATTTTATTATGTGAGTTTATTTGGACCCTCATGTCCTTAGATTTTAACCTGAATTTTTCTTCATTTATGTAATAATTTCCTCCTTTATTTCTCCTGTTTTGATTTCTGTTTCTGTGAGACTTTGATTGAAAATCACAGCTGTTTGGGAATGAGGTTAGAAATACCTGCTTGTGCTCACTGTGCTGTTTGGCGATTGTATTTTTTAAAGACCCCTAGCATTCCCCCAAAAATCTTCTGAATGGTAATACACATATTATGGAGTACAGTTGTCATCTCAAGGCAGCCTTCCATAAAGTATGGACCATTAGTGCACTATCTGTTCTACCACATCATTCACATGATTCATCAAGAGCTGGGAAGGAACAGTTTGCTTTTTCTGGCTAGTACACAATCATCCTTAATGTATTTTCTGAGATTTAAATTCAATGCTGAGTACTGCAAGGATTTCAGACAATGCAATGCCATTAAAAGCTTTTGTACTGCCAGTGTCTTCATCAACAGCTATAGTTTAAGCCATATATATCTTACAGCTTCCTATTAAGACTTTTTTTTGTTTATTCCCACCCCCTCTTACTTAGAATCCACTTTGTCTTCGGAATAGATTTGCAGCTTTGTCCTGTTCTTGTCATCGTGTAGGTGGGCAGAGCAGTATTGCAACCATATTTTGCTTTCATAGTAAACCAGTTTTCACTTCTTCTACAAGTCTGTGAGCTATTCATGATCTGCAAAGAAAAAAAAATATTAAGTAACTCTTGGGGTAAAATGTCTATTTTCCTTTAGTGTCTGAGGCTGTCTACTTCTAGGAAATCCATGCTGAGGTCCCATAAGGGCTGTTTCATAACAAACTTATAGTTACTTAGTCAATGAATTTCTGATGCATGATATAATTGAAAATATTTTCATTCTCTATTTGTTACAGAAACAAGCTTTGAATGACTTAGTTAAAGACATAATAAACACACACAAAAAAGTGCTATATTCAGATGAAATACTGAGATTGAGTTGTGAGCTTGAATTTTTTTCTTCCCTTAGCTTAATGGGTATAGTAATTCCTAAGGGGATCCATCATAGACCACAGCACCTCAATTTAATAGGCATACGGCATAAGATCAACTTTGGAAAACTCTTGTTCTCACATTGCATCTTTGCCAAAATATTGCTATTGAATTTTAGAAACACTAATTTAAAGTTTTAAGTAGAGAATGAGAGGAATATATCAGAGAAATGCTGGGATTTTTGTTGATGATGTTTTTATATAAGATCTATTATAGCCGAGAATCATAGACTCTCAAACACCACTTTTCTTACTGAGTCAGCTTTTAAACTGAAACCCATAGTGCTGGCTAGACTACACAACTCCCAGTGAAGCAATAACGAGACACAGGGGGGGAAAAAATCTCCACTCCACTCTGTGTCCAGCTGCTCCCTCTGACCTCTCATTTAGCAGCTCACATAGGATGCTCCTGGCTGATCCATCCCTCTAAATAATTACTTCCAAGCCTTTCCACAAATATGTCGTTTTCTGCAAAAGGCTTCAGTCTTATTGCCTCTCCTGTAGCATCCTAACACCAAGTCACACTTTTCCTGCCCCACAAATTGGACGTGACGTTTACTGGGTGGCTTCAGTTGTTCCTCCCAGCCGGGCGGACACCATCAGAGTGTGGCCGGTACATCCCCCTGCAAAACGCGCTCAATGTCTGCACAAACCCTGGCTTCCAGTCTGGGAAGGTGGATGGTGGTACAGTGAGACATGTAGTACAAGGAGACACCTAAGCCCTTCTAATGTCTAATGCCCTCAGGGATTTTATTCTTTCTAACAGAAACTGCTACCACTTTACAAGGCAGGGGAAGGTAGAGCTGCTATAAGCTGAGCTGCTCAGGTGTGACCCGGCCCACAGCTGGGGCCACCTCGGCAGCCACAACCAGTCGCTCCTGCAGATCCTTTTTTTGGATCAGGTGTGAGACCAGCCTGCTCGTGCCAGGCCAGAATAGCATGCGATGCAGCAAGCAGAGAGCCCCAGCACAGGCGTTTCAGCCCTGCAGTCCCCTCTGAGCTGTCTGGCCACTGGGCTGGTGCTGCTTGCTGGGTCTCCCTCTGCCCCCTCATCCTGCTGCCTGCAAAGGACCTTGCACAAGTGTTGGGGGTTTCTTACTTGAGATCTCTGTAGGTACATTTCTAGGAGTCTCTCTCCTTCCATTTTTGAGTCCTGAGACCCTAATGCATGCCCATGTCATTTCATTACTGACTTACTGCAAAATACGATCTGCACTTGTTGGCAGAAATGTAAGTTGTCATCCATTGGAGGGGGAAACATGTTTGTGTGTTGTGTATTATCAGCAGAGATCACAAGATATGAACAGTAGTGCTTCACAATTAAAGATGTTTTAGAAGTGCAGCCCCCCCATGACATTACTTGCTCTAATAAAGGAAAGCTACAAACAAAAAAAAATTACTGAAGAGTTAAAAAATCCTATTCACTATGCACAAAGTTAGCATTTAAAATATGCTCAGATGTCTACAAAAATTAATGAAATGTCAGTCTGAGAGCTGGAAACATACTGTTAATTTATATTTTAATATGAACAGGTGAAGATGAAGTACGTTCCATGTAGTGAAATAAATGGAAAAGTCTACAGCACTTACTTGCCAAGCATACTTGCAAGTAATTGCATTTTAGTTGAAGGGGTACAGTATTTAGGCCAACTGAAAATTAATACCATATTTAGCAGGATGCATGGGAGAATGGATATACTGCTTCACCTGGGAGATGCATTTGTATTTCCATATGAGACAAAATTATGAGGAATTACTGTCAGAGATTTCAGCACCTTCTGTTAGGTGCAGCCTGATGATAAAGTGTGCTAATGGAAATCAAACAGTATGAGGAGAAAGTAACTGTAATCTTCATGCCTATTAACAGCTCTAAAATCAGTGACATTAACTGTAGTAGCATTTGGCCAGGCCCTTGGTGGGCAGATGAGGGGAAGGGGATTTAAATCACATTTTCTTTGGAAAATTGTATGTGATTCTGTGCTTTGTCTTTCATGCCTACTCTCCCACTAAAAAGAAATCTCAGCCTTTTTTTTTTTTTCTATTGGCCAGTTTGCACCACATTTGGCAGAAAACTAAAGGTCTCAGGGTTAATTAACTTTGTCAAGTGATACCTTTGCAGTAGTCCCAGTAAAGAAAAGGCTGGTGTTAGCCCACCAAGCAATGGAGAATTCGCACTGGAGAAATGTCTTATAAATGTTCTCCATATTCTTTGGTGTGTCTTGTACCTTCTAACACACCAAAGACAATCAACCACAGGATATTGATCTATAGGAAGCCTGACCATCAGTTTCAGTAGTTGCTGAAGCATTTTTTAGTTCCCAGGGGATGTTACTCAAAAATTTAATCTTAAGCTATCAGTAGAAATGTTGCATTTTCAGTATACCTTGTAAAATGACTGACTGCTGATTTTATTTTTATTTTAAATTAACATTATATTCATAAGTGCCTCTGGCTGAACAATATTCACAACACTTTCATCCTTTCCTAACAAAAGAAAGTAAGTTGCCACCTACTTCTTTTCTATCTGAAGCCGTAACGCTGGCTATGTGGTCATAATTCCATCTCAAATACTAGTACACAGAACTATTTCCATGAAATTCAGCATCAGGAGTGGCAGGGAAAGAAATGAGGAAGAATGTGAGATGTTAAGCAAAATTGCTGCTAAGTAGGGTGGCTCTTTAACAGTCTCCAAAAGCTGGTAAATGAGCTTTAAAGGTTGTGTACGCTTCAGCAGGCAGAAGCTCTGCTTCAGCAATCCTGAGACTAAGTGACAGTAATGTTAAATGCATGTTGCCCACTTCTGTAAAAAGAAGAGTGGAAAAAAAACCCTCAAAATCACACTTGCCTAAGGATTTAGGAAAAAAGGTGACTTGTGGGTGGATGAGATTTAAGCATCATATAAATAAGCTGTGTTCTGAGGCAACTTGAATCTCTTTAAGAAACAGAATTGACACAGAGGAATCAACGATTATAGCAAAGCTTATAAACACTCTTCTGGAATAAGTAACGAAAAAAGATCATTTCCAACTTGGCAATTGAATGTTATATGCAGTCTTAAAGACAACAAAGGAACAGCAATGCTGTATCTCATTGATAAGGTATTGTGGCCTTGTTGTATATGTTTATTTTTAGGGAATTTCTGCCTAAGTGCTCAGGTACTTTAATGTCAATTACTTGAGTGTAATTTTCTCTTTTATGTCTTGCAGAAATTGCTTCACAATGATACTTAAATATATTTACTTAAAGAAATAACATAGGTAAAAATGGAATGAAGTTCAAGATATACTAAACATTGCACAGTTAGATTTTAATAAGAATGCATTTAGCAGCATATGAACCTTATTTGATATAAAGTATAAGAAAATCTTCAGATACAGCATGCAGGATTCTCGAGAATATCAAGCAATCATAGTTGTAAATGAAGTTACTTTCTTCCTCAGCATTCTTTTCAAGAAGCACTTTTCAAGAGATGCTGCTTTGATATTTATTTAGGCAGTTAGAAAATAAAGCCTCAGGTTGTGGAAACATTTGCATGTCAGCAGCTTATGCTTCAAATTGACAACCAGTGCATCTTTTCAACAAGCCTCAGATAGTTTGTAGTTCGCTGGCCACGTTAAAGATTTCAGCTCTTGGGGTTAGTGTTTGCCTTTTTCAAAGGAAGATAGTTTGCTACACCTTGCTCTCCTGCAGACTCTCAATGCATCCTTTCTCATGAAAAATGCTGTGCTAAGGTTTCAGCCCTGCTGTCCATCACTTTGCTTTCTCATAAACAGGAGCAATTTACCTGGTGACCAGAAAATGTACACTGTCAGCTTTGTCAAAATGAAGATATGACAGTCAAAAGCATTTCAGTGGCTGGAGAAGTGTACGCTACCCTTGCCCATGTGAATTCACAGACCTTCTTTCCTTGCATGTTTTTCGGTAAGTTTAGTACAATTACAATCTCCCTGTTTCTGATGTGGGGCCACAAGATCACTCCTATAGTGTTTAGCTGATAGCCCTTTGTTAGAAATTCACTTACAGTTTCTGTAGTTAGTTAGTTAGCTAGTTATCTTTCTTTCAAGTTTATACTGCTGGAAAGCCTGAGGCATAGGCCTAAGGCAAAATAACTGTGTTAGCCTGGCTGGAATCAGGAAAGTGAGCATCTCCCAGGTAAAGATAGTTTCCCTTCCCTTCCTTTTTGTCATCTTCAAATTTTGTTCTGCTGGCCGATGTAATAGCAAATAGGTAAACTGAGGCACATAACTATTCGGGGGGGAAAAATCTTTTGCATTGTTTATTCTATTCTTGGATTTTGTTTCTTCCTTTAAATCTTCCTTAAGAGGCTTTCAAAAATCCATTTAGCTTGACTCAGTTTGAAATATAAATAGCCAGCAGATCACTGTCCCAAATATCATGTGTGCAACTCTCTTTAGCGCTTAAACAGCATCCGGTAAGTGCCTGGCACACACACAGAGAAACGAGTCTCTGTGGACTAAGCTGATTTAAACACACGTCATGAGACCAACATGTCAGTAATTGCCAGTTTACACACTGAAACTCCTGGCTGACCTAAGAGCTCTCAACTGGTAGTGAAGGAGAAAAATTCACGATAAATTACCATGTAGTAAGTTTTACTGTGGATCATGAATATTTTTACTATGTTGCAAATTAACTCCTTGATGGATCCTGTGGTAACATATTCACCTGGCTGTATCCGAAGATCAGTATTTCCCTGGAGGGAGAGGTCTGTATCGCTGTTAAAGTAGCCATCTTATCTACCAGACCTTTTATGTAAAGATTTTTAAGAAGAAGAAAACTCACCGACCAATTTAATTCCTGTGGTTTTAGCAAACTTCACCCTTGTTTCTGTGCTATGACATATCTTAACTTACCAAAAAACCTATCTGGAGGACAGATAACCTGTGGAGTCTTATCTCACTTATGCTTCTGCATGGTTCAAGATGAGGTCACGACCTGTCTTGGAGGTGTAAATCCTGGCCTAAAAACATGCAGGCTCAACCTGTTTGTGTCAGTATCTTGTTTATCTATGCAGATATACGAAAAGCTTATATGTAGGACTGATAGGGTTCAGGAGGTATTTTTATCAAAAATCAGTGGCTAGAAATATCACTGTGAAATTTTACTACCAGGTACAATTTCCACAAAATTTATATTTTAGCAAGAGATATAAATTCACAAAATTCTACAGAGATGTTTTCCAACATGTCTTAGACTGCTTTATTTAATGATTAAATTATAATGCATGATCTATACAATAAAATCACACTCAGAACAAGGCTTACATTGTTTTATGTCTTGAGTAGGAGCATCTATTCTGTATTATGCTTCTCTTTACTATGCTTTCTCTTTAAGTCCAATTTTTGAACTTGTAAAGATATCACCATTAGTATGGTTTGATTCTTGACTCAGTGATTAAACTTCAGAATAGCGAAGGAAGATAAATTATATGTTTCAGAAGAGGTAGTTGTTTGTGAATCTCTTCATCTCTGTTAGAACCCATGTTGTACAACACAGCACTGGCTTTGTGGCAAGCATTGTTTTTCCATTCCCCTGTAATATCTGCAAGCCACATTCAACTGCCTGAAACACTTTGCATAAGTCAAGTTTGAGTTTTGTCCTCAGCTGTATGGAATAAATAGAATGAAGATCCAGCACTGCAGGCAGGGTGAAACAGGACCTGTAGGCACAACATTCAGAAACTGGCAGTTGTTCACTTTTCCAATAGCTTAGTCCAGTTAGCTCTTCATTTTTCAGTACAGCAGATACATTTACTCTCAATTTTCTGATGGTCACACTAAAGTACTTGCATGAAGATTTATTATGTTTGCGAAAAAATGTGACTTTTTTCCAAAATAGACCCAGTGGTAAAAGGAAAGCCGATGTCTCCATTTTCTTTCTTTGTGTCAAATTTTGTCCTCAGAATTCTGAAGTTGCTTTTTGTGTAGTATTTTCTCTCTCTTGGAAGATGTTATCTTTAAGTGTGCCTTATCATTCCAGTGACTGTATGTTTAGCAAGAGGTGTAAAGAAGACATACTGCATCAACATCTTTGAATTTTAGATGTATAGTCTATGCTACAGCTCACATGGGAAAATGAAGAAAGTGTACTACCTGTTAGAAGCTATTTCAATTATGGAACTTTATTAACGGTGTTCTTTTTTCTGATCATGATCCACTGCATCATGAAAATAGTGAAGCAAGAAAATATAGAAAGGGGCATAAAGTAGGATTAAATGGAATCACTCCTCAAGGATTATCACAGAGCCTTATCTCTCACAGAGCCTTGTATCTTCATATCATGTGGAAACAGCTTCTATTTTATGAGATTTTTTTTTTAATTCCTAACCTTTTCCCTGCCTCACTTCTACAGACACATTTTGCTTGATACTAGTAGGAATGCTTAACCACTCTGCATTTAGCCTTACCAGGCATTTCAACTTCATACAATTTTTTTAAACACAATTTAACAATTAACATCTACATCACTGTCTTATTTTTTACATTTAAGTGATATTTTCCATTTTCTTGCACATCCATGTAAACTAGTAAAGCCCTTTTAACATGACACAGTCATGCTTTGCTTATTGCACTGACGTCTGTTAAAGGTTTTTTTTAATAGCAAGATGTTGCAATTTACCCTGCATATTCAAGACCAGATAGTCAAGACAATACTTAGAAGATCATCTGAAAGAAGTAGAAGTATCAAATATTTGTCAATACATTTATCATTTTTGCTGACAGAATTTTTGGGCAAGTTGAATGATTTTTCCATTGTTTTATTGGTCTCTAAGTAGAAGAATACCAAACCCATTTATATGTGTGTGCCTGTGACATTAAAAACTAGTTGTTATTCTTAAGGAACTGTTGAGAAACTGAGCTCGTTGAGCAGAGGTTAGCGAGGTAACCATCTGCTAAGTGTGGTAGAGAACTCTCAAACTGCATAGACAAGGTAAATCTTAGTTTTTCCAAGACTGATTGTGGCTTAATTATAGATATAACACAAGTGCTGTATGTAATACAACATAATGGTTTATCTGTATACTCAATTGTCCTTTTATTACAATCAGCCATTTAGCTGATAGCTGGAAAATTAATCAAGGCTGTAGTTCTCTAAGCCATGTCAATATTCTGAGTTCAAAGTGCTCCTTCCTGATGTAAGATTCATGTTCCTTAAAGATCCATCCATCTGTCCAAAGTTAGGATCAGTTGCATAAAACATGTAATTTCGAAAAATCTCCAATGCTGACAGCTCGATAACCCCCCTAAGCAATCTCTTTCATTGCTTACCTCTTCTTAAAGGTAGTTTCCACCACCCTCACCCCAAATGCCCAGCCTAAAGCCTTGCTTTACACTTATGAGATTTTTTTTCTACTACATCTTCTCAGAGCAGTGCAAAGGGACAAGGTATGAGGACTTACTAGATTGAAGTGTTCAACAATTCTTATCACAGCTATTAGCCTTAGGAAGCATCCACCCATTCAAGCTCTGCACAGCCAGAATAAACAACGATGATTACAGTGTTAGTGTTTTCTAAATAGGCACTTTTGCAGAAAATGGCTTTTCTTTTATTTAATAAAAGTGTGGTTGAATGTAATTTCGTTCTTTTAAGTAAACTGTTCTCTAAAAGAGATACAATTACAAAATCACAACTCAATCTGTAAAGAGCCAATGTTCAACAAGTTCCAAGAAGTAGACCCTAGATTATCTTTCTGGTTCTTCAAAGCATGCTTTCAAGTGACACTGCTTAATAACAACTGAGAGTTGCATTCTTTGTACATAAATTTAGTCTTTTAAAAGTTGCTTCTGTGCAGCATAAGATAGTCATCTCGTCTTCCTTTGTTGTCAGCAGAAAGAAGTAGATGGAGTGAATTGCTTTGTGGCTGCTCCTGTCTCTCCACTGACTATAGATAAGACCTAGACAACAATCTCTGACTGGCCAGTACTTTTTTTATCTTTCAGTAAAGGAAGTTTTGTAAGATCAATCCTATTTGTAAAGTTACCAGCCTCTGGTGAATCTTGAGAGGACTCCAGCTGTTCCTCCAATCCCTACAAAATTCCAGAGCCTCTCCAGCTGATTTCTTTCTTTATTGAAAGAAGACCTTTGTCCAATCCTGTAGTGTTCATATCTGTTTCTCTCTCCTTGTCAGTCCGTACTCAGCTCATATGATTCTTTACTAAAGGTCTACACAACTCACTGTGAAATTAATGGAAAGTTTCTCTCTGATTTCACAAGGCTCTGAACTAAACCTTCTGCTTGCACTGTGACCCTATAGGATTTTCCCAGTTGCCCTCTTTTCTAGCCAACTCTCTAAACTTGATGATCAGCTTCTGGTTCAAACAGCTGTCAAATGCCCTGCTGGGCACTAAGTAACTGCTGCTAATTTCGTATTGCATACATTGCATACGTACAATGAACCCTGGTGCATGTACCCCACAGCACGCGAGATTCAAACTCAGCTTTCTAAAGTATACGAAATGAAGGGAGACATTCACTGTAAATTCACAGTTTCTTTTCTTTGATTGCAGAGTAGACAGAACTTAAAGCTATCACAAATCCTTCCTGTTTATCTTTTTCATGCACGCTTGGTTTTGCCCATGTTCCATTAACAATAAGAGCAGTTGAACGTGTTACTCTTGCTCACAAACACGCTCTCTGTGCCAAAAAGTTTTTTTACCCTCATATTGGCATTTTTGTTAATGGGATCATATGAGAGTTTGAGAAGAAAAAGAACTGCAAGGCATAGATAGGCTCTGCCTTTGCTAGCAAGAGCAGTTAGGGGTCTCATACAACAAGTGCAGAGAATTGCCTGCAACAGCTTCTCGCTAGCTGTGCTGCCTGCTGGTTTAGCTCCTTGAGAGCCCAGATCTGTTTTGTGCAATGGCTCTGCCTGTCATTTCTCAGGAGGCTACAGTAGGAAGCTGTCGCCTCCCTCGAGAAGCTCCCGGTGGCTCTGCCACGTAGCCAATGCCAATGTTTCCCGAATGAGTCTGGGCTGCTATTCCAACGCTCCTCTCTGCCGCCTTCGTGGCAGATGGTGCGCAGCTATGCAGTGGCCACAGCTGAAAGTAACTTGTGGAGGTGTGATTCCACTGTAAAGATAACCAGCACTGCTGCTCAGAAAAACTCCAGTGACGGGAAGTAACAGTTTAAAATTCTATTATGTACGTAAAAGCATTTATTTACCCCTCATTGCACACAGGGTTGGAGGGTACCACTGTGCCTGTTAGTGACAATTTGCATTACCTGCGTATCATGAAGCTCTGCTGCATCAAATCTAACCTGTTGCATTCTGGCTTGCCAAGCTGGTATGAGGAACAGCTATAATTTTTCAATGGGTTTGACCAGTTCAGGTGTTGGGGAATCTTTAACAGTTGTGAGCATTGGAACCGCGTGTGCCTGAGAAGCTGCATAGTCAGCACGTGGGCTAGAGATAAGGGCAGTGCATGCTCTTCACCTGGGGCTATTGCACATTGCCAACCTTTCACACAAAGCGGTTGCACCAAAGAAAAGGCCAAGAGCACTGCCGCTGGGTGGACTGTGTGGACCTGGTAGCAACACCCCACTAGCGCAGTCATCTGGCCTTTGCACTGCTCACGGCTGGCTCACAGCTGACTCAGAGGACGTATGTGAGCTTCATATGGAAAAGGTGGAGGAGCCTTATCTGATATTCAGTGTGCAGAAAGCTCAGATTTTAGGCAGTCTTAAGAAAAGCCAAGCTGGTGTAGTCCAGAGACTAAAAGTATTATCTGAGTCCTTGGGAGACATAAAGAAAACTCTGTGGAACAGCAGCCCACTAATTGAAGCAGGAGAAATTTTGTTTTCAGTAGGCTGCCTATTCCCCAAGAAAGCTAAGACTGCAGATACTTTTACTGGGACCCTATAAAGGGGAAAGATATTTTTTAATACACACTTCTTTCAAAATAACACAGAATTTCTGGAGAAAAATTAACGTGCATCTCACATCAGTCACCTCACAGTCGTATTGCCCATTATAAAGTTATGTCCACAGAGGCACATTTGTGCATCTTTGGATACTATAAACCTTCAGGCTCCTCAGTAACAGGGGCTGTACTGACAGTTATCTGTATAGATACACTACAAGAATGTAGGCTAGCAACCTATGGCATTTGCATTAGAGCATCTTTCAGTTGGAGGCAAATGTTGAAGTTTTAGTTAAGAGGGTTATAAATCATCTTGGACTCTCCTCTTTCCCAGCCCTGGCTCTAGCTGGCTTCACTTCTCCACTGAGTTTCTTCACTTCTATGATTTCTCAATCTGAGGCAGTATGATTGCTTGTTGTCAATGAATGTACTGTATAAGGTGTCTGCCTTTAAATTGCTTTCAAGCTGATAACTCTTTCTAATAACCTGTGATACAGTGCTCAGCATGTTTAATGTTTCTATTATTTTTCTACAGAACTAAAACCCTTGCCAAGATTTTTTTTTCTTGTTTAAATCTTTTTAACCCCCAATGAGCTGGAAGAGAGATGACTTATGCTACAGGTGCACAAGTCTGAGCACAGCTGTCTCTTCATAAAGGCTTGTCATAGAAAACAAAACCACTGCCAACCTAGCTACTAGCAGGAAAAAATGTATTCACTGATTATTATTTTTGTTTGGATTTTATTCCTCTGTAATATAAAAATGCAGATGTAGAACTCTGCATGCTGTTGGCACTGGTGCCCCTGTAGGTCTTGTCACAAAAAATAAAAAAATAGGTATTTGCTAATTTGTCATTATGAAAATTAAAAATAAAAAAAAAAAGATTAAAAGAAGGCATCAAAGTGACAGTCCCTTCATAAGTCTGGCAACAATGGGGAAAAATAACTTCACAGTCTGATGTTGCTGCAGTTTGGCAGCCAAGTGGGTTTGTGTGGGCTGTTGTTGGCAGCAGTTTTCATTAGCTTAGGGCGTCCTTTCTGGAAAGACAGAATCGAGCTGTCAGACACGGATGTCCAGTCTGTGCAAGCAGGACTCTCTTGTACGTTGTGCTGAGCAGCCCTCCTGGGCCTCTCCCATCTGCCTGCCTTTACGTGCAATTCTCTTATCATTATGACATCCCTTTTAGAACTTTTAAGGATATTACCTAGCAAATACCTTAATTTCTCTCTAATTCCTTTATGTTTAATTCCGTATCTCACAAAGGGGTGTATTTTATTATTTTTCCCCTTTTTGGTTATGCAGATCTCTGAAATAAACACTCCCTTTCCTGTAATTCCTTATATATGAGCCAGTAACAAGTTTCTTTGGAGGTTTTGGATAAAACATTTTGTGGTCTTAAATTTTGCCATGTTGTAAATGGAAATTCTTACCTTCCTTAAATACTTAGGGTTTAATTTTTATGTTTGCTTTAAGCTAAATTTCCTGTTCTATCATAGTAAGCATGAGTAATGATGGCAGGGCGTTCTCAGCAAGAACTGAGTCACATTCCTCTATACTTCAAATAAATGCCACTGTCACTGCAAACTGCTGGCAAACTGATTTGGGCATTGTTTGAATTATTATTCATAATTATGTTTCATATAGTAAACTTTGTTTATTACAAAACTAATTTAGGATCACTGTAATGTTCATTGATTATCTTTGGTAGATCTCTCAAAATAGAGGGCACTTGCAGAAAAAGAAATCGGCACCATTACTGATCAGATTACTGTTATCCTCCTGGTGCATCTGGTCCCATGACTGTTCTCTGACCGAATAAGATCAGAAGGATTTAGCTCTTCTTCTTTCTGACTCCCTGAATAGAAATATGAAATTATGAATTCTTCCCAGAGTGATAGGATAGAAAGAATTAATCATGTCCTCATGGCAATAGGATTCTTTTCAAGTCATGGTTATTATTAGAAAATGTTTTAAAACTTATTTTAGAAAACAGTCCTCTTGTTGCTCTTGTACTGAACGTATTTGAGCAAACATTTTGTATATGACAAAGTTTTGGAAATTATACCTTTCCAGAATTCTGAAGATGAATCTGGAGAAGAATCTCTCAGGATCCAGAAAGACTCCTAGATAAATCATGGATAGGGAACAGTGTATAGCTCTACTATCTCCCTATTAGAAAACTTTTCTCAGTATGTCTGTACTAAGTGGAATTTTTTCAGTGCAGTTAACATTTGTACTGGAAACCCAGACTTTTGACGTGAAAGGATAAACTTTCAGAGCTGCAGTGACATTTGCTCTATGTTACTACCATATGACCCAAGGATGTGGGTTTTTTCCTCTGCAGTCCAACCTTCCAATATGCAGAGTCCAACCCTCCATACATGAGAGTTTGAGGGCTCTCCAGACAATAAGAACTTATTTGTTATTTTATTGTCAGTCCCTCCTGAGAGGGACTTCATTCAGTCAGTGGAAGACAGGTTTACTACCATATCTGGACCATGCTCGTTACTTACAGCAATGTATTAAGACAATAACTATAATAAAACCTTAGATGCTGGAAGTTCATTTGTGTGAGTGAGAAATTGTCCCCGTTGTGCAGCTAAGTAGGTGTACTCTGGCAGTTCTTTGTTTTGCTTTTGGGTTGTGGTGGGTTTTTTGAAGGATGGAGAGGGTCAGTTGGTTAGTTTGGGGTGCTTTTTTTGTAGCTGTATCTGCATCTAGATGTCATATATACAGATTAGTACAGACCAGTACTTTGAGTGATACAGCTGAGGACTTTTTCCTGGTGTTGTCCTCAATCTTTTCTTTGTTGTTATGAACTCAGTGAAATCTCATTATATCAATCAAGGTTAAGACCAGCCAAACAAAAAACACATACCTCCATCTCCTGTCTGCATTATTCAAATAGCAGTGGAATTCTGTCTCCATTTACTTACTCCTTGGCTTAACTGATATGTATTTAGCCCATCTAATATTTCCATAAGTCTGTCTTGCAAGTGAATTATCACTTGTGTTTTGCTATGCTGAATTTCTTCCAATCTGTCACTGTCTCCCTGTAATGACATGTCCAGAGCTGTTGCAGGCGTAGTTGTATTTATTGTCCCACATAGATGAAATACCTTCTGTAGATTGAATGCTATTAAAAAAACTATGGACTTTGTGCTGCCAAACTGCATTGCAAAAGCATTTCTTGATTGCTTCAATGCTACTACTAGGTGTCTCTCTGTGTGTTCAAGGGTGAGATATTAATTTTGATATTTTTTTTTAATTAATTGAAACAACTGAAGAAACCTAATCTATTCACTTGCATGGAAGTCTGAGGCAGCTAAGCTGATTAGGCACCTCGCTTTTACTTGGCTTAGGTTAAGTAAGATGTGCCCTGCGTGAAATAGTTTGTAAAAAGTAATTGTTACAGTCTAAGTGACATGAAGGTTCAGTGCAGAGAAGGTAAACATGAATCTGTGAAAGAAAGACAGGTCAGTCCATGCTCCCACCTTTTAAGACGTATATAAATGTCAAATGCAACTCCTTCTTGATTGACTCATTATGTAGAAGAAGGCAGAACTAATGCATAGATAACTCATATATTAGGCATGCCCTGCATAAGGCAAGCGGAGGCATCTCTGTGACTTTTAGAAGTGCACACTAAGAGATGTGAAGGAGTAGCGCTCAAAAATTGCAGTCACAAATATTGTTTTTCTCTCAGAGAATATAGCATCTTTAAAATTCAGCAGTTCCCTTGATGTCTGTCAATGTGTCTGTTTGTTTTGGGGAAGAAAAAGATGAAATGCTGCTTTTTGGTAAGGTCAAAACCTTTCCTTTTCAAGCATACCTGGAATGTTTTGATTGTTTCAAGATTCACATTCTCACTTTACAAGAAAAAATAAAAGTGTAGATATGTATGCTCTAAAATAGAAAGTATGTTTACATTTATCTCTTACCTTAATAGACTATTCAAAAGAAAAATATATAGGTTTGCCAAAACTGTATGGTTTAGTTGATGTTGTCACTATAACTAAAAAAAAAAAAAGTCATTAGAAAATTTTTAATTCTCTTTACTATTGGAACATCATTTTTTCCGGGACAGAAATTGGCATGTTTGATCAGATACTGAGCTAGCTTTGAAATACTGAATGTAATGTGCAAGGACAACAGAGCAAGAGGCTAGGTTAGATCATGCACAAATGCAAGGACACAGTCCCAGATACCAGTATCAGTATACTAGCTGGGCTCGCTTGTTCTATTTCAAACACCAGTTCAAATAATTCAGCTTAATGGGGATATGTTTTATAGTAACTTTATTCCAAATCATCCTTTTTTATTACAATCTTCCTTCAGAGCTAGTAACATAAGTGAAATCAAAGCTTCACTGAAGAGTGAAGCTCTGCCTATGACTTTACCCTATGTCTCTGTCAGTACCTTGTACAAGACCAAATGCGTCAGCAACCTCCTGTTCTCTGTGGGAAGGTTCTAATACAGGATTTTTCAAGAATTTTCCTCTAAGGAGGTTCATTTTCATCTAATGAGAACATATGGTTTTGGCAGCACCCATCTTTAAGGAATGCAGTCAACCTTTTTTTTTTTCCCCTTTGGAAAGTATCAGAATAAGTACTGAGCTCACTTACCAGTAAATCACCAAGCAGAATGAAGTATTCCAAATGTAATCATAACTATCCTCACTTGAAGAAGTCTTGGACTGATGTGAATCATAACTGCACTTCATAACAAAGATAATATTATGTAAATGTTCCTATCCAGAAGCAATGAGTCATGCTACAATGACCATCACTTAATCATTCTCACTAAACAGAGGATCCACATTTACAACTGAACGTATTAACTTTCAAAATATTTTGGAGAGAGAGAAATATGGGAAAGTATAAAAACTTATAAAAGCTACCACTGCATATTAATTCATATGACCTAACAGGTACTAGTTTTACTTGTAAAATGTGTGGCCAGTGGGGTGTGAAAGGTAGTTATGATTTCAGTGAACATGCTTCCAAAAAAGTAGAGTCGGCAATACTTTTTTCAGTATCAGAAAGAATAATCCACTTGACCCTTTAACATGTTGTCTATGTTCCTTTCACAGGAGGTGAATGTAATGATAAATGCCTAGTATAGTTGACAATAAAAACAGCATAGGCAGTCACAAACGGGGGATTTTGCTTTTCTCCTTGATGTAACTGACTTTCTATACTTCAGCTGTTGATGAAAACCTGTTATGGAGTGGCAGTATGCTATCAAATGGCCCTTTAAAGGACTTGTTTATAATCCCATAGCTAATGACCTTGGATTGCTCTTGGCTGGTATAGCTTTAATAGCTTTCCTTTACAAACTCCTTAATAAAATAAAGATTTTTCTAAAATAAAACCAAGTTTAAAAGTAAAATACTTAAACAATATGCTGTTTTTTCTATACTGCCAAACACTGAACATGAGCCAGCAATGCGCCCTTGCTGCAAAGAAGGCTAGTGGTGTGAGACATGGACATACTGTAAAGAGTCCAGTGCATCACCACAAAGATGATTAATGGACTGGGACTGGAGCATCTCTCATATGAGGAAAGGCTGAGAGATCACAGGCTGTTCATCCTGGAGAAGAGAAGGCTCAGGGAGATTTTGTCAATGTATGTATTGATACATCAATACCTGAAGGGAGGGTGTACAGAAGATGGAGCCAGGCTCTTTTCAGTGGTGCCCAGTGACAGGACAAGAGGAGATGGGCACAAACTGAAACACAGGAGGTTCCTCCTGAACACCAGGAAACATTTTTTTACTGTGAGGGTGACCAAGCACTGGCACAGGTTGCCCAGGGAGGTTGTGGAGTCTCCATCCTTGGAGATATTCAAAAGCCATCTGGAGATGGTCTTGGGCAACCAGCTTTTGGTGGCCCTGCTTGAGCATGGGGGTTGGACCAGATGACCTCCACAGGTCCCTTAAAACCTCAATGATTCTGTGATTGTATGATCTCATGTAATTGAGTATCCCAGTACTGATAATGATCAAAAATGGCAACATTTGAGTAAAACAAGAAGAGCTGAACTCCATTCTAAATTTGCATTGGTTCTCTACTAAGCTTCAAGAACTTTGGACAGTATCTTTGCTCTGACTTCTCTCTGGACTCTGCTTTTCCTATTCATCTGGCATAACTTTTACACATGCAACACTTTCAAACCTCTGGCTTAGCCCATGTATTCCCCCTTCCCCTTTGGAGATGTTCTGCATAGAAATTTCTAGTTATTGTCCTCCTCCAAGTTCTTGTACTGATATGACATCCATCTGGTGCTGTTGTCCTGATTTGGTCATGTCTCCTGCTGAACACTATTCTGTTGTTTCTTTGTAGTATTCTGTCTGCATCCATCCTTTGAAGCAGGGAACATCTGCTTTTTACACACTGATTAAGCTAGAATGGAGACTCCTAGGCTCTCAGGTAATACAAGTAGATGAAGACAGCAATATGATGTGAAGCTCCAGCCTAGCATATTGATTTTACCTACATAAGAATATCAAGTTTTGGAATAAAATCTGGTGCCTCAAAGACAGTTTTAAAACTCCTAAGGATTCTTTGGAACCAGGACTTCATCTTTACTTTCCTAGCTAATCCAAAATTGAGATGTTGAATAATTTCATGTTCAGCTAGCACTGTAAGTTATACCTACAAGATCCAATTAAAGAATAATTTCTACGGGGAAATGGAGCACAGAAATATTTTCACAGATTATGAGAGGAAAGTTTTGTAAACATATAAATGATATACCAATTGGAGCATAGAAAGCCTGGAGGCTTTTTTTTTCTTCTTACTGAAAGGGAAAAAACCAAACAGATTTTTGTTATTATACAAAGATGCCATCAAAATGATTCTAAAGAATTGTGCAGCCCTTCTTCCCTTGAGCAAAACAAGGTGGAATGCAGCCAGTAGAAGAATCAAAGTCAAGAAAATAGTCAGGCTTTTTAAGAATAAAGGGGGTCATGTGCTTTCAGGGAAACATAGTTCTAAATGTGGAGGATACAACATATTCTTAAACATTTGTCATTATTTTTCCCGCTGATGTTGGTGGGCCTTTCCTACTGTGGCTGTAACAAACCTTAGCTCCCTAGTGAAAATAAATGAAAGAACTAGAACAATGGTAAAAGTGGACCTGGAAAAAAAAAGATCACAGTTAGATAAATCCTCTTTTTTAGTGTTAATTCAGCCAAACAATAGTTATTATCTTTTTAGAGACAGTTTAAGAACAGCATGGCAGATTCCCTTTCTAGGAGGACAAGATTGTTTTCTGTGTAGTAGGACTGTAATAGGGAGATAGGAAACTCCATTTCTTAACTTTAATCTTCGCGAGACCATCTATTCAAACTTTACATTTGCATAATCACTTGCTATCAGGGAAAAATTAGTAGGGGAGAGAAGGGTGTTCATAAATAATGTTGAAGAGCCAGATAGCTGGCACCACTGCTGGCTGCTATTTTTGCACTGTACAAGAAAACAGGTACTGTTTATATTCTCTCATAATATCCCTTCTGGTATAGGTCACAGCCAGGCCCTGAAGCTCACATTCTCTCGTGTTATACCAGCACATTTGGCTGCGTGGCCACCTACTCCCACCTGTCTCTAGGTCCTGTTAGTGCAACTCTGGGCTTTCAGCAGGGCAACATGCCCTGGGATACGTGGGCTCCCTGGCACGCAGAAAAGCCAGAGCTCCTTTCTGAAAACACCAGGCTGGAAACCAGCCTCTTTTGCTTCTCCACTGCTACAGATATGGGACATGCTTAGGTAGCTTGGCTAGATAGAAGGTGCACACTGGGTCTGTGTGAGAGGTTTGTAAGTGTGACAGCAGGAGGTCTGCCTTGGTTGCGTGGCTGCTAACAGTGGAGGGAGTCTGCATCAAAGGTGGTTTCTCTATCAGCAGTGTGTAAGAGCTCTTGCAGTTAATACAGGGGCAGGAGTTGCACAGCTGCCTGCCCCAGCTGGGTCTTGCAGGTGCCGTGGGGCAGGTATCTCCCACAGGTGAGGAGACCTGAATGTCTCCCATCCCTCCTGACAGACTGAGTCCTGGCCGAGAGCAACGGAGCCAGGGTCAGTCTGGGAGGAGTGTGGGAACACCATGAGTAACTGTGATAGCAAGGTTAGATGATGACGACTGGCACTCAAAGCGAACTGAAAATCGATGCAAACCAGCCCAGTCAAATCAGCAGGTGCTTCATTCCATGTTCCCTGCGCTCTCTGACATGGTGGCTGTGGTTCCAACATTAGCTGTCACCTCCGAAGTGTTTTCCTTCATGCACAAGATCAGCTCTGCAAAGAGACTGCATTGCTGCAAAAGAAGTCTTCTTCACAGACAAGTGGATCCAAACTTTTCAGCCTTCACAGTGCTTAAATGCTTCTGTTACTTGAAATGAGAGGATCCCTCCCATTTGTATTACACCACGGAAGTTTGTCAAGTTGTGTCAGGTGACTTGACTGTGAATTTCCCCTGTCTTCTAAAGACCAAATAGCTGCTGATGGGCACCTGTAATTCTGAGCTATAGCTGCAGATGGACTCTTAACATTTAGACACTAAACAGAATACCTATAAGCAAGACATTTTTTGGTTTTAGTCTTGAAAAATGTACATTTACATTCCACCAGGATAATTCAAAATTTGCTGAAGTGATTGTCTTCTGCTTTTGCAAATCCATTTTTAAGAGGCTTTGAAAGTTTGGAAATACAAGCAATTAAATGAGTAAAGGAAATTAATCTCTTGCAAAAAGAAAATGGAAAATCTTATCAAGTACCTGTCAAATTCTGAATACCAGACTTTTATGAACAGTCATGAAGAAGTTACAAGCAACTAAAAGAGCCACTGATAGCTATTTATGTTTATATCTAGAACTATAGGAAATGCAATAGTACTGAATATATTCTGACCTGGTCCTTTTCAATCTGCATCCTAATGCATATTCCAGAACTTCATACTCCAAGGGGCAACTCATCCTTAGGGAAAACACAATATGCTTCATAATGAAAAGCTGTAGTCATGGTGCATCAGTGGTTTCCTCCCTTCCCCTTTCAGACAGGAATACCCTTTAGAAAGCAGTTAGGTAAGGCTGATGTGATTTCACATGGGAAAGTATTTTACCAAGATAACAATTGGCAAGATAACAATTGCTAATACTAGCACTCATGAAGTGAGATCAGAGGACTCAGAGGATGTCCTGCAATTGTTTTAACATACATATTTTTTTTGGTCTGTTTGTCTTTTTAATTTACTATTTTGCTATTTTAAAAGGAGAGTTTGGGTCAAGCAATATTTCTCTTTATCCTTCTCTTATGAGGAAAAGAAGTGGCTACAGTAACATTATTTCTACATCTCTGGCTTTATTTATAACATCATATTCTTTTTACATTAACTTGAATACAGACGTGTCTTCTGACCTTCACAGTTTTTAGATGACAAAATCACTTTACGTTTTCTGTCTGTGATAGAATTAAGCCTCATCCCCCTAAGCAGCAGGAATGAAAGTGTTCAAAGCAAAAAGAGTTGAATCTTGCTAAACTAGTAGTCATGAGAATTGATTATATAATGTATTACAAAATTACATGATCTTCTAAGTCATTGTGGGCCACCTTAATATTTTATACAGACAGACAGGATAGAAAGTCAGGTGATGAGCAGAAGGTTTCAGTAAAATGTGAAAGGGAAATTGTTAGATTTAAATATGTGAGTTCACAAGAAGAGAGGAGACGTGTCACATCAGACAGCTCTTTATTTCTTGATAGACTTTGGAGTGGGGTCTTCTTTCCTGAAGAAACCCCAAAGCCACCAAAAAATCCTATTTTTTAAATAGCTTAGCAGTAATTTGTGAGGAGAAGTATTGCACACAACTCCACTTGTTTGGGGGATAAAATATGTGTGACTCTAAGTTAATTGATATGGGTGAGTACACATAGTACTCTGCTAACTCAACTGGACATTAGATAAAGTCCAGAAAGTAGACAGTATTCATAAAAACTCAAATAACAGTCTGAATAACTTCCAGCTCTGGACAAAAAAAAATGGTAACATGGGGAAAAGGCCATGTGTTTAATTAATTCCCATGTACAGAAGTAAAGGTCCATTTGAGGGCACTTTAAAACTCTTCCTGAAATTCTCTTTTCCATCCCAGTACTCATAGGTTGGTAGAATGAGCACAGTCTGTTTCTGTCAGGTTAAAAAGCCAAAACAAAATAAAACACCAAAATCCCAGGTAAAGAAGAAAAAATCTCCAAACCAGTGAGAGTCAAGCAGGAAAAATTTAGTTGTTGCTTCTTTCTCCAGATTGACCTTGCAGTACTAGCAGCTTCAAAATATTTCTGTAACATTGGCGTGAGCAATTTTGATATGAAATTATTAGTAGAAAGCATTTGTGAAAGTTACTGCATAACTGAATTTCTGCTACTGCATTGGTTACAAAATCAAATGTGCATAACTTTCTGTCATCCTAAGGAGAAATAAACATAAGAAGCACTCTAATAGTCTCAGTTCTTGACCAACCTTAAAAATCAAAGGCAATATTTGCACTTATATATAAACAAGGGCAAGCCATACAGCAATGCATAAAATTATTTTAGTGTTTCTGAGCTTTGGGATTTTGACTCAAACATTACTAGGGTTTTAATTAGTGACAACTAGATATTCTTTAATGTAAAATAAAAATCTCAGTCCTACATAGTTCATCTTAGTTTATGGATTGACTATTGCCTTTGTAGCTTTAAGCAGTAAATGTTACCAATCCTTTGCTGTAGTGCTTGCAAGAGTTAAAATTGGAGGCTAGCTAAACACATTCTTTTACACCGCTTTATTTATGTTTCCATATGCTACCACACAGCTTCATAGCATTCATCCATTTCCCATCTGCTTATCTGAAAAGCAGAAGGATCAAAAATACCAATACATACCAGACATACAAATCATTATTACTGGCTTTGTCTGGCAGTCTTAAAAATGGCAACATTCAGGTGCTTACAAATCATCGGTTGCTTGTACAGAGGAGTAAACTCTTGCTAAACAAGATTTTTAAAGCTTTTTTTCAGAACCAAGGCTTCAAGAAGTTTTTAACTAGACCTATTGACATGAGCACTGGATAGTGTAATGGCTGCTGGACATTGGGAAGTCCCAGTTCTCCATCTGGTACAATATGGAAAATTACTTTCTACACACACACTCAAATTAAAAGAGTTACTTAAAACATAGCTTTTATCGGTTAAAAGGAAACAGTCTAAATGACTTAAAATGTATGACACCTAGTAACAATTAGAAAAACTGATTCAAACGATAGAGAATTGGTAGAGTGCACATACATGGGCTGAATTCCTCCATTAGCTTTCAGTGCTGTGGGGTTTATTTCATGGGTTCCTCTTAGGCACCAAAGAAACCTCAAAGCCAAAACACAATAAAACCATATTACTCTTGAGCTAGGGAAACTCTTTGCTGAATTTAAGAAAAGGTTATTGAAAAATATCTCACAACTTAGATGGTCTGTAGATATCCAAAAATTTTTGAGCATTATCTGATGGGTAATGCTAACTCCATCTCATAGTGCTTGGAGTCGACAGAAGGGGGAGATATTAAAACAAATCAAAACATGTTTATGCTTATATTAATTATGGGTTGCTTCCTCCCCTTTTTTCTCTTGGAGGCAGGAGTAACTCAGAAAACTGAATTCAAATAGGGATATATTCCCCCCAAAAAAATGACACTGATTTGACAATGGAAAAAAAAAATCAGTCTGAGTCCTTACCTTACTGAGATGATGGCTGTCAGATTCGTTCATTCTTCAGTCACGGGATTATATGGAAAATTGCTATCTATAAATTGACTAGGTATTTGAAAGCACCTGAATCTTCTAAATCTATCTAGCTTCCTTGGGAGTCCAATAATTTCACCCTTAGGCAAGAAAAAATGTGATATTTTTTCCTCTCTGAATTTAAATTTGCATAAGGCCAAAGAACACTTTAAAAATAATCCTTCTTCTGGGTTCATCTTCCTCATTTCCCCCTCACTCTGGGCTGAGGCATTCAGTCCTGTCTTCTCTAAACTGAAACTAAGTGTCTCATATTGACGGAATTAAAGGCTCTGTAAAGGTACAGGGGAAAATCTACTAAGATTCAGAATGTTTGTTGTGAATATTATTTCAGAAATTACAGCATATCCCAGACTGGAAGAAAAGATCATATTTGGCGGTGTCTTTAAATCAAAGCAAAGCAAAGCAAAGCAAAAAACAGCTTATTGACTTCTCTCTTCTCCCCTTCCCCCCCCCCCAAACACAAGAAAAGTTTGACAAGGAAATATCAGCACAGAGAACAGAAAGCAGACTTCTCGGGTCTGCCACTCTATTCCCCCTCTTCACGTCTTGTTATCAAATCAGCCATCCTTGGAAAGCATTTTAGATTGTCTCTTGATGCAGGGAGCTTCAAAATGTTTCAACTTCAGGTTTATTTGAGAAGAGTGTGCTGGAATCAGACCCGTCTCTCTGTTCTTTAGTTAAGCAGAGTCTGTTTTCCCACTTTCACAAAAGAAAAAGTTCTGGTTTGACCCAGAAGACTCAAGGTGTTTAATGCTTTAATCTTACATTACAACACCATCCTGAAATCCTGCATAGGGTTGAGGCACACATCTGTGAAGTGATGTACTAAGAGCAGTGTCATTCTTTCAATATTCTTTTTCCCAAAAAACCCCATACAAGATCACTTTAGGAAACAGAACGTCTCAGATTTATGAAAAAAATATACATGTCTAAGCAGTATGTTTGGCTGATTTTGTTCAAATACTTTATGGAGAGCTCTCAGAATGAAAGAAAAGAAAGTCTGAAATTAGCATGGGCGCATTTAGCTCAGCTTTATCTCTGGACTGGCAGCTAACTGCCTGTCAAAAGGTTTTAAGTAAAGTTCTTGATTGTAGGTCAGTCCTCAGTGGATAAATCACAGAAACAGCCACAGATAAGGCACATGATTGGCTATTCTCCTGCTGAGGAGAGACTGCATTAAGGTAGACTAATGAATACTGAATCATTTTCTCACCCTCAGGGTGGACGTCCCTGTCAGGGCTGAGTCACTGTGAAAGCAGTATGCTGAAGTGATTTAAAATGCAGCAGCCTTTAGTGCTGGTGACAGATGGATATAACTTGGGCATCATACCTACTCATTTTGAGGCCTTCACAAGCCATGAGTACAAATATACAAGAAAATGAAAGATAAACTGTGATACAAGTATCTTGTTTGTGCATACTTTAGGAAAGTGCAAAGTGGAGACCTTTTCATAGCCATTTAAAATGACCACAGGGGACTGTCTTCTAGGGTAGTCAAAGATGGATATTTTATTCCAAGGTTTCTTCGTTGCTTTTCTTTTTTTCCAGAAGACTGCAGAACTTCCTGGAATAAGCAGTGTGTTACCTCTGTGTAATGAAATTGCATCTTTTACATTTTCTGCTGAAAATCTGTTCTGATGTGATCATCAGTTTACCTAGTCAGCTGGAGGTGTTACAGCATCAGAACTGCAGATATGAAAAGCTTGAGGTACATCATGATTTTGTCAGTTGCATTTTAAACAGAAATACGTGGTGTTATTTGAGAAAGAGAGAAGATAAAAGGGTAACTTTAGAAGTATCTATCACCCTGAAGGAAAGGATTGATTAAACAAATGCTATTAGAGTCTGGGTGAGAAATTACGCAGTAGTTTCTAACTTGGCTGAAAGATATGTCTTATGGGCTAGACTCTGCCCTGGATTATGATTTCTGTTCATATAATCCTGGCATTTGGCATCAGCAGCTACTCACAAGCCATGCGAGTAGGGGCTTGTGGCTGGTTTCAGGGGCCTCCCATGGCAGCCAGTGACTAGCTTGGGCCAGCCCAGGAGAGGCCTTAGTTCACACTCTGAACAGCCACTGGTGCTGCCAGGGGATCTTTCATGAAGGTCCAACTGCTTGCCATCAAAAGTTGCCTTCTCCTGAACCTTCAAAAAAAGATGTAACTTTGTGCAACCCTGTGATCTCTCTGTGGTGAACCCTCATTAGTCAAGAAGTGCAAGTAATGCCATCTGGGCACAGCCACGGAACATATCCTGTAAGGAATGCTATTAATAAAAAAAAATGGATAATGAAACTTCATAATGTACATGCATGAATTCTTCTAGCTACCCAGTCAAACCGTAGTCTATGGAAACCTAAATTGGAAAGCTGCTTGGGAAAGGAATCACATGCCAAACGGTGGCTATGAATAGTCGTTAGCAGACCAGCTTTATGAAAACAATACCTCTAATGCTTGCATGCTGTTCTATGTCATTTAAAACATTGCTGTTCATTGTAGAAAATGGGACTTTTAAGCTGACCTTCTGTTTTACCTTTGGGGAAGCTAATGCTTGTATTGCAAGGGGGAAGCTGGTTGGCTGTTTTTTAATGTGGTATGTGCCACAAATGAGAATGTCAGGAAGGTCTGAAATTTCATCTCATCCAAATCTATTAGTGTTAATGTTCTATTCATTATGATTTCATCAGGATTAATTAACGGAATCTGTGAATAATATGCTGCACATATTTGATATGCAAAACCAAATCAACTGTACAATTTATGTTTCTTTACAGCTGGTGCTTCACATATTGACAGTCAGGAGTATAGACTACATGCATTAGTCTACACCAGCTGTCCATGACTAGTAGCTTGCCTTCTGAGCCACAAGGTGCCCTGGATGACAGAGAAGCCTGGTGCTAGCAGCCAACCCTGCTGGAGTCAGAGCTTAGGAAGTGGACAGCCAGCCCAGAAAGGAATAGCCTCATTTTCTTACAAACTCAGGAGGTTCAACACACGTTTAGATTCTGTTGGTATAAATATGTCTTGACTATTGTATTTAAAAATAGTTCAGGAAAAACTTATGGAATGTCTCACATTTGTTTTCAGTGGCTTGTCCAGTGGTCACTCTGAGAGCCCTGTCTATTGCCTCACTGACATGATTCATCAATAAGTAGACACAGTAGATACAGGAGTGTGCTGCTTATAATTCTCTGAAAAGCGCTCACATTTAGCAGAGAGAAATTTCTGTTGATAGCAATGGTAGTGTCCAATTAACCCCCTCTACATAAATACCTGATTTTTTACAGAAGAAGCCTTTTTAAGTGGGTTTTGGTTTTTTCTATTTTATTGCCAGATCACGGGATAAAGATTTGCAGTCTATTGTACCTTTTTTAAAACATGACAAACCATCTTTATGGGCAACACGATCTTGATATATTGATATATTTTGAGGCACAGAACCAAAATAGTGCAAATCTGTTTTCTGATTTCACTGGGCTTGGCACTGGCTCCTGGATATTTACATCGTAATTTCTTCCACTCAGATGTGGTATTTGATTTGAGTGTTTGTGAAAGCTACCAATCTGACAGTCCTGCAGACCAAAGCCTTCCATTTATTCACCCGTTAAGTACAAAGTTCAAGTTTCCCTTTCCAATTAAAGTGCCTCTACCCGTGCTGGTCTCAGACCACCTTGAGGGAGGAATCATTTAGATTCCAACCACACACTTTCCCCTGCGTCACTCTTGCGAATGCCAGCAAGAAGCCAATTTATGCCAGCTGTTGCATATTTCTAATAAGCACACTTGTCTATAGGGAATAAAGCGATCAGATAACTTCTAGAAGATAACAATTTCAGGTTACTACCAGTCTGGACTGGATTTGAACTGATACTCTGGAAAGAAATTATTCTTTTCCATTACCAGTCCAAATACACTTTGGAGTTTCTGTGGGGCTCTAAAAAGTATCTTAATGGAAGTGGATCTATTTTTAAAATATAACCATTAAAAATTAAGTGGATTATCCAAATTTCAGGCTATATTAACCGCACTGAGATGTGGTTTATACTTAATAGGTAAGGAAAGTAGCTCATGTTATAAATGCAATACATGTATATTATACCTGGTGCACATTCGTTGAAACAGTGTCAGGTTTTGAAACAGCCTACAATAACTCTGCATCTGTGCTGTGAATCCAGAAAGAAATTGAGGTTTGCTCAGCTAAATCCTTTTTCATGGTGTTGGCAGCTGAGAAGGAGTTTGTCACTGATATGCTTACTTTTTTTCCCCTGTTTCATATTTCTGAAAAGGACATAAATGAGAATAGATTGATTCTAAAGTAACAGAAGGAGTGACGCAGAGACAATAATGATGAGCATGTTCCAGTTGGGTGGATTATGGGAGAAGTCCAAAACCTCCAGGTTCTCATTTTCCCACAAGACAGCCAGTTTTGCTACTTTACTGTATAGGCATGGATATGCCAGAGTGGGAGCAGAGAGGTGTTTCGTTCCTATCTGCTGTTGCAGCTCTATGGCTTTGTTACCACATGTGCTACTGGAACCGCATTGTAGCAGGTGAATGAAGAGCGTCATCATTTCAGGGAGAAGGTAGAGAGTGATGTAGTGCATTCCCCAGAAGCTGTGTTAAGCACCCCATCTGTGCTGTTTTCACTGGTTTGGGATGGAAAGAAGCCTGGCTAGGACTTCAGCATGCTGTATGTGGCACACTTGGTCTTTGGTGTGTGACCCACAGAGAGGGCTGACCCTCACCTTTCTTGTTACAGAGGCATACATTTCTGAATTAAAGTATTGATTTCTCTAGTGTTTTCCACTACTTTGAGTGTCCTGAAAAGCCACTAATTTTTTTTTTTTTTGCTGGTAGAGAAACTATGAGTATTGCCAGCGTCGGCTTTGGAAAAGGGTAGAGAAGAAACTGGAGCAAATGCTCTCAGAGGCATTAGGGATGCAGGCACTATGTAGCTGAAGCCTTGGCAACAGCTGACAATTGCTGCCCATGGTGTCATATATATTGACTAGTCTGCAAGTTCAATCCAGAGGGCCATGTGGAACAAGAGACCTTATCCTATTGAATCTGAGCTGTGAACCTGGAAAAGAACTCACAGTAGATGAGACAGAAAAGCAAAATGCTAGATGCCTTTCCCTGCTTCAGTCTCCTACCTTCCTGGGCTGTTTGGGGTGGGTTTTATTTGCTTCTTGTGGTGTGTTTTTAAAGGACTGGTCAAAATCCCCCAAGTTTTACTTTAGTGGTTTCTTTTCTTCCACATCTTGTTCCTTTTCTGTCATTTTGCCTGTCTGAAACAACCAGCCAGAAGCCCTTGAAATAATAAATTCCAGCTCCTCTTGACAAACAACCCCCTGTTCTGCTTTTCCAGGTGACTGATTGAATAGTTACTGGTACCCTTGGCCAGGCTGTCTCTTCTGTAGAGCTGCCAGTTACTTCATTCAGTGGTGCTTCCACATGAATGAGTGATCAGAAGGGACTTGCAGCCTTCTCCCGTTAGCCCTCTATCACTTTCTACTTCTACATAGATGAAGATACCCAGATAGATAAAACCTTCAATGATTCGACTGTTTGGCATCTCACACATACAATGAGAGTCTGCAGTATTAAAGAGAACTCATAGGAGCTGAAACAGATTTCTCAAATCATTACAGGACTACAGTTATTTGCACTTGGCTAGCACATGCTAGGGTGTTCCTATATCCAAGTCTCTCTGCTGGAATCCATCTATTTTTTTCTTAAGTTAATTCCTCTGGGTTTATTACAGTGGTATTTTAGCCTACTAGTAGACTGAAAGCAGTATGAGACATATTCGTCACATGCAGGAAAGAAATTCTGTACATTGTAAGGATGCCACCAGCTTTTTTCTTCCTAGCAGGCACGAAGAACTAGAGTCACCAATTCCCTGCTCTGCAGTGCTTTTCTGAGAATTTTGAATTTTAAACTTCAAACTTTAGACTAACAGCTCAGGTCAAAAAAATTACTAATTCCTAGCTATATCCCAAGACTGGTCTTCAATCTGTGGGAGGGAAATTTTCACTGTGGAAATCTTTCTTTCTTGGTTTTGTTAGGTAGTTGCACTATGGACTAAACAGAGAAAAATCCGCGTCTTTTGCTCCTTGCCCTTTCCTGGGACGTGCATTGGGGAGTTTAGGCAACTGTTTAAATGAAGTGAATTTTGCCTGAAAGCCTTGTCCCAGATGAGTTGCTTCCACACAAGAAGGGAAAGGATACAAGAAATATAGAGAACCTGGCTTTGGAGAATTTCTAGTCCCTACCGCACTTTTGCAGACAGAGTTTGCCAGGAGGGCAACATACAAAATAAAGCCTAGATAGGAACTCAGTTATAGCTTGCAACAGTGACTGTATCTCTGAGTGGTACTTTGACACTCTTTCGCTTTAGCTTTCCTTTTTTCACCTGGGAGAACCCTACAGACCAAGGCAAATATCTTAGGTGGAGACACAGACCAATCTGTAACATGCAGATCCATAGGAATTATCCCAGAAAACATTATAAGGTTATGTTTAGGATATTTGCAGCTAGACTAGACAACCTGTTAATGGACACTAGGAGGGTATTGTTTGGGGCACGCATTTCCAAACATGCTCATAAGATTGAGAAGTTTTGCATGGTCATCCCAAATTATTTTGTGGACTACTACATCGCATTGACGAGTTTAGCATTTCTGGCTTCTGTTACAGTGCATATGTCTCTTATATCCACCTACATCCACCATGACCTTCAAAGCAGGTGGCAACTCACTAAAAAAATCAGCAGGTAGTATGGGACATTTTGGTTTATGATCTATTTATTTCCAGCTCAGCTTCTAATTTTGCAAAAGAAGACTTCTCAGCATGCATCAGTAAGAGATTAAGCTTGTATCCCTCTCAAAAATAACTGTTCATAGCTTTCCTTGTTTGTAAGGAACTCTCCTTTTATTCTCAGCAAGTAGCCCCCTGTTATGTGGATGATGTGCAGATGGTCATTCTTTCACCTTTAGATCCTATGGTGGACAGATTTGGTAAGCAGCGGCCCTTCTCAACCTGCAAAGCGCTCTGCCAAAGGCATTCATTTCTTGAAAGAAATTAATAACACATTGGATCTATTCACATAGATTCTTAGTTTTACTGTCCCTAGCCATCTCAGGGTTACAACACAGAAACCTAATGGAAAGTTAAGGCTGCACAGAGACATTCGAAAAACCAGCTTAAATCTTGACATGTGCAACTGAAGGTCAGGTACTGCAATTTTTGATTTTACAACTATGAACACTGAGTCTGGAAAAGTATACCTCATTTATTTCTCTTTTGTTAAAGCACGGGCAAATATATTCATGACACTAAAACATTTGCATTATTAAAGCATTTGAATGAACTTGAATAAATTGCTAATCTGAAAAGGCTATAATTATTTTTGCCCAAACATGAATAAATAACTTTTTTGCAGCATCTGTAAGCTTAGATTGTCCGTTTGCCCTTGTGTACTTGTAAACTCATATACCAGTTGAGTCACCTGGATCAAAGCCATGTTTTAATAAGACGTAGAAGAAACAAAGTATATTTGCTGTCAGCTTTCTGTACTGGAATTACAACAATAATTGTAATTGATTTTACTTCTTGGGGGGGGGGGGGGAAAAAAGCTGACCCTTCATTTGCTTGGGCAAACCAAAATGGTTGTTAACCATCTTCAGTGACCTTTCTCTTAGCTGACAGTTGGTTTGTGACAGATGAGGCTGAGTAATCAGCCGACTGTGGTTGTCTGGTTTTGAACTATCATCATTTGTGTTACATGTGGATTTGTTATGAAAGCATCAGCATTTTGAATATTTTTGTCTTTCTGTCCAGACATTAAAAAATTGTTCAAGCCTGTTTCGTCATAGGGAATGTATATTTCATTTCTGAATTTATAGAGCTGGATTTAATAACATTCTTGTTTCCCATTTTCCTAGAAACTTTTATTTTCCTTGGTAGCTTTGGGAATTACAAATATCTCCAGTGTTAAACATTTCCCTGAGAATAAGTAGTAGCAGTCTAACATTTGAAGGAACTGACATGAAAAAATGTGTGACTTTCATTTGAGATGGAGTCTTTGTTGCTGAAACAAAGAGAGACAAGAAACACTAGTTGAAACATGGGAAATTATGATTAGATGCTAGGAACAAAAAATTCACAATGAGGGTGATCAAACACTGGAACAGCTTGTCCAGAAATGTTGCAGGATCTCCACCCTTGAAGATATTAAAAACTCAACAGGACATGGCCCTGAGCTGACCTAAGTTGTCCATGCTTTGGGAGCAGCAGCAGGATTTGAACTAGGTGATGTGTAGAAGTCCCTTCCAACTGGAATTAGTCTATAATTCAGAGCCTCCTATATGAAAAATGACAGCAAAGTACTGTCTATGATCATTTTCAGTCCTCAGATTTTACATTCAAGATATGATTATCTTTGCTGGTGTATAGATTGCCTTGAATTCTATAGCAAAAAGATTCTGAATATTCATGCCACCACTTCTACGTCACAGACCTACAACCATTTGGTCCTTGGAAATCTGTTCTTCATCTACCAGGTTCCTGTTCTAGCAGGAACAATCCTGACGAAGCTTGTAAATGTTGTCTTGGTGGAATATTAGGATTAGAATGTGCCTGCAAACAGAAGAGAGAAGTGAAATATTCTTCCTTAAGTTTCTTCTGAATGCTTAATCAGAAGTATATTTCTTATACAAGCTGAAGTTTCAGCAGTCAGTATCAAGCAGTCTGGACCATCACAAAACCATGCCTTTCCTCGGTGTAAGCCAATAATCCGGGAGTTACCCCTGCATCCAAATTTAGCTGTTAGTGAGAAAGAGATGACATGGCAGAATAACATTTTCTGCACTACTGATCACAGAAATCAAATTCTGTCCAGTGCTTGTCTAACGCAGTGACTAACTAACATTGGCCATCACAACAATTGGTTGATTGGAGAAGAGTAGTATTGTATTATGCCTTATTGTCTCCAGCTTCTTGCCTTCCTCCTTTCTTTTCTAACCCAAGACTGCTACTTCTCAGCTCTTCCCCATGGTGCAAACACAGATCACGATTTGCTTGTTAGCTCAGACTTGCACCTTTTTTTATCTGACTTGTGTCTTAGCAATGAGATATGTCACAGTGGTTGGGAAGGACCAAACTAATGAAAAGATGAAAAATAAGGATATATGTATTATTGATGGGCCCAGGCCAATTATATGTGGTTCAACAAGGCCAAGTGCCGGGTCCTGCACTTTGGCCACAGCAACCCCCGGCAATGCTACAGGGCTGGGGACAAGTGGCTGGAAAGCTGCCCCGCAGAAAAGGACCTGGGGGTGTTGATTGACAGCCGGCTGAAGATGAGCCAGCAGTGTGCCCAGGTGGCCAAGAAGGCCAACGGCATCCTGGCCTGTATCAGAAATAGTGTGGCCAGTGGGAGTAGGGAGGTGATCGTGCCCCTGTACTCGGCGCTGGTAAGGCCGCACCTCGAATCCTGTGTTCAGTTTTGGGCCCCTCACTACAAGAAGGACATTGAGGTGCTGGAGCGTGTCCAGAGAAAGGCGACGAAGCTGGTGAGGGGTCTGGAGAACAAGTCTTATGAGGAGCGGCTGAGGGAACTGGGGTTGTTCAGTCTGGAGAAGAGGAGGCTGAGGGGAGACCTCATCGCTCTCTACAACTACCTGAAAGGAGGTTGCAGAGAGGTGGGTGTTGGTCTCTTCTCCCAAGTGACTAGCAACAGGACAAGAGGAAATGGCCTCAAGTTGTGTCAGAGGAGGTTTAGGCTGGATATTAAGAAAAATTTCTTTACTGAGAGAGTGGTGAGACACTGGAACAGGCTGCCCAGGGAAGTGGTGGAGTCACCATCCCTGGAGGTGTTCAAGGAACGTGTGGACGAGGCATTGTGGGACATGGTTTAATGGGCATGGTGGTGTTAGTTGATGGTTGGACTTGATGACCTTACAGGTCTTTTCCAACCTTAGTGATTCTGTGATTCTGTGATCATTTGTCTTGGCTATAGTTAAGATCTTCCACCAGATGAGTATACTCCAATCCCACTGAAAGCACATAAAGATGATGCAACATAAAGATGATTTGCCCCTACATATCTGAGAATTTCCAAGTCTTCTCTTGTCATATTTTGATTTTTTTGATCCTTCTGAAAGGTCCTGGAAAGGTTGGAAGATGCTGAAGATCAGTACCTAGCCATTTCCACTCATATTTCTTCTTAGCAATGGAAAGACTATGCAAAAGTATCACTGAGACATGATGATGCAAAATGAGGCGCAGAGCAAGTAGCCTACATATCACAATAATGCTAGTATATGACCCATTACTAGTCTACTTTGAAAAGAATTCATGGTTTTTTCCTATTGTAGACTTAACACAGTTCCTAATTTAAGAAATTCTACTTAATTTTCCTGGTGATAGAAGTTATTTCACCTAGGGACAAAATCAAGAAATGAGCTAGAAGGCTCCTGCAGCTCCTGGGCTAACAGCTCTGGTTCTATCCGCAGTTTTCAAATCAGGCTAAAATACTCACTGCAGTGGATCTGTGAACCTTGTTATTCAAAAGAGAATATGAATACATTTTCCGGTTCTGTTACTTCTTTTTTTTTTTTTAAATTTTATACATGGTCAAGGTTGAATTTACTTTACCCTGTTTAATACTGGCTATAGTTTACTGTGTGTAATTTATAAAAAATGTAATCTTTGTTTATTTTTTCTGACTCTGAATTATCTTCTGGCTGAGTTCCTGTGTTTCTTGCTTTTCATTATATGACTCAGTCTTCCAAAGGCAATTGTTCCACTAGGAAGATAAGGTGAAAAGGCAACTGAAATAATACAATGTGTCATCAAAATAAAATGTGGTACAATTTTAGTTTATTGTTACTGAGGGAATTCCATTTCAGTATCTTTCCCTCTGTGCCCCAAAGTAAGATAAACTAGTGAGCATTGATACTTCTGGTCAGAAATTTTCAGTTATATAACATACTGGCATATACGTGCTGTTTATAGAAGACAAAAGCAAAATTTACTCCCTATAGACAAAAGACCATTAGCTTTAAAACTTTCATTACATATAGATTCATGAAATCCTGAAGATAAAAACTTGTACTTTTTTCCAAGAAAAAAAGCCTTGAGTCTCTATCAAATGATGCACAGCTTCCTCACAGTATTGAAATTTTTAAAATTGCCTCAGTCAAGGCTTTAATATGCTTTTGGTGCCGCTATGTAGTACTCTGTATATTTCTGAAAGCTTTGTAATGGTCAGTTAACTTGGTTGATAAACTTAGAAGGTACCAGCTTTTTGTGGAAGTGGCACTCAGTAGTAGCTACTCCTATTAATGCATATCTATTCTGCATACCTGCCAGAGATCAAAATAGGGTTTGAGGGTCAGTTGCTTTTGACTGTACAGTTACAGGGCAGATTAGCAGTCTTTCTGCCAAGAACTCAATACCTGAGATGAGATAAGCTGAATTAGTAAGTGTAAGAAATCATAGGAAACAGAAGGACACAAGCATGAGGCAAACTAAGGTGCTTTCTTCTATCATCAACTCTTCAACACCTTCTCTCAGACCTTCTGCAAAATGTCTACAAAGCCAAAAGGTAAAAGCAAATTAATGGGACTCAAATCCATAAAGTATATTATGCTTCTTGCAATGAGGAATATTTTTTCAAGACTCAGTAATGGCTCCCTAGTTTCCTAGAGTCAAACAGCAACAATTCCTCACTTTCTTATTTTACTGATTATTGTTTAAACCAGGTGTTTTATAGAAACACAAACTGATGGAAAAACATAAATCCATGAAACACCACTCACTGACTGGAGAGCTGGATCTCAAAAGGCATAACAGAGAGGGGAGAGAAAGACCTATCATGCAGGCAAAATAATCAAAAGGCAAAGTAAAAATTAAGTAGCTATCAAACAATAAATACTTTACTGTTCATTATTGTCACAGAGGCCATTCCAGTCAATTAGCATAAAGCTTTTTCAGTACTGAATGCTATTTTGGCAGCTTAAAGCACTGCAAACCTTGAATAAACCCCTATGCAGGAGTAACTTCCGTGTTCACTGCGCACTCAACTGTCATGGCAGACAAAAGAGCCTGGCTGATTCCTCCCTGACCACGGGCCCTGTTCTGTTACTTTCAGATCAGCATAAATTTGGACTAGTTCAGTTGAAGGTAAAGAAGTTATTTCAATTTATGCCGCAGTAATTCAGAGCAAGCCCTGATTTAAAACGGGCGGATCAGATAATGTCATGTATTGAATACAGACATAAATGCCAGGCTTCACTCACTGAGCAGTGAATAAAAATAAGTATTTAATATATTGGTTAACCAACAATTAATTAGATTTGTTTCATGTTCTATCCATTGATAAATTAAATATCATTTGCGTTGACAGCAGTTGTACTCCTTGCTGTATTGCTCTCTGCTGCTGGGATAATTATTATTTCAAAGCAAAAGTCAGTCTTTTTCCCTCGTTCAAGAGATACCATCCACCATATGAATTGTGGATTTTATCTAAAGCATACTGAAGTCCACTGAAAAAACTCCTGTGGCCTTCAGTGAGCTTTAGATCAGTCTCTGAACAGGTCAGGGTTCTGGTGGAAAATAGTAGTGTGAGACCTTGTAATTATGTCTGAATATACAATGCCTGTGCATAGGAGGTATATCTGAAGGAATCACAAAATCTCAGAAAGGCTGAAGTTGGAAGAGACCTCTGGAGATCAACTAGTCCAGCCCCGCTGCTCAGAGAAGGGTCAGTTAGTGCATGTCTCCCCAGGGCAATGCTGGAACATAACTTTAACTTTATTTCTTTAATTTTAAATGACTGACTTTCCCAATTTAATGTTCTCTTATATAAAACTCTGTACTACATTTTACTCTGTAATTATGGGATCATTTGCCAATCTTTTGTGGCCTCTTATCAAGAGAGTGGAATCCTGCTATGCATTTTATATTTAGTATTATAATTTTTTTTCACTGAACAGGGCATCAGGATTTGGAGTTTTAATGAAATCTTGGGAAATATTGTAATGTGCTAAACTCATTTTGACCTTTTTAAGGTTCTGTGTTTTGATTGCAAAGCACTCCACTTCTTTAGCATGAGTCAGTGAGACTGTAATCAATGGAGAAAAGAGTTAAACAGAACTAATGTAAAATGGATATCTTTTGCAAGGGTAGGTAGAGAGATACCTTCAAAAACTGTCAAAAGACCTACCAGAAATGTAGCACTCTGAGCTGCTTTGCTGTCAGACATCACTGTTGAGCCTTGGTGAAATTGGGACACTGAATAGTCACCTAGGTTTCTATACAGATAATGCTCAGTTCTTGTTCCGCTGTTTTTAATGGAATTGTTACCACAAATTCTTGTGTCCATAACCATTTGCAGAACTGCTCCACTGAATCGTTTCACCATTTCTCTGGATGTTTATTGTTGACATCCTGCAACGTCCATGTTCTTGTGAATCTGCTTATTTTTTAGATTGAGAGCTATACAGCAATTAGCTGAGAATAAGACCAGTTACAAGTGATTGATGTTGCCTATGTGTACCTGACACTGATTGTTGATGAGAGTTACAGTTTAATTAAAATTACAGCTTTTCTTACTGTGTATTATTAGTTGAATATAAATTAGAGTAGTCTTCATGCTATTACTTCTTTTGGCCATTGCAATGTCAGAAATACATGGAACACGGGGCTGGAAAGAGAGCAAATCTCCAGGACTACTGCCAGTTTAATGATGTCATTTTCCTTGGATCAAGGAAATAGGAGGTATAAATCAAGCTAGGATTTTAAGGTTAGTCTTAATCTTATTTCTCATCTCCTATTTCCTTATAAAGAGATAGAGTGATGTTTGTTCCATGGGTGGTATTTTCTTTCTTCTATTCCTTTATTCTGATGAGGTCCCTAGTTTGAGCACATTGTCAATTTTCACAAACTTTGAAGTGACTGCAATGTTTTCTATGATGAAGTAGATTCTTCTATGCTAGAATTAAAAATTTAAATTCATATTATATTTTCAGTGTCTATTAAGTATTTTATTGAATGAAAATTTAATGTAAGTTTTCAAAAAGTAAAATCTGATTTAAATTCTAAAGGCCAGAACATATCAGCCTGAACTGTGTAAAGCAAAAAAGTATCTACATTTTAGAAAGAGAGCTCATGAAACTGTTTTCCAGTTCTAGGTGATTTGGGTCTCATACATTACTGAAACATTTCTGAATCTCTTAGATTACTGAAATTTTTGTGGTGAGAAGAATAAATACACCGGCAAAGAACAGTGGCTGGCAGTGACCTGAAAGTAGTGTGGGACAAAGCGTCTCTGATCTTATTTGAAATGATGTTTCAGGCTTCACAGCTTACACTGAGAAAGCTCTGTTATCAATCAGTGACCTTGTTAGTAATCTCAGTGGGCAGACTAATTAATGATACTACTTTGCATAGATTTCGGGGATGAGTAGGAAATGGATATAACATAATTACTCTATTGTAAAGTCTCAGTTTTGAACTGTTACTTCTAAAAAAGTTGGTGGATATGCAAGTTTAATCAAAGCTAATAAATATGTATGGCTTTACCTTGCATCAGTTAATTTTTGGAGCACAGTCCCAAATACAGCTCTCTGTTAGATGCTGCTTTTGGGTGTATGTGCTGTGAATTAAGTGGTGAGCAGCATTTCCTACAGCCTTTAACTTTCAGGGCAGAATGGGAACAAACTTGCCTAGCTAGGGTTTCCCAGTCTGTATTTCACTGGATGCCACCACAGTGGCTTCAGTCCTCAGCATCCATGCAAGTGTGAAGTGCAATGCTGTCATCCCCTCGACAGTGGCAGGGGGTTAGGGATACATATTGCTGTTGTCAGGAGTATCATAATGACTCAGGATGTTGCTGCTTAGAAGTAATTTGTCAGCAGGTCAATAGTCTTACCTTAGCAGACACAATGTTGCATTTAGCTGACTTGCTCTGACTGTTTGTTTTCAAGTTTTCACTTGCTGTATGTTGGGCTGCAGGATTAAGGTATATTGAGTAGAAGATTACAAAATTCTTTGCATATTTTGAAAGCATATAGGCTTTGCAGTTTGCACACCCACAAAATGGAAGCTATATCAGTTTCTAGGAAAAATAATGTGCATTTAAAAGAAATATTATCTCCAAACATATATATAAAACCAGCACCTGCCCAAGGTGCAGCAAGGAGTACAGCACAGACCACACTGGTGTTCCTGTTCCAAATCACTGGCTTCAGGGCTTCATTATATTATGCCAAACATTGAGTTTATCAGTGTGATGGTATCTTGCCTGATGGTATAGGGATAATTAAATGAGGATTTTTAGGGAGAAGAGTAAGGAGAAAATGAAAAAGGAAAAAAAATTAAAAGATTAAGCTCCTTAGCGAGGGAGGCACTGTTAACTCATCAATATCCCTACCTGGCTTCTTCTAAGCTAGAGAGGTTTAATCTTTGCAGTCCTAAGGCTAGGATCAAGGATTCTGAACCACTGACCTAGAAAACACTAAGGAAGCTGAAGCAGTTGTTTGCAATTGCTTGAAGGGAATCTCAGACAAACAGGCAGCCAAAAGGTGCTGCAAGAAGGCCACTCTCTTACCCCCTGAGTCCCTGGGATGAATGAAACTCATCAAAGCTTGCAAAGAAGGATGAAAATTCAGGCAAAATATGATAAAACTGGCCTGTGGCTCCTGCATGAGGAAATAATACGTGTTTTTATCTAAATAGATGGGAAAGTTACAAATTGCATCCACCAAAGAACACAATAGAGATAACAGTAAATGTCACTTATGGTAGTAACCATAGTGCCTACCTTTTTTATTAACCCAGTGCCTTTTGAAGTTCAAAAATGAATATAGTAGCTAGTTCTTTCACAGCCACTTGATTGTTCTAGCTGCTCTGCAATCTAGTCCCTTTAAGCTTTTCCATTATGTTGTGTGGACTGTATTTTGTGCAGCAGAGCTCTCAGACAAAAAATCTGGCTTCAGAGCAATTCAGGGATGAGGACAGTGGTATACACAGCGAAATGTGCTTAGAAAAATCTGCCCATGTTTCATCACAAATCTGGGACATCCTGTGCCCAAACAATGTTTTCTAACATGTAGTCAATCTTAGAAATGTTAGCTATAATGGACAAAGGGCTTATCATGCAACTCCAAAAAATTCCACGTGCCTCCGATGTTTTGTAATGATTTCTTCAAATAATCTGGAGCTGTAGGCAGCCCATCAACAAACTAACCATGTGACAAGCCTAGAGGTGACTCCAGACCTGCCAGAGGAACCTGCCAAGGAGCCAGATGTCACTACGAATGTTTCTGTCACTACTTAGCTCCTGGGTCCTGTGGCTGCCACCAAACAAGAGAAGGAATGGGATAATATATCGTCTTACTTTTCTGAGGCTAGCAGCCTTTACATCAATCTACTGCAAATCTGTGGCCATTTGAAGTAAATATTTCTATGTCTGCATTTTTTTCCAAGATAAAACATGTGTACATGTGTGAGTGAAGTTTCTAGAGTTTAAAAAATAAAATTGTTGACCACTACTGCTGTATATTCTTAGCTTTCAGTGTCATAGTTTGAAAGTGGAAGTGTTCAAGGCCAGGTTGGATGGGGCTTTGAGCAACTTCATCTACTGGAACACATCCCTGTCCGTGGCAGGGGGGTTGGAACTAGATGGTCTTTAAGGTCCTTTCCAACCCAAACTATTTTATGATTCTATGATTCTATGAAATGAAACTTTCTATTTTGGATACGTTCAGACATAACTCTTTGGTTGTCCATCAGGATGAAATAAGTAGACCTTGGAGTTAGGGCTCTACTACAACTTTTGTCATTCAGAAACATCCGAAATCACAGTGTTGGTGTCCAAAGAAGGTCTGCTTCATTTACTGTCTGAGTTTTAATCAGTCATAAGGCAACACATGTAAATTCTGGAAGGCATTGAACTATTTTTGATCAATGATGCCTCATTCCCATACAGTAATATTCATTCCCTGGGCAGTAATATTCTGTTTATCCTTATATTTTTAATGGTTACCCTTCGCTCTGGTACTGTAGGTAAGTGTAACTCAAACGTCATTCACCTGGAAAGCAGGCCAGTCCTAAACATTAGTTCAGAGAAAGGCCTAGGCTGATATATTGATGTACTGCTTAATATCTCAGGCTTATCTTTAGACCTTAGAAAGCTTTTGTGCTTCTGATGCACGCACGGGTTAGACTCAGCGAGTGATGCAACAGAGATTTCTACACTATCAGTTAAACACAAGTCTGAGCCCATTCTGAATCTGAGATATTTTTCTACCTCCCCACATAGCTTTCTTCAGAGATACTGTTCAGGATCGGGCTGAGGGCTGCCATGCTCTGTAAGGTGAGAAGCCAGGTGTGCTGGGTGAGCTGGCACAACTTCTGAGCAGGACTCAACTGCCTGCTATATGAAAAGAGCATCTCAGGGTATAGCTACTCCTTTTTGTCCCATCTCTCTCACTAATGTGCTGTTCTGTTGCTCCACATGTATTTTAACACTCTGTGACATACGTAAATAAATGTCTTCAAAAGTGGACACTCAAATTTCTCTGTTCTGCCACTTGAAATATTATTGTGGTGTATTTTTCCTTTTCTGCCACACACAGGCTTTGCTTAATCACAGTCCAATATTTACTGTGCAAGATGCACTTTGTACTTCCTCAACTATGTATTTAGCAAAAGCTAAGCAATAAATGGCAAACACTAAGTTAACCAGTTTTCCCTAAACTGCCAAATAGAACAGAAGCAACCTTTTCATTCTTGTTACTTTCACTTTTGTACAGTAAAGACGAAGTGGGTTTGGCCATTTTGTTTTGTTTTTATTTCTCCAGCAGAAAAGGACAGGGTAAGATTACAGAGAAGTTGGGGCAAATAGAATATTTGTGAGCCTGAATTTTTATTTCTAACCTATTGACAGGTCCTGCCCATTTGAACTGAGCGTCTTATAACCCACCCAGTGGAAGATGGCCTGTTATTAGGCACCGACCTATGATACCAGAACAGCAGCCTCTGGTTTTCTGAGTTTTTATCTAGAAAAAGGTAACTGGGCTTTTAGATTCCCAGATTATGAAGGTCAGGTGGATTAAACCTGGGCCTTTGAGCTTAGGTTGATTACAGAAAATGACCAAGCCCTTAGGATGCCACAGGAGCTATCCCTTCACCTCCAGAGAGAGAATACGTCCTTCCCAGCATGCATTTGTAAACTTGTCATCTTTGTTTCTTTGAGAGATTTCTACTTTCAGTATTTTCATCAAGAAGGAAAGGATGGAGTGACCAGCAAAGGTGCTGGCCAATGGTGTGAATGTGCAAAGAAAATGAGACAGAAATTGGCATTTCATATAGGACCACAAGGAGTTCTTATATTATATGAGAGCCCATCCAGCATCCCTGGGCATATTACAGGTCACCTGAACCATCACTCTCCTCTGTCCTTCAGAACTGCATGGTGATTTTTAAAAAGTTGGTACATTGGTAACTTTTGTTGTGAAAAACTATAGTTTGTCACTTGTGAAGACAAGTTGCTGGAGAAACACACCCAGGACATCAGTCTTTTTCCCTTCCTGCACCTTTTCTCTAAACCCTTTTTTTTCCACCACTGGGATGTGGTCACTTGTCTTGATCATTGCTGGAGTCTGAGAAAATGCACTCCACTATATTCCTGAGGCTGTTTCATGTTTCTCTGCTTCAAATGCAAGCTACCAATCCTGTGGGTTTTTTTCTCTTTCTGCTGCAAACTGCTACTAAAATATAAAGTCACTAAATTTGAAGGGCCATGATGCTTAAAAGGTCGGGAAAGAATCCAAGATCTGCGTGAGCTTTAGCAGTGAGCTAACACAGAACAGAATATGGCCTTCCTATTTTTCTTTCAAAGTAAACACAGATATTTTCAAATAAAGGAAAAAAGCTAGTAATTCTGACTCTTTCTTTTCCTTAAACTGATGTAATTTCAGTTGGCCTCATACGGAGGGGAAAGAATAAGGGAAAATAAGTAGGATAAACATAGATGCAGCAACAGAAATTCATAATTTCATTTACCATAAATATTCTTTATGAAGTTTTTTGTTGTTCTTTGTTTCAGGGTTCACATGGCTGTAGTTCATATTTCACGTCCCTCATTTTAATGATTTTGGAGACTTTTTTTTTCCCTAAGGGATGCTATCACTTTTCCATATGCTATTAAACATACGTTGTTTAATACTCACTAGAATATTTTTGGACCAGCTAAGCATCAGTCAAATTCTTTTATCATAAAAGTCTATTCTGGAAAGATCACCTTATTCTAAGGTTACTAAAATGAAAGCAAGAGCCCTTGCACATTAGACTCTTTTTTTCCAAAAGATTTCCATTTTCTTCTCCAGACCTGCCACTTTACTTGCTAGTTGTATTATGAAAAGCTGTGCTTATAGCAGACCTATTGTAGAGTGAAAAGCGAAAATGCTTTGCTACAAGGCAGTAGCTAATTCACTATTCTTCAGGGACTGATATTCATCTATCCTTCAATAAAAGCTAATGGTTAAATAGACCCAATGCACGCAGCTAATCTAGGAAGAAGCTGATGGCTGGGGGTTGGGATTCAAAGTTCATGATGAAGTGCTATTCCTGAAGACAAAGATATTCTTACCTTTGCCTTAGAAAAAGATGACAATGCTACAAAAAAAAAATCAGATGGTTTTCATTCTCAAATACATGGTTTTATGAAAAAGTACCTAACTGCATCTGAAGAAGTTATAGTTTATTAATTTTTAAACATGCATTACTTTTATAAATTTTTCTTTTTAAGGGATGTGAATATTTAAACAAAGGGATTACATTTTAAATAACCTTCTGTCTAGTCTTTTGCTACTTGAGTTCCAACACCCTTAAGAAGATACAATGATTTTTTTTCATGAAAAGCAATTTTTGCAAAGCACTCCCAGAAGGCGAGTAGATGACAACACCGCGTTTCCCTGTGTATAACTACCATTCCAGTTAAAGGTACTGCTGTGCTGTGCATATCAAACAGTCCAGTGCAAGAAGGAAAGCTCACTTGAGAAATCAGCAATGAAAAACAAAAACCCACAACCAACAAAACAGACTACACAAGGGCAGAGAAAATTTTTATAAGCGGAGCAAATTTTTATAAGCAAGGTTATGACTTAAAATACAATATATAGCAAATCACATGGCTTCTGGACAATTGCTGCAGCTGTGCATGAGTGCAGATGTATCACTGATTCTTTTAATAGATAACCTAAAAGTATTTCATCTGTGCTGCAGGACATTTAACCTAGCCATACTGTAAACAAGGCTGAAAACAAAACGACCTGAATATATAAATATATTATTTAACTGCAGGACTCTTGGTCACAAAAGGTCTAATTCTGGTCCCCCCAAAAGCAGTAGTAAAGCTGTCTCTGACTTCACCAGAAACAGGATGGAACAGTAATTAGGAGCACAGCTGAAACTGGTGGCTTGTGTCCTCATTTCGGGATGTTCTCATAGTGCAGGTGATGAAACAGCACATACTGTAACAAAATGTCACACCTCTGCACACTAGCTGGCAGGACAGCTGTGTTTTCTCAGAAACACAGGGCCAAGATTGGATACCTGCGTTGTGAGAAGGCTTGGAGATCTGTGTCTTTCCAAAAACCCAGTACTGCCAATGTTTTTTTCTCTTCCTGCATCTTTCTCCTCATTTATCAGTTAGAGAAATGTACATACATATGCATATCTTTTATTTCACAGAGTTTTGTGCATTTTGTCAGTGCTGATACAGTAATCCCCCTTTTAAAGGATATTTGCCAATAGGGCATCATCTTTCTATCTGAGGCCAGATTGTATCCCTCCCAGTAGTACTACAGCACTGTGACAGCAACTCTTCTTTCCCTTCAGCATGCATCAGTGGGGAAGTCTGGGGACAAATACAGCCTTGCAGTAATCTGAAAAGCACCTGTTTGCCTCAAAAAGCTCAGGAAAGGGGAATCCCTGTGAACTGCATACTGGTACCAAGTGAATTGAGCTGTTCATGGGTTTAGGGATGGGATACAGGCATTCACTTAACAGATCTCCCACGTAATATTCGTGTAGGTCTCTTAGTCCCTGTCATGGTAGAACTGATACCATAGTAGGTCAGCAGTGCAAAGTACTGTGGAGTCCAAGTAGTCAGCGTTGGGAAACATATCTGAGAGAATGCATCAGACTGATGGAGGCCTTAGAGATGGTTAAAGGACACCAATTTTAATGAGCTGTCCAACAGCTTTCAGATTATCAAGTAAACTCATGGCACCTGCATCATATATGAAAACAGAAGTATGTTTTGATATCTGAGATAAATTTGCTATATTTTACAGCAAGCTATCTCAACATCTCTTTGTAATAAGGGTCAAGATCTGTTAACACAATAATTTGAGAGGTATTTATTTTTACTTTCTTTTATATTACAATTAGATAGGAAAGGCACATATTTTACTCTCATAAATAGGTCAAACATAGTTTTGGACATTATAAAATTTGTCCAGAAATAAAATTTCCCATTATATTTTTGTAATATGTTAGGCCAGTTTTTGTTCATAGCTACTGAAGTTTTATAAAAGTAGCCTTGGTTGAGCAGCTCACAGAGAGTGGGGTACCTCATGGAGTATGTGCTATAATGGCAGGCGTTAACAGCATGGACAGGATCTGGCTGTTTCTACTGCCAGTTCTTGAAAAATAAGCCCAAGCAGGCATAGTAACTCGGTGGTGGTGGCACCTGTACCCTGTCTGTGCTGGTTGTGTAAGATGGAGACTTACTGTTCGAATGCATTTACATTCTTGATAGTCTCAGCTCTGGCAGGGTGATAAGTTGGGGAATGAAGATTGTGAATTCATTACATCCCCTCTCTCTCATACTGTCATTGCAGTCATACTGACACATGTTTCTAACCCTATCATTGAAAAGCTTGTTCACTTATTTCCTTCTCATTGCACATTACTTTTCACTTACCTGTTTATTACATGATAATCTTCCATTCTGTTATAGCTTTCTTAGTGACTGTTGTTTCAACAAAGACTGTAGTAGGAGGTACTGTTGCACCCAGCATGGGCTATATGGAGAACCCAGCTTTCTGCTTCAACCTGCTAAAACAGACTTGTCTTTCAATCTCTCTAACAAGAGAGTTTTCAAAGTTATTAGAAGCGAAAGATCTTCCCCCTCTGTTTGTTAACATTCAGCAAGTCAATTCCTTTGAATCTGCTTGTGAGACAGACTTGTTTAAAGAGTAATCACCGAGGGCTGTGATTGATCTGTATCACACAGTTAGCAATTTATGAGTACGTGCCATTTCATTTTCTTAGGGTGTCATTTTTTGCTAAATTTAAATGACTCTGAAGAATTAAAATATTTGGAGGTTCTCTGACTCTGTCTTCTCAATCAATTATACTGAATGATTACAAGTGGAAAGGCCTGGGCCATTCAAATGTACTGTTTTCCACTGAAAAAAACACTACAAAATGCAGATGAGGCATTTGATATAAGACAAAGGGTACACAGTCATCATGAAAAACAGAACCAGGAGTACAAAATAGTCAATATATGAGAAGAATACATGGTGGAAAAACTATTTCTCTCCGTAAACACATATTACATTTCTTTTTGCCTCTTCTACTTTTGTAGAAACTGCCTCCTCTGCTTTTTAAATGTCATCCATATTTATCAGACTGCATGATTCTTGACATTTAGGAATATTTTTTCATCAAAGTGTAACTGTAGCTTTGACAAAGGGTACTAATTATCAAGGGACTACATTTTTTTTTCTTTTCCCCCCCTTTTTTAAGGAGCAGGAGGCTACAGAGAAAATGTGAATTATCAGCCATTTCTAATGTTCCTGTAGCAGTCTCTCTTCCCTTACTGTTGAAACATAGCTAGAAATAAGAATTTCAGTGTTTGCTGAAGCATGTACAAAATGTAGCAGGAGTTGAATAACTGGATTTTAAATGACAGAGAAGTCATTAGGTTACTTAATCAAGCAGAAAGAGTTACCACCTGTTAGAGCTATATGCAATGCCTATTGAAGGAAATTTTATGAATATTTTAAATGTAAATGCTGATTACTCATCAATGATGATTTCATTGACTATGGGATGCATAGCTTGCACAATGTCACGATATGGCAACTAAAAATTACAGCATGAAAATTTGAGAAAATGCTCTGTTACTAAACAGAAGGCTGCATTTTTTAAAAAGTTCATGTGCACTGTGGTGTTTATCAACAAAAGTTGTTCATGTTGGAAATAATCTATTTTCTTGACCTTATTGGCAATAAAGACATATTGGACCCTGATCAGAAACATAATGATTGTTTTTCACAAATCCTTTTCATGATCCTCCAAATGAAGCCTAATGTAAGTGTATAGATATACATCTGAAATCTATTATTCATCCATTTTCAGTTGCCTAGCAATGTCACAACTGCAAAGGAAAGAACAGTATGTGGTGTGCAATACATATTTTTTTTTAAATTGTTATTGATACTCTTGTGGCCATATAGTTCTTCATTATGACCTTGCCTGCTATCACATATAAATGATATGATTTCCTTGACTTGTCGAACCCAAGCCACTTAGCTTGAAGAGAGATTTTTAATTCAGGAAAAAATGCAAGATATTTCCATTACAAAATCAATTTTAATTTAGTTACGATATCAAAGCCTGCTTTGAATACATGCTCCATGAATTCAACTGTGCTAATAGCAATGCTTAGGTCAGACTATCTGAACCTATTTTATAAAAAAAGGCTAAACACAACTTTTATGTCTGGCTCAGCCTTGTATTAATGTCATTAATTGCAAATTGACACACTTTCTTTACCAGCTGTTTATCTAACCATAGTTTCTAAGTAAAGAATGAGGCCAGTCCTACTAAACATGTACCCTCAGGGGAGACCAGTGCCAAGTAGTTACCTGTGACAGCAGCAAAGAAATAGAGACCTAGTTATTCCTAAGACTCAGTACTTTCTATACAGTAAGCTTTATTTCTTGTCATTCCTTTCTATCCTACACATAATCCTTATTAATGTTTTTATGTTACAGTTTTTAAATCATCATATATTTATTAAGCAGAAAGGAAAGAAAATAAGTATAGAGCTGTCCCTGCAAAGAATGCACAACACACTACATCTCATTTTTTTCTCCCTGAGAAACAATGCATTATACTGATCCAAAGTAAATAAAAAAAACCCAGAAACCTCTCCCTCCTCTCTTTTTTCACAGGCTACTGAAAACTAAAGCATTCTTGGCTATAGCAACCCTCTTATAGAGTAGTGTCTCCAAAAAGCATTGAAGCATTGATTTATGTCTTATAGCTCCACATAAATTTGGTGCTCTTCTCCTCTTCTTGGTTTATCCCCCTCAGCATCAACTCATAGAAACTCTCTGGACTTCAGTGGCTCAAGGTGAAACAGAAAATCTATAAAGGATGAAGAGAGAGGCAATACTATGAAGGACATGCATCTGCTGGGCTCCACTCTTTCCAGGTTATGGGTTTCAAGTGTTGCAGAACGTGTGGCAAAATAAATTCTGGTTCAGTACAGAATGAATGGCTCACCGATGTGGTACTTTGCCATTTTCCTTGTGGGGTGGTGGAAAGGATGATCTGAGCCTTCTTACCTCATAGAAAAAGTCATTGTCCCTCTTGAAGTTTTCTAGTAACTAGAAAACTAAGAAATTGCCCTTTCTCCTCTCAACAGTTTTAGTAGTCCAGTATATAACTGTTAGAGATATTTTCATGTCAGTCATGAGAAAGATTTAAGGAACTACTGAAGTTTTGCACTCTTGCATCAAGTCCTGAAGACATACACTTTTCAACAGGATTTGGCTCACCTGTGTTGTGCATATGTCTATAGGTAGATAATTCATTAGCAGACCAAAATGGAAGCGAGACTATTGAAGTTACATAGATGAAGGGGTTTACCTGCTTGCCTGTATGGAGAACAGTTCTTGAGGGTTTCAAGAGGAAAGTTCTCAATAAATCATTTTCCACAGACTCTCTCCACCTGCATTTGGGTCTCCAGCCTCTTTCAGTGCTGAACAGAGAGGCTTAAGTGCTTCTTAAAAGTTCACTACTTCAATACTTCAGAACAGGCGTTAAGGGTAAAGTGCTGCCTGTGAGCTAAGGAATAATCAACTCTTTCTCACTTTGTGGTAGGACTTCCATGTAAGGTCAATTTACCTGACCTGGTATAAATGCTGTAGCCATCAGGTGTGCCTGCCAAGACAGGGATCCCTTTTGGTTTCTGAATTCACCTACTTTTGAATATTTTTGTCTGGCAGACAGACCACAGAAATTTCATGATGGTGGATAAACAGCCTTAAGCAAATACAACATTTGAAAGTCATTGAAAGATGGTGTAAATAGGAGAAAAGAGAAAAGTAAGTAGGATTAAAAAGTAGCAGACCCCCTGAGAGAAATTATTGACTGGCAATTTAGAGTCATTTCCATTTTTAAGTAGTCCTTGTGAGGAAGAGCAAGTCATTTTCAGTCTAACAACTGAATATTGAACTAATGGAGAAATGGAAAACTTCGGAGTGGCTTTGGCAGAGACCCAAGAATTTTTTGCAGAGAGACCTTTTTCTGTTCCCTATTTAAACTACATTTGTCTTAGAACTGCTTGAGTCTATTTTAAGGTAAACTAAGATCTCATTTAGCCTTGTGATATTTTCAAGCTTTACCAAGAAGCAGTGGCAGTTTGAAGAGATCAAAATTATTACACTCTAGTGAACAACAGCTTTGGGGAAAAGGAGTTAGGTAAACAGGTGCATGACTTTAAAGCCAGTGCTTTAATAAAGTACATGCCACTGGCACTTTGGCCTACCTATCATTTTAAAGTATTCCTAAATCTCCTACATAAAGCACCTGAGCCTGCCCAAGGAGGATATGGAAGTACTAAAGGTATCATCTGCCATAAACTGGCTGTCTGGCAAAAGTGGGGAGTGATTTGTGTCCCTGTGCCTCTGAGTAACCTCCTCTAGAGTCAGCTGGTTGCTCCCACACTGCAGACAACTTAGCCCAGACCTCTTCTGGTACCTTTATTGCACTCCCAAGGCATATATCTGTAACTATATATATTTGCGTCTTTCGTTTTGAAGTGCCTGAAAAGAAGTGGCCCACAGAGCAGTGTATTTATAGACTGATGGTGGGAGTACGTATTGTTGCATGCTCTGAGGCCTGCCATGAGGTTTAAGGGAAGGACAGTACTTGACAGGACAAGGTTTGGGGTGATTTGCAGATCTCTAGAGAGTGAACATGACACATCTGGCAGGAGACCATTCCCATTCCCTTTGAGGAATAAGGCCAATAAGAAGCTATCAGAGCCACACTCAGGCTTTGTCTCTTGGGTTCACTCCAAGGAGACCTCAGGAGTCCAGAGGACCCCTTCTTTAGCAATGTGGATGATCAGGGCCCAGCAACAAAACAGGAACCTACGTTACATGGCGGCATAAATATATTCCAAAATAAGTCACACAACTCACTTGTTGAAGGCACCTTACTATTCTGGTTGAACAGAAAGGTGTCTGGATCACTCAGATGCCTAAATTTTTATCTCTGAAGCTGAATGACATGAAGCCACACTGGATCCTCCATGGTTTGTGGTGATACACACAGTAATATTACGCTCCTATTATAGGCACAGATTGTAGACCTAAGGAAAACAAGGATAAGTTTAAAAGATTTATTTAAGGGCTTTATTCCTATGGAATTTTGCTAGAAAAATCTGTGACCTGCGTAGCATGCTCATAGTCACACAGGAGTCAGTGGCAGAGGAGGGGAAGAATTTGTGACTTTTGAATGCTAAGATAATATCCCTATCACTTGGCTAACACAGCTGTAAAAACTGTAACAGAATCAGGTCACCAATACAGTTGCCCCAGAAATGGAGTTGCAGCACCTGTCTGTAGTCAAATGAGTCAATAATCAGCTCATTTCTCTCCTTCTTCCAAATCCTTTATGTTAATACTTTTGTTTAATAAAACTGCTGTGTCTCTTCCTACTTGTAGGACATGGGAATTGCTTACATTCTTACAGGCATCGGTTTTTAAAGAACACTGAAAAATTAAAAGGACCTTGTTACTTTTACATATGAAATACAGCTTGAGAATTTGGATTTTATTTGGAAGTTACATTTTAAAACTTGATTTAATCCAGAGAATCACAATGCACAAGCTGCTTTGTGCATGTCAATGCACGGCCAAGCAGTAATTTTATGAAGTTTGGCACAGAAGGATGTAAAAAGAAGCTTTTCTGGAGATTGCCAGCATCTCCAAATCCATTTTAAAAGCATAATGAAATAACTTCCTGTTCTATTCCTACTCTTTCAGAGAAAAGGAAAAAACATTTCTGCATACAATGGCAGTTACTGTACCTATTTTGATCACAATGGATAGGAATGTAGGGCAGTCTTACAGTTGCAGTCAGTAGATGCAAAATCTTGTCTCTGTGGCAGGACTACACCACACAAAAAAATATGGCAGGTATGCTCAACACAGCACAGGTTGAGCTGATCAATTTAGCCTGGCAATGCATGTTTATTCAGCTGGTAAGAAGCTACAGAAGATCTAGAGAAGGGCAACTAAAATGATTAAAGGGATGGAGCAGGTGCCTATGACAAGAGACAAAAGAGGCTACGACTTCTTAGTTTGGAGAGGAAAAAACTGAAGAGGGTTATGATGAAAACATGAGGGTGCTGCTGATTGCAGATTATCATTCAACAGATCCCACAGTACAAAAACTAGATGGTATTCAATGAAACTAGTAGAAAATCTGTAGAGGCATATAGCATCATCAGGTTCATGAAGGGATTTGATAAATTCATGGACAAACATCCATGAATAGGTACTAAAGGGGATAGTCATGGATGTATCCGTTAGCAACACCCATCCAATTGTGGATGCTGGGAGACAACCAGGGGAAATGGCCAGGGTTGCATGCTCTTCCTTAAATAACTTTTCCCGGTGCCAGACAGAGTAGAGGGCTAGACAGACTTCTGGGCTGATGCACTGTTTCTTACATTCATACTGATGGACATACATGCTCTGGTGTAGCTGAAGTGTGCCTACGCAATGTTCTGTCACATATGGGTTTTTTCTAGCAACAGAAAATACAACCATGATCTAGATTTAAAACATGTTTGTAAGGGAGCTCTGTGTATCAGTTAAAGAGCAGAATTAAAGCACTGACACTTTATAAAGTGCAAGCCAAAATATGGCTTGGTGGAATTCCCACTATCTAGGTAAGTCTCAATTGACCCAGCTTCAAAGAGGCTGGCCATTCATAATAAGCCATGGTAAGATTGATTTTTGCTGTAAACAAACTAAACACAAACTGTAAAGTGATCTTGTCGTTATATACACAAAGGGCACATTACCGATTTCACTGGTTGCTATCTACTGAATCACTGCTATTTGTAAATCCTGAGATAAAAATTCAAACAGAGGTTTCTAGTGCCACTCCTGCTGCCTATGTGTGTCTGTGAGCAAGATAATTAATTTTTAAGGGTGCATCTTGAGGAGCTCCGGATACAGCTCCATTAGTAATGGATTATTCATCTCTTCTGTTAAATTTATTGGGTATTTTGGCTATTCTGTAATACCATAAATTAAGCAATGCTTTCTAAGATTGATCTAAGTGGCACTGCTGAGAGCTTAGACCATAACTTTTTCTATTCCTCACTTTCTCTCATCTGTAAAATGGAGACTCCAAGGCTTGCAGAACTTCTAATGTTATTAATGTTTGTACAGTGCTCAGACAGAAGACACCATACAAAGGCAAGATCTTACTGCTTTAATAAAAGTTCAGGGCCTTGCCTTTTTTTTTTTTATTCCCATTTGATCTTTGAAAGGGGTGAAACCTGAGCTTTCAACTGTTCCTAAACATAATTTCAGGTCTTATGATTTAAAACCTTTAGTCTCTTTGCTTTAGCGTTAGTCATCATTAATGGCCAAAGCAAATACATCCCATCTGATGTTTTGAAATGGAGAATTAGATATTTTAAAAATAATAATGGCTAGGAAATAGCCATACTTTAGCTTTAACATTATTGGACCACAGAGCTTATGATAACTGGATTTTAAAACAGTAATTCCAGTGAACTCCTATGCTATTTAGTAATTCAAAAGCAACACTTTCCTACCTTGCCGTTTCTTGTGCGCACCCTCTCTTTTCTTGAGTAAGCAGTAGAATCATGCTACAAAAGCAATGTAGTTAGGTAGAACACCTTGGATATGGATGTAGTTGTATGCAGTACCTGTACACTCTCATAGCTGAACAATGACACAGCAGTTCCCAAATGAGAAAGTATCTTTCTGGAAGACACAGTCTTCTAGGAAAATACGGTGTATTATGTGGGTTGCGGCTTCAGCAGATGCAATTATTAATAACCACAACCTGTTAAATTTTCAGAATATTATGTTGCTTGAAGATAAGTGGTTATCTGGCAGTGCAGAAGTTCGGTTCTCAATCAGGAGTTAGATAAGCAGAATATTTAAGCCTGTCAGATCTCTTTTTAAAAGTAATGGGATGATGACAGAAGGAACTTGTCTTTTGGGTTGTAAAGAGACTAGCACAAACAGTTCTGACATCATAAGACAACTTCAAAAAAGTTAGATACATCAGCATGACCATTTTTAACAGACTGTTTAACATGACCATTTTTAATATGAGTAAAATGTGGATTTCAGGAATGCAGTGCTGACTGTGTAAATATTTAATGGTCTGTAAAATCATATTCAGCCACATAAAATACGTATATATTTGTATACAAAGAACTAAATTTGGAAAAATTTTATGTAAAATATTTAAAGAACCACTTTGTTGATAGCATTTTTTGATAGCGAAACACGAATATTATTTTTAGAAGAACTGATGGGTCTTATTATGTCACCCATCACAAGAAAAATACAAGGTGACATTGTCTTTTGAAAGAATCTCTAACATAAAGGATATTATTCAAACTTATAGTCAATAGAGAGGAGAAGTTGCTTCTTCGGGAGACTTCACCTGCATAAAAGTCACTGTATCGTGCCATTGGAACTCATTGACAAATGTGTTTAATTTATGTTCTGTGTAATTGAACTACTCTATCATTCCTTCCTGTTTGGACAGTTATGGTCACTTAAGAGTTTTACGTTACTTTTAACCTTGGATGATACTGATTTTTCCTTTTGATGGTCCCTAGACAAAGAAACTATAACTTGGTTGTGCTCTCAGCAGTTTTGTCTTTAGTGTCTGCCTTCTTCTTGGTTCATTTATGTATTTCCCAGTGTTTGTTCAATATAAACTCCTTTAATAAAGGAAATGGAAAATCTCCATGCTTGTAATTACTTTTCTCTTTATTTTTTTTAATATCTTTAAATTTCCCTAACATTTTTTCCACGCTGACACCTTCATTTGTCAGTCCTAGCTAGCACATCATATTTGGCCACATAGTCTCATGTTTGGCCCCTATATTTCATATCCATTGAGAATATAAATGCATCATAAAGCTTCTATCTGTTACAGCCTATCACCTCTTTTATATGTAAGCTTTTAGGCTTTTCCGGTTGTTGGCATCTTTCTCAGGGTGTTCTTTTTCCTACAGATGATTTGCCTCCCTCAGAAAGAGGGAGGCAAACATATATGAGGAATACAGTCCTGGAAGGACAAGTTCAGGCATCACCCTAGTAAGGCTCAGGGAATAACCAATGGTGTTTAGTTCTCATCATGACTTAAAGGTGGTGAGATAAAAACAATAATAAACCAGAATGGACCTTACAGAAGGGAGGAAACTTCAGTGGTTTCAGAAATATGTGTATGTGTGGAAATATTCAGAATATCATGTGCTCTTCCAGCCTGACCTACTGAAATTTTGAGAATTTTCTGTAATACAGATGTAATACTTATATCTGTAAGCAATCTTGACTTATATTTTGTACAGTTTGGAAGAAGAAATGAAGAAATCATCTGTCCAGGGAGGAAGTACTTCCTACCAAAGAGAAATTATTTCCCTATTCCTTGCCCCAATCCCATACAAAAGATACTACAGAATATTTCTGAACTTTTTTTAACTTCTTCAAAAAAATCAAAAATCAAAAATCAATTAAGAGATAATGTAATTAAAAGACTGACCATAAACAGGAATTTTTGTGCTAATAGATTTTTTTAATCTTCAGCTAGCAGAAAAGAAAAAAGGAAAAGGAAAAGAAGAAAAAAGAAGCAAAAAGAAAAAGAAAAAGAAAAAGAAAAAGAAAAAGAAAAAGAAAAAGAAAAAGAAAAAGAAAAAAGAAAAAGAAAAAAGAAAAAGAAAAAAGGAAAAAGAAAATGAGAAAGGGAAAGGGAAAGGGAAAGGAAAAGGAAAAGGAAAAGGAAAAGGAAAAGGAAAAGGAAAAGGAAAAGGAAAAGGAAAAGGAAAAAAGGAAAGCCACATACAGACAAAGAAGCTTTTGTGATGAAAAAATTGCTAGCTATTGTTTGGCAGACACAGCCTGGGGAAGATGACTACTCACCAGCATTCTAACACTTCTGTTTAGTCATATGTCCAAAACTGCTCATTAGCATTCCCAAGCATGCATCAATTTGAAAAGTCTTTCTTTTAACTTGTCAATATGGAAGCCCCAAAGTGCACTTTATTTGTGTAATAGGTTCCTTCAAGATGTTCAAAATCAGTTGTGGCTCTTCTGGTTATATTCAAGTGACATCCACTCAGAGGAAAAAAGAAAAGTTTCTTTTTGCTAAATAATAAAAGAGAGAGTGCAAAGAAATAATATGTTCTGGACTGATTGCTTTAGGCATTAACAAGAAACACATGGTGATCTCAGATGATATATAGAGCAGTATTGTCATCTTAAGAGCACAACATCCTCATTCTTATTGAATCTGACTCCCAGAGTCACCAGATATCCCCAAGAGAAGCACACCTGTATATAACATTATTTTGCTTGCTAAGAATATATTTTTAAATATCAGTCCAGAGACTGATGAGTCCGGTTTTAAAACAGAGCAGCAACATTTATATAACTTCCAGGGCTGTGACAAGGATTCACTAATTAGATACAGATTGATTTTCAAATAGGGTGACTCAACCACTTCTCAGTCTCTCCATGCCTGCCCTGGCAGGGTCAGGTCGCAGGGATCCTCCTTCCCTGGATTCTCTCTTCAGGGCTTTGGTGAAACAGTGAAGCAGGACTTTCAGAGAATTTGCTTTGCTGTATGCTGCAAAGTATTTCAGATGATTTGCTAGATTTTTTAGCAATAGCATAACAATACAGAAAAGCAGGAACATGCTTAGAGCTGACATCATAGTTGTCTGTACAACACACATTGCATGAGGCCAAAGATCTGAAAAGCTCTACAGGTAAGAGGAGCTTCCTTGCAGCTTTCTCAGTGTTCCTTTTTTGGAAGTTCAGGATGTACTTTTCATCCAACCCTACATTTCCATGCTGTCCTTTAGCCTCTTGGAGCATTCTCTTGACTCCTGATGCACCTGTAGGGTATAAGAAGAAGAGAAAAAAGGACTGTGGAACCTCCATTGCTTGGAAGAGAGCAAAGGAAACCTCAGAGAGGGAACCCTTTGTGAGCAAGTTTAAAATGGATGGTCTGATCCATTTCCAGGAAATTTATTCTTATGTATCTCAGTTATTCATTGCAAAGTAAGTTTAACTGAACATAGGGTAATACTTTCCTATCTTAGAGAGGGGAAAAAACTAGTTATTTCCACACTTTAGCCATATGTAAAGCTATTTCTTCTCAAAGGTTGACACAAGAGGAAATAATTCCTACAGTTTCAGAATTGCACATTTGTACAGTTGTGAATCATTCCTGCGTTTAACACTTGACAGCATGTAAAGTAGATGGACTGTTTTTTGCTCATATTCACTACATATCTGCTTCCTCCTGACAATACAATTTTGGCTTGGTAATAAATCCCTGCTGCAAATCATCTTAAGAATTCTTGTCCCATAATTCACCCAAAGCTTTTTGACCTTGTTAACTGCAGATTTTAGAGTAGGAGTTTGAAATAAATGTCAGGCTTGCTGATGCAGCCTTATTCTCCCACAAAGATAGCTTAATATGCTTAGACCACTGGAAGTGACAATCCTTCACAAATTTCAAGAACCATCATTAATTTATTTTAATAATGAAAAGCAAAACAGAGTGTGACAACAACTTTTGTCCTGTATGCTAATGAAGCCCTAAGATCTGTAATGAAACAATGTTAAGTATGAAAGGAGGAACCAGAAGAAATGTATGTTACTAGTAATTTGGTATCCATTAGATTGTCATTGCTGAGGTTGGTCTTAAAAAAACCCGGTGTACTGACCTGGTAACAATGAAAGGAAGTATGATTTTTACTTCATTGGTGCCAAACTTTAAAAAATGCAGTGTGTACCTAGATGAGTTACTTCATCAAGTCCTGCTTTTCTCCTGCTGAAGTCAATAAGCAATTGCTATTATCAATAAGAGCAAGAAGGTGCTATAGTAAAGGCTTTATAGCAATTGGACTTGAATGACAATAGGTAAGGGGCCAAATATGAACTCAGTCCTTTCAATTCTTTTCTTTCCTGTATGCATTAACAGAAGAAAATATTATAGGGGGAGATATTTTTGTTATTTCTACATTCTTTTTTCTTAGAGGAAATAGAGGATGTGAGGAGAAAAGTTGGGGTCTTGGAAGGACTATAGGTACCTGGTGCCTTCAGTACTGAAATGTCCTACAAGCATCATCAGCTACACTGTCCTACCTGTAGACCACACCAGCAGAACAGTTACAACCATAAATGAATGCTGTATAGGATTTAGCTGATGATAAATAAGGTAAGGTTGTAAGAACTAGGGACACTTGTAGAAGGATAGTGCTAAAAAAATTTTTAAAAGCATCCAACTATATAATCATGATACAAACCTGTTGACTGCATCAGAAACCTCTACAAAAATTCTCTATGTCTGTGGCTGCATATTGTGGAGTGTAAGATTAGGAATAAAAAGTCGTATTTTTAGGAGTTTGTAGGTGGTTTTGATACACAGTGAATGCTGGAGGCAGTACACCTGAAGCAAAGGAAGCGAGAAGTCTTCCCTTCATGCTGTATGACAATTGCCAAGAATGCTCTTTGGTCTTTTCACACTCATACCAATCCCTGGACATGATGCTGAGCTGAGCATCTGAGATTTCAGTGGCTCTTCTGAAGGATTTAAGTGATTCTAAATGAGTTGATGCCTGCCAAGGTGTCTCGCTCCTTTTTGGAAGCAATTTCATGCGATTCTAAGCTGTGTCACTTGTTAAGTGAAAGTGATTCACGATGCATTGAAATGGAAATTTAAAAGACATTGTTTCTGAATTTAATGCTCATGAGAGCAAATGACCTTAAGTAAGGCATGATGCAAACAAGAGCACGACTGAGCAAACTGTCCCAGGAAAATTCTGGTTATCCTTCCTCTCCTTGAAAAACAAACTTTTATAGCGTTAGCCTTATGTTTCTCTTGAATAAATCCAGACTACCTGCATTTGCCCAGCCTACAGGAAAAAGGATTATCTTCAGTCTTTATGTTCAGTCTCTTTAATCAGCTTAAACCTGTTTTTTTCCTGTTAGATTTGCATCAGTGAATTCAGAGGCACTGACTGAGTTAACAGAATTTATTTTAAAACAGATTTCAATTAAACCATGTAATTTATGACTTTAGAAAAGACCTACTTATCTCTACACATAAAGGCAGGCACAGTAAGTGCATTGACACACAGCTTTTTTTTTTAAGGCATATGACAGGCGTCTTAAACATCCAACCTGAAGGTGTGAACACTCGCTCTGCTTTTCTGACAGTAACTTTCCAGAGATAGAGCTGCAGTAGCACCATTTGATCCTGTATAATTCCTGAAGTTCACTTTACCCTTCACACTGTTTTTGGGTAGGTTTGTGGTGCTTGAATGGACCCTTTCCTCATGCCATAGAGAACTATGATTCTGTATCCCAGGTCCTGTATAAAAGCAGGCATGTTCTGTGTATGATCTAGGCAGGATCACTCAGGTGGTCACAAGGAAATAAAGGATCATGACGGTGGTTCAGCATTTCGGATTCTTCCTTGAAGCTTAAAATGTAGCTTTATTTTGTTTGGAATTACACAGTGTTTATAGGCGGCTCTCTTCTTTGAATTTGCTGCTACACTGAGCACAGAAAAACACAACTTTCCTCCTGTGTAAAATAAATGGTGACAACATTTAATTTTCTTCTTTGCAGCCCTTGCTATAATTTCCTTCCTTTCAAGCAATCGAGTAGTCATTTTGATAAAACCTTCTCCACTAGTCTTGTCACTATCTTGTTACTTGTGCGTAACTGTTGTATGACTAAACATTGTAATTGTTTGGAGAAGTACAGTTCACAGGTGTTTTGTACATAAAGTAAAAATTTCCCAAGGATACCTTATGGAAATGATTCACTGAAGTACTGAAGTTACAGTGATCAAAAAGAATATCCTTGCTGAAAATGCACTCGGTGTTTAAAACAAACATTACTACACACTTGGATTCCTTTCGGCAAATGAAGCCTTCTTTTCTAATTAACAAACAGTGCTAATAAGAATAGATATTTTTCTTTCACATATTACTGTTTCGATTACACTGGTAAAATATGACCTACTTCTCAGAGATAATTATGGTTTCAGGAGAGGCTATTTCAGTTACAAAGCTGAAAGAAGTGAAGAATGGACATCTTCAGGTAGGCAGCTGCACTATCAGAGGCACTGGCCAAGGGCAGCCAGATACAAAGACAGAGCATAAGAACAAGATGTGGAGACAAGGAGCAGGGAGGGGATATTCTGGCTAACCATGGGAGCTTTCCTGGAGAGCAAGTGATGCCAGGAAAGGATGTCCAGACTTTAGCTTGGGACCTACCTACACCTGAGACCTTAGCCCTTTCTTCCCTACTTCATGAAACCACTTTTTACCTTTAAAAATAAGCCCAAGCTTTCTGCTCCCTTCAAGCCTCCGGATGCTTTGGCCCCCTCACCATATGTGTTTGTAACCTTCCCCACCCCCTGCTTTAGCTCTGTGCTGTCTGTGATGCTTTTGGCCCACAAACTACAATTACTGCTGGTATTCAGAAGTCTCTTAATGGTATTGCTTCTCCTGGTCCCAGCAGCCAAATCAGGAGGCAGCACATTCAAATTTTAGCAGGGTTCACTAAGGAGAACCCTGCTCTTTTGCACACGAAGTTGAATTAAGCAGGGGTCTTTTGTTGCTATGGTATTTTTTCATGATTCTCTCTTAACTTCTCTCTAGTGCCTCCCTCTCTTCTTGTCTTCCTTTTTCTTAGCATCTTCATCATTCCTTGTTTTTATCAAACTACTTGATATCATTTAACCACACTTGTCATTCCTAATAGGCTGCTATGCAGCATCATGTCTTCATGATGTGAAAGCGGGACACTGCAGTGGCCAATAAAAATACGCTAGAGCAAATGACCCTTGTTGAGATAATATTCCTCTGTTGTCAAGAGAAGCAGGCAAGCACTATTGCTTCCTTCAAGCAAAAGGATAGGAGTCTTCAGCCTAAAGAAAATGGATTGATAGAAGGAAATTGGGCTGATTTATTCTTGCTTAGTCATAGGCTGTCTTGCTTTCAGTACGCCTGCAATCACAAAGCAGCCTTACAATTTGAAAGGGTGCACAACAAATTTTTCTAATCAGAAAAGCAACCCATTCAGTTTAAAAACATATAACAATACTTTAAATACTCAAGAAAGAGGTCAAGTAATTTTCCCAAGTTGTTTACTAATTTTAAAAATAATTATATGGACAGTTAATAATAATGCCCTTTGAAAAATAAGAGCTTTTTTTTTTTCTTGAAATTCCAATGCACCTGAAACGAGTGATTTTTTTCCCCTCTTTGTTTGCTGGAACCTACGTGATTAAAGTGCACTGCAGACAGATTTCTTCCCTGGACTTCTAGTCTAGCTCTGGCATGGAAGGGTAAAAAAAATATTTAATTTCATGCTGCTGCTACATGAACGTTAGCTAAGTTTGGCAACTTCATAATTATCGGTTGGAGATGTTAATCTAGAGCCCTACAGGCATTTCCCAGAGCATTAAGGTTCATTTCAAAAAATGGCTGGGATTTCAGTGTATTGAAAGCATATCTTCAAGACTGCATACCACTAAAGTTTTTCTCTTTAAAGTCTACATCTGATTAAAGTGTATTGGTTGTTAGAGAAATACATATAGGCACTGTTACTTTTAACAATAAAGCACGCCAGTGTCACATTTGGGAACAGGAAGGGGAAAATACCTCTAGCCTTCAAAGTGATAAGGCAAAAAAATTGTTCTACACAGTGTTCACTTACCTGAACTCTGAAAAGAAACAGAAATGAAACTGGAAATTGTTAAATGCAAAACCAGTCAATAGCAAGATAATGACACAAGTCAGTGAAGAAAGATTGATTTTTGTCCCCCCTCATGCTGAGACTTAAATTTACAATTTGCTAACATAGCGATTAGACAACAGGTGGAATCCAACAAGTATGATTCACACTGAAGTGATGTTTTGATAGAAAAACACTCTATAATTTAGATTATGGTGTAAACATCCAGTCTTTCTGCATGAATCAACATGTGGATTCAGCCACAACAGAAATTATGACTGCAAATAAAGAACTCCTCTGTCCCAGCCATAATCAGTCCCTTAGAAAACACACAAAATCCCCTCCCTTCTAATATCCCAATTTTAAAATGCTATGAACTATATCAAACTGAGAACAGAGGTGGCAATCCTCAAAGTCCAATAATGGAGTTCCCATTTCAGTAGCCTTGCTGGAAAAATAAAGTAGTTAAATGCAATGCAAGCTTCTTTGTTAAAGTCAAGCTTCCCTCACATCCTGAGGTATCTTTGATTGCTAATAGTTCTCTCACTGAAAAATGCATGAGGGCCCTGGTTAGAAATCACCAAGAGATAAGCTTATGATCATCAGCCAGACATTTTGAGACCAATAATTTGTTGTTTTCAAATTACTTACTTTATTGCACTAAGGGCTATAAATAAATGAGGTTGCGTTTGCTAGACCAACTAGAAATGAGATGAAACTACAGCTGTGCCTGTCTCTTCTATAGCAACCAACAGGCAGCTCCAGCTTCGCCCTGAAACACTCCACTTCTCTCAAACTGACCACATTCACAAGAGATAAAATCCATTATATCAGCAAGCTCCAGCTGGTAGCTGGAAGGCTGGATGCAACGTCAGAGTGGAGATGACCACCTCTTGTTTTGGTTCTTTTGTCACTGGAGTAAAAGCAAGCTGAAATTTGTCGAACAATCAAACAAACCTCTGCAAAGCAACGTCAGGGAATGTAATTATTGATTGAACTTTCTTCCCAGTGTAGAATTCCTCCTGAGGAAACCTATGCATTTAGTAAAAGCTAACCACAAAAGGTTAAAAGTTATTATTCTTTTGTGTTGTCCTAAGATTGAACTAAATTTAAAACCTGGAACACAAAGCATTCCTGTAGCTCTATTTGGAAGAGTTTGCTTCTTCTTTCATGATTCCCAGGGGAATTAGTATTTCTTATTGGCTGTGTACTATGTGCAAGTGAGAGCTTTGAAAAACGGTAATAAGCCATTTTCTTCTGGCAGACCCTGGAAGTTTATAAGCAGGGATCATACCAGGACTCTTTGCAAATTTTAATCCAGTTTGCATCCTATAAAAATAGCAGTTCTTCATGCCTTATGAGGCTTTGCTGTATTATACTGCTGGTATAGACTGAGCTGTTGAGGAGAGTGTTTAAGGAGAACCATTTAATGCAACTGGAAAAAGAAATGTGTTTTCTGCGAATTGAGAACATGAACAACTTGAATACAAAAGAATATGGCTAGAAAAGGCAAAGAACTGAGAATGACTAAGGCAATTATGAATATTCACTCCCCAAAGGGACTGCAAAAACCAGCAGTATGTTTACATATCATTATCTTTACATTATTGTGGTATTTACTATTAAATGAGCTAGTTTCTCTTACAAACTGTGAACAGAAATTACTTTGCCTGCCACTGAAAAGTCATATTCAGTTGAAAGCATTGTCTACCTGGCAATTTTTAAGATAGGAGATAGCTGTATAACTAAAACTAAAAATGTGAGAAAATCTAACTTTGACAGCACAGCTGCTGATGCTGATTAACATTAAAGGAAGCTATGTTTACAAATTAATGAAAAATAAATACTTACAGCTGATGCCCAGCTCAGATACTGAATATACAGCAGAGTATGCTGTAGATAACGTTATATATTAACTTTGTTACATGATATTCAAAATTATAAAGCTTCTCAGTCACTTTTCTTTGTAAGTTGAAGGATCTCAGGAGGCAGATACCAGCCTTGACATCTTGAGATGAGTCCCCAAAAGAGAGTTCTCTCTCCACCTGACAGCTGGAAAGGTCTTTCTGCCATCAGAATTTCAGAACTAGGTAGATGTGTGTCCTTATGCAACTCTGTGCTTTCCAAGGGTGACATAAACCAGAAAAGAGAAGAACTCTTCCAGTGAACCAGTGTTACCTATACATTTTCAGAATTTGCTGCTTATTACATTGTCTTACAAGGTCATTGATATTGATGACATCATGCAGTCAGTGAAATAACAAATTAATGGCAAAGTAATGAACTAATGAGAATTTCTAGCTAAAGAAGCACTAGGATAAAGCAGTCCAGTCAGTGGAGGGCCACCAAGATGGTCAGGGGGCTGGAGGACATGATGTACAAGGAGAGGCTGTGAGAGCTGGGTCTGTTCAGCCTGGAGAAGGCGGCTATGATAAGATGTTATGACTGTGTAGAACTACCTGACGGGAGGGTGTAGATAAGACTGAGGAAGACTTTTTTGGAGCTATATGATGAAAGTGAGAGAAGGAATGGATACAAATTACAGCAAGTGAAATTGTGGTTAGAGATAGGGAAAAAACTTTTCGCAGTAAGAGCACTCAAACACTGAGAGATATTGCCCAGAGAGACTATAAAATCTGCATCCTTGGAGATGTTCCAACTCAGCTGGGACAAGGACCAAATTAATCTAATTTAATTTTAAAGTTTCCCTTCTTTGAGTGGGAGGTTGGACAAGACAGCCTCCAAAAGTCCTTTCCACCCTAAACTATATTATAATTGTGTGACTCCATGAATTACTCAAGGGTTGAAACTTCAGAAGTCGTGAGCTGCAAATATATTTGTCTGAAGAATATTGCATGCTAAGAGATTCAACAGCATAGGTATACATGGTTCATATCTGTATAATGTTCAGTCTTCAAACCGTATCTTCAAATTCTAAAGCTTGTTGACTTTGTCATATTCATTTCTATTTCAAATGTGCTGGAAAAAACCACTTTCCTGTGGAAACAGACTTGAACATACAGCAAAAAGCTGTTAAATATTGAATCATTCATAGCCAGGTAGCAAACAATTAATTTCAGTTGCACATGCACAAGAGCTTTATGAACTGAGGTAGAAAAACAAAGATGTATTGAATTGCATTGAAATTGATAATTACAGTTTCCAACAAAAAAAATAGAAGCTTTTGACAATCAAATACAGTAGAAATACAGCGCTCAGAGAAAGCTGCATAATATGTTAATTGAAATGTTATTTTTCTTAAAATTTCCATTAAACTAAAATACTTATTCATTCTTCTCATGCAGCTTATCTGTGACTACTAAAACAGTCACTCAGGTTTGACATCACTGTGGTCACTCTTTTAGCAAAGCTGTTTAATACATTATGGTACCTCTTAACTCTGAGTAAATGACGAATATACACACCTGCCAGGAAATCTAAAGGCAAAATAGGACCACCAAATGCCAATGAATAGTGGTAGTGTGCTCTCATGGGTAATGCAGTTCAGAGCTGCAGTAGGTCAAAATGAATTCCTTGGGTCAGCACAAGGACTGAAAATGAAACATTTTAATTTAGGAATACCCAAATATTTTTTTCAACTGTAAATATTTTTTAGCCTTTTTCAGTTATTGGGCATTCAGCCCAATGGTACAGCCATAAACTATATACAGTAAAATTCAGGATTTTAGGCGGTAACAGATACAGTTCATTCTGATGATCTGCATTGTCAAACAAACAACATTTATCCTGGACAAGAAAAATTACAAATTAGCATCCCAATTCAGAACAAGGGATCTTCTACATTGAAATAATATAAGTACAGTGCAGGAGGACTGCTTTCCCCCAAACCCCAAATCTCTACCCCCAAATAAAGGTATTTTTGAGGTTTTTTTTTCTGTAACTGCCATCTAAAAAAACTTGAAAGTAACATAATAATGAGTCCATTTCTATGGAAATGGTCTTGTTATTATTTAATCAGGCCAACATCTAAGTGATTCATGAACTGCAGGTTGAAATTCAATAAGCAGTTCATGAATCTCTGAGTTGAGAAACTTTGAAGGAAAGAAAAAGGAGAAAGAAACCCCTTCCCCAAAGGACTTCTGTCAATTGCGAATGCTACCTAATTTACTTTAAAGCAGTTAAAAGCTGCTCAGTTCCTTAGCTTGATTCAGTGTTCACTTATAGAAATAGCAAGCACCAGTGACACTTTGTGCTAAGCACTGTATAAATCCATAGCAAAAGGAGAGATAACCAGTAGCTTAGAGAAATTAACTGCACAAAGCTGTTGTGAAGGGAGTTAATTGAAATTTGGGAGTATTGTAAACAAGCCAGAATTTTTCTTCCACAAAGGGATAGGGATCAATGCACTGGAACAAAGCTGCCTCAAGCTCCAGGAGCCTTTATATTCATGCCATACATATTTATTTTTGTCATCCTTAAGTTCCTGACCCCAAGGCCAGGAAAAGTGCCCTTTATTGCTTTTCTTGTGAGACATCTGTCAGCTTTTGTAGTTAGGTAGGCATTCACACATAGGCACACACAAAAATACCTTGTAGTCACGATTCTAAGAAAAAGACTATCATTCTAATGTTTCCGCAGGGTGATCTTAGTGAGACTATTAAACAGCTGTAATTAGCTGGAGCTTAAAATAAGCAAATGGAGGAAGAAAATTTGCACTGCAGTTTAGTTCAATGTGCAGAATGAGCCCAGACAGCTACAGCATCCTGATTTGTAGAAGAGTGATACTGAATTCCCAGGGAATAAAAATGCTGTGCCCACCTTTCTTCACTGCCTTTTATTGCCTATTCTCCCACCCAGCCAAGTTAAATGGAAAAGGAAGACGGATGAAGAGGGTAGGTGGAGAGAATACTGCTGGAGCAAACGGTGCAGCTCAAATTCTCCTCATTTTCTATCCCTGCCTTTTGACTGGAGATGTGCATGGCTTTTTTAAATAAAAAAAGTAATCTTTTTAGAGCACCTGATTGCTTTGCTCTTAAGTTGCATCTTTTTTTTTTTTCTGCCTGCTTTCATCTGCCTGTCTTATATCAAACATAAATGTGATTCCATCACTTTATCATGCACAGAGAGCTCCTAGTGATACTTTATCAAGACAAAAAAAAGGTCAAACATCTTCTTCATGGGACTGAGAACTGCACTTAGAGGCCCTGATAGAGCCCTTTTAGAGCAGAAGATGGAAGTGCCTGTGCCAGTATGGTTGTGTTACATCCTCATCAGCAAGTCAGTGCAGGCGACTTTCCCTGAAAGAAACATCTAGCAAAAAACGGTTTCATAGGGACATGCTTTGCAGAGTTGTCAAAGTTTTGAATATACACATTTTGTATTTTAACCTCCCAACTTCTCATGTTTTAGTTGTAATAAAAGGAATGAGTTAGGCTGTTATTTATATTCAGCCAGGTCTTTTATTACATGATACTGAGAATACAACTGAGTGTGTAAAGATATTAACTAACCCAAAGTGCAAGCTGTAGTTGCTAAATATTTGACTACAACAGGCAGCTTTGTTGAGACAAGAACAAACTTGTTTAAGACCAGAGAAAAGGATATTGTAGTGAGATGTGTGATTTACCTCTGTGGTAGTATGACAACTGTAAGTTTGAAAGATTCTTGATCAAGAGAGCTAACTAGGTAAAGATTTTGATTTTTGTGGGTGGACAAATGATTTTGTATCCTCAGAGACTTCAGTTTTTGAATCATTTAAGAATTCCAAAGCTGTGTGCCTGTTTCACAGGTCCACTGAATTCATTGGTCTGACTGAAGGATCAGGATCTAAATTTGACAAAATCCACAAAAAAGAAAAAAGGTACGACAGGAAAACTAGAAAATTCAATAAATCGTTTCAGTAATAGTTATCTTATTAGTCTGAGATTATTAGGAACATGACCACCATGGTAGAAGGCAGCAAATTGTAAAGAAGAACTGACTGGGGTTAAAGAGACGGGAAGCTCTGCCTGAGCACTGTTGGCTCAAAGATCATGTAATAGCAGGGGAAACAAGGCATGTGCATGAGCGGTGCTGTTCAGAACCTAAAAAGTGCTGATGGAGTGAACGTCAGTCACTTACATGAAAAGCTATAACCCATTTTCCTTATCATATTCACAAAAAAATTGTGGAAACTTCTTATTTGCAATCTCCAAGTCCAACCTTATTATACAGGGACTGTCACACTGAATAAATCAGAACTGTTTAAAAGCCTGTAGGCTGTTTGCACAACTCAAGGCCACCTGCTCTTGGTTCTGGTGCCTTTCTGTGACTTACTGTAAACACAGCATTCCCAAGGTCAGCAGCTGTAAGACGAGGTGGCATGGCTGCCCTCAGTTACATGCAGTCGTAGTCAGATTGTATTACTGCTCACACAGTGGCCTTGCAGGCCCTCAATGAATAAATGTTCTCTGCAGATAGCAGCTCTACATTCTGGGACACCGCATTTATAAAGCAGTCACTTATTCCATGCTTACTTTTATGTATGAATATATAATCAAGGAGCGAAAGAAGAACAGTGAAGCATTTTAAAAGCTACAGCAAGCAGGAGAATCTGTGCCACAGGCAGCAGCGAGGCAGCCTTTCCATCTAGGTTTCTGAAGGCTTCGTTGTAAACTTATAACCTAGAAGAAGGAGCACGCTTCTTAAATGCACTGCCCACAAGTAGGGCAGAAACCACTTAGTTCTTAACAAGTGAATTCCTAACACTGAGATAGACTTTTAGACCATGTTTTCAGTGAAGAGCTAAGACACGAGAGTGGTCATACAACTAACTATGCCTCCAGCAGACCAGAACGATTGTGCAATGATTTTCTGAAGTACAACTAACTCAAGTTAAAAACACCATCATGCTTAAAGAAAATGTTTTTATATGTAATTCTACTCAGACTTGAGTTCAGTTATAACCTAACTCTCCACCTGGAGTAAGAAAGAAGCAGGGAACAACCTACACTAACCTTTTTGTTTGCAGAACATCAGATTTCACTCCTTTGTGCTAGCTGGTATATTGTGAACTGAATATGGACTCCACCAACTCTTTGTGCTGCTCCCAAGACAGGGGGCACCAGCTAGAAGATCCTGGTGACATATGCAAGATCCCTTCTTACTTTTTTGATGAGCAGCTAAGCTCATATCTCACATGAAACAGTCAAAACTCTGTGCAGATAGTCTGAAGCCAACTAAAAGAGATCTCATAGGTATGCTAATTAAAATGGCCTTTTCCAGCTGAACAGTTTAGTATCTAGGAGATCTAAAGAGGGAGGTTCTATTAGTAAAATAGGTATAACTTGTAAAGTTTGTTAATGTGGAAGTAAAAACATTTATACCTAGCCTAAGAATTTCATAGTGAACGTTAAAGTTGAAGTACTGTTGGCATATGTTCCACCAATGCCCTTATTGCTTTGCCAAAATATCTAACCAATCTTTGTCTTGTTCAGTCTGATTTGGTATGAGCGTTGGGTCCCAGTGCATATGTTACGGGCTTTATTGGCACTACAAAGCTGGCAGTTGGATCCAGTCAGATTAATAAGCACTGTCTTTCTGACTCCAGAGCATCTGCATACTGTGGGCAGACTGTTCAAAGAACATGTAAACTACTTATGCATCCAAACAGGAAGTAAGATCCATGCCAGTTTAGCAAGTGGTTTGTGAAATGCAAATTAAAATAAAAGGTTGAAGCTGGGCTTCTGGTTCTGAAGCATCCTGGTGAATGCAAAGATATCTGAAAGGGACCTCTCTGTCATCAGTTCCAATCATTGCCACTATAGCAATCATTTTATCTAGTCCTGAAGGGTGCATAGAGCTCTGTCTTTCTGGGAAGGGTGTTCTAGATCCTTGCCAGTCTACTCCTCATCTGGTTTGCTTTTTATCACCGGAAAATTTTAACCTATTGCTGGTACCACTCATTAATGAAGTTATCAGAGAAAATCAGACCCTTGAAATACTGCTAATAAACTTCCTCCAGCCCACTGCTGTTCTTTCATCACTACTTGTCTATCTGCCTTGGACAGGTCTTTTTATTCACTTTTAGTTTACCTTTCGATGGCTGGCCTCTCCAACTTCACTAACAATTTTACATTTGACTCAGTTATCCAGTGCTTCATGTATTAACATAGTTAAGATCTACTGTGTTGACTTTGTGTAGAAAATGCATTATCAGACTACTCTTGCAAAATCTACTTTTGGTCATTTCTTGTTATATTTCACCAATTTTCTCTTACCCCTAATGTCTCTAATGAGCTTTCCTTCACCATTTGTTCTAATACCTTATATGCAGACAAAATAGCAAGTTTGCACTTGCCTGAATCACATTTATCCTCTATTGAAAATATCAGTACGACTTTTTTCTATTCTCCAACCATATAGTAACACTTGTTACTGAAAAGATTTGTTAAAAACACACATTATTGAATTTCTAAGCTCATATAGCATTTCTATCAAAATTGGTGGAAAGTATCTATACCCATTTATAGTTTATTAGTTTATATCACAGTCCTGTTTTGAAAAGTAAAAAAATCTTTGCGCTGCCAAAGGCATCATGCCAAAGCTCTTATTTTCTTCCTACTGTATGGAACCCTGGGTATTTTTGTTCTCTTTTTACTTGGATTGCTGAAGAACCTTTTATTATTTTAATATATTTCTCAAATCCTTTCTCATCCCTGCACTTTTTGACCTCTTAAACAAGTATTTTTTTGCTAATCAGTCCTTCTTCCTCTCTGAATATGCTTTCTGCTTGTTCTGAAGTGCCTGTTACAAAGTAGTCAGCCAGCCAGGAGATCTGTAGCCTGCAGGTTTTTTAACCCCTGTGTTGTTTGGAATATAAATTCTAAACAGTTTTACATCCATTGACTGGAAGGAATTTAAATCTTCCTTCACATGCGAGTCCTGGCATCCTCAGCCTGATTGTTAATATTGAACGATTTCTTCAGTTTATCAAAGTTTATCCAAGTTTGTCCTTTTGAAAAGGAATAAATTTTTTTATAAAATTTTCTTTATCTTTCCATGCATTTTTTTCATCTATGAATGCAAAATGAATCACCTCTTCCTCATACAACCCAAGATTATTTTCCACAGCCAGTTTTTCTATGACAGCTCTGCTACTTACCAGTGCCAGCTCTCAAAACACCTCCTCTTGATTCATGGACAGTTTGACCACGAAAATTAAGAAATCTTTTGTAAGTAATCATTTTTGTTCTGAAAGATTTGGCATTGCAAATCATTCGCTTGCAGGTAGCTCAGCAGCGTGCTTTAATGTTGAGGGGAACCATGAAATAAGAGGAATGACTTGGCTGTCAGATTTAGAAGTCCTCTATTTCCTAGGCCATTTGCTGGAGCTTTTTATTTCTAACAGTGTGCCACAGATTAGGCATTTTGTTGTCAGAAAGAGAATGCATAAGGTGTTGTTTTTTTCTGTTTGCACTGATTTCAAAGCTGAAAATGAGTGTTTTGAGAGCTTTATAACTATTTCAGCTTTTTAACACCCAAAATAGAATCTTTCCCCTCATTGTGAGAGCCATAAATTTAATAAAAATTCATTAATTTATTTTTTATTATTATTTGTGACTTGGCTGGATAAAATCTTTCCGAAATGCTGTTGAAATTCTTAATTTAATAAAAGCACCCTGTTAGTTATAAATGGATAAATGGTTCAAAGCGGTGATTCAGAATATTGACAAAAACTTTATACTACATTTGTGTTTGCAAACTTTTATAAGATTATCACAAATCTACAAAATTTCAATTAACCTTAGTTCATATACGTGCACCCATGAGTTTGTTTCAAAAGCCATGAGTACATGTGGTAAACAAGGGGTAATGAAACACCAAATATTTCTTCAGAGGTCAGTTTAAATTAAAAATAAAATGAGCTCCTCAGATGGTCATTTCAGAGAATCTCAGTGAGACTAATTTAAAATATCTTTTAACTCTTCAATGTTTAACTTTGCTAACTGGTACTCATTAAAACATTATCTACCTACTCTTCCCTTTATAATCCAGGATGCATAGGTAAATTATGAATTAATTGTTAATAGTATGAGTTAATTTTACAGAAATTAAAACAATTTTTTTCCCTACTGAAAAAAGGCCTCTATAAACTGCATGTAAAAGGCTACTGAAGTCTGATTCTTCACTGCTTTCCTTGGTGTAGCTGTTCAAAACAGGTGTAAAGCATGAAACCAGCATGATAACATTTAGTATTCCCTTTGCACTCTCTGCACAATTGATCCCCCAAGACGCAAGGATTTGGATAATTTGGGCTGTAGGAGATAGGGGTGAGTTAAAAAGGTATCTTTTTCTCTGAGGAGAGTGAACATCAGGGAGAGCCTGTAAGTGAAAAACCAAAGAGTTCTTTAGAGAGATTGGTGGTTGATTGCTGCCAAATTGTAACATATATATTCCACATGCATTTTTGGCAACTGGGTTGTAACTAATTCTATAAAGCAAAATTAAAATGAAAATGGAAAGTGAAAAAACCCCTTTATCAAACATCAGATAATCTGCTGCTTGAAGGAAAGGTCTATTAATGTGGGCATCATTCCTGCTTTCTCCCTGTTCTTTGCATCAGGAAAAAATCCCAGCCGGTGTCAGGCTAACTATGACCCACCTACTTTTGCAGTCCTCCTCCCGTTCCCTTATGACCATGCCTGTTGTGCAGTACTGGAGCTGAAGGTAATCACTTTAGCACATGAATAAGATTTGATTATTTTTGTTTTACATAGGCTATAAACCTGTCCAATCTGTTTTAAAAATCCTTTCAGTGTACAATTCGTTTAGCTTTCACTGAATTGAATCCCCTGCCTGAAATACATTAAGCAACTGGGGTTAGAACAGGAGAGTCATTTTTATTTTTTCACTTCTAAATGCAAAGCTCTCTTTCTTACTTTCTTGGAATAATTCTTTATTAGAAATATGACGATTTGGTACAGTTTCCCCTCAGTGTTGACCCTGAGATTTTTAATCACGTACCAACCTAATATCACTTCAGTGGATTGTGTATGATATTATCCTTCTTTGCAGTTCGGTCGTGGTCTCTTGCTGGCTGGCACTGGTGAACGGGTTACACGCAGCCGCTGCTGGTTTGGCAGCCAGTTCTGTTCAAGGAGATGGTAACTGTAGGACAATGCATGCCCAATAAAACAAGCTAAAATCATCAGGGGATCCCTAAACAAGAGCCTGTTATATTGAAAAAGAGGCAGTTTCTAAATAAACTCTAAAAGGTTTCTAGCAGCCAGGATGCAAGTGGAAGCTGTCTTCCTTTGGAAGTTTACATACTCATTTAATTTAATCCTTCCTGTGGTGTTTCCCAGCCACTGCTTTAGTTCTTTGATCATAATATGCTAGGACAAATGTCAGGAAATATGAGTCTACAAAGTGATGTAAATCTTGTTCCCTATTGGAGATGTGACTATGAGCATTATCTTCATGATATTTTCTTTCTCATGTATTTATTTCTGCTCTGTTTTTTTCCACTTCTGTGATGATAAGAGGAAAGAAATGGCTTTCAAGCTGAAAAACAAAGTTATATAGTATTCCGACCCTGGTGAAGAGAGTACTTTAGCTTGCATTTCAAGGTGAGGAAAAGCCGTATTAGCCTGGATATTCTCTGTAAGATATGTTATAGCGTGGTATTTGTAATAAGCCATGGCTTTTGGCTTTCATATTGTTCTGCACTTGTTTCAGCTCCATCATCAGCATGTGTGATGAGACCTACACGTATGTTTCTGTCTCATAGCAGTCAAACATCATCAGTCAAATATGGCCATTTCTTGCCTTTCAGTAGCTTTATGGTTTATAGGCTTTATGAATTAGACTGAATGAAAAAATAAGTCTTGAAAATGATACATTTATGTCAACAAATACACAGAAATTAGCATAAAATAAAACTTGGGCATAAAGCCATTTTGGTTCTTTCAAACTTTGCATTTGCCAATTTAAAAATATAAATAAGAAAGAGAAAGAAACTAAGAGGCATTCTACCACTGTGGTAGCATACATTTTATAGCCATTTGGCATTTCATGTGATTACATAGCATAGATGAGGTCATTACACTAAAGGGAAAATAATGGTGGAATGTAGAAGACAGTGAATCAAAGAAGAAAGTGTTTTGTTACTGCTAATATTTTGGTGTCTATTAGGTAAGGAGTTTTTCTTTTGTCAGTGAAGTCCTAGCTTGCTTTTAATTAATGTTGCATTACTCTTTCTAATAACAGCATCTATTTAAGATATTGTTAATAACAACATCTATTTAAATCATTAAGTCTCTAGCATTAATTTAATGGAAGCATTCCAATGGCATCTATTATATGTTCTCAGTTAAATTAGCAAGATGGTCTTTTAATGGATGTTTTAATAGACATTATTAACCGGAATATTATAAAATTAAAACTGAACTCAATGGGTTCTTTGAGTTCCTGTTGTAATGTTCTGTGAAGTCACTGATTCTGAAAAATAACAGCCTATGTATTTTTAATTTAATTCAATGGCATTTGGCAAGAGCTAAAACATGAACATGCATTTATATGGCAGAGGTAAAAACAAATATTTACTGAATAAAGATATGGCTGATCTACGAACTATTTTACATTTTGATCCTGTGGGTCACACACTTTAGGAAGAGGTTCTTTATAAACATTGGTGTACCAACAGCCACGGACATGCTTTTTCTTCCCTGCTGATGCATGTGATGTGTTGAATTTCCTGCTGAAATCAGCTCTGAAAATAATTGGGAGCCCATTTCTTCAGAGAAAGAAGCATTCTTTTCATAAACTACCATTTCCCGTATTTTTCAAAAAACTCATCTTCTCTTGTTAGTTTGCGGAACTACACAGTGGGTGTGCATAGTAAGTCTCAATTCCAGCTGGGCTACTTCTACACCAGATCCAAACTGAGAAGTGTTGTCATACTCAATAGATCACAGATCTGCATATTAAGCTCTTATTTAGGTCAGCAAACATTTAGTACACAGGCAGCAGAATTTGAACTTTCTCCTTATTAATTTTCTATTTGTGAGCCACATTCCTGAAAGTACATGTTTTATCCATGGAAAACGTTACTGTTCTCATCAATGGAGAAGGCCATTCATCATCATCTTTTTATTTCAGCAGTAATTTTGATTAATACCCATTTTCTTTTCTTATCGTCTTCATTCTGGTGTGGGAATGTGGCAGAGAAGACACCTGTCATACATTTAAAAACCTCAAATAAATGTGGCTTGTATAACCTGTTAGCTGACATTTTGAATATGTCATTATCTCTTACATTTGGGTGGACCTTTTTCTGGAACTCTCCAACTTTCCGAGTGCTATATAACCCACCCTCCACAAAGCATTGTATAACATCTCAGGGTTAGGTGAAAACTTTTCTTATAACTAAATTACTTGAATCACCAGTATTTTCTCTGAAATCTTAATGGTCTTATTTGTATACAAATCTGTTGTTTCACACAACAGACAAAGTTGGCAAACCTAATATGAATTTCCCACTGGATTTGCTTGAGAGTATGAATCCAACCTTCACCGAAGAAGGACTAAGCAAATCCCTTCCCATCTCCCAGAGAGACTTGTCAAAAAGTGCAAATGAAAATCTCTACTTTTCACATAGCTCTCTTGCTACCTGCCTATATCCATCTGGCACTTCGTGAAAAGGTCATGCCCATATGTGAACAAATGGTGTTTGCAGGTCGATCTGTGTGCTTTTAGAAAATACATGCAATAAGTAAACAAGCAACAAATGATGAAGTTATAGCCTGGAAGTGGCAAAACAAACATATACATCGAGAAGACAAAGGGTTTTGTTGTGCTTTGTAAACAGTCAACCTTTTAAAGGTATGCCTTAAACCAATGTGGCTAAAACAATTCTTTGATAAGAGGGAGGAACATTTTTCCTGTAACAGTGAATTTTACGCTGCATTCTCTAATGTTGTGCAGAGAAGTTTTTGTTGAAAGAACCTGCCCGGAGGTTCTTTCAAGAAAAGAAGATGCTTTTATTTATAATCTTCAGAATTCCCAAAATGCAATGGGGTACAAACACAATTGAAAGTAGACTTTATAATAACATGAGAAAAAGATGCGAATGCCCGCTGTGCTGAGCTGGTTTGATTATACCGTAAAGCCCTGAAAAAATGAGTTTAACATGTCTTTTGGAAGAAAAAGGAAAGTTAAAATAGGCCTTCATAATAGGCCTGCATGAGTTAGGAAGAAGCTGGTTACCACAGGTGCCAGTTTGCCTGTGCTTTTTATTTTAGTTTGGATCAAAACAGCTCGCACTTGTAAATCCAGGGAGAGAATGAAGTAAACACAAGAGCTCAATATTTCAAATAGACGGCGAGCTTCTAAATTTCCATTTACCAGCCTTTCCCCTTAAGAAAACTGCTTCAGGCAAGTTCTGCTGCCCCTGCTACCTGGGGACAAGTCCCTCCTCTGTTTTCCAGCCTTGGACCTGGGAATGGAGAGTAGGGCTGTGATTGGGGTAGGCATCAAGGGGGAGTGGGGAGCCTGCACCTCCCCAGTTCCCTCTCCGTGTTTTCTAGCTCCATCTCTGGGACCAGACAGAACATCTCTGCAGCGCCAGGGTGAGTGACGGCCCAGAGCTTCACAGAAGTGCCAGCTGGAGTATAAAAATCCTGTTTAGCAAGGCTTTTGATGTTGTTCACTTACTAGGAGGGAATGAATCTATTGAAACTGAGAGTCTGTTCCTGGAACTGCCACATGGCTTAGGACAGGCAGAGGAACAGGGTGGGCCGGGTACAGATGCCCCCTCTGCGTAGCATGGAAGAAGCTGAATCCCTTCTACTCAGGATTTGTTTAAATGAAAAACATTTGTTGGGTAAGGGATGCTGACTTCTTGGCTTGCTGAGCAGGACACTTGCCCTAAACACAGATGACCCAGATCCAATTTTCAGTTCCAATTCCAGCTCCAAATTGGATGGAACAGGGACTTGAACTTGCAGCCTCAATTCCCAAGCAAGCATCACTAACTTAAAACCTACTAGCTAGAAGAGCTCCCGGGATTTTTTTATTTTAATTTTGTTACAGGGATTCCAAATTGGAGCCCATAATTGCTTTCAGCTGTAGTTTGATTGAAACAAATTTATTCCTATAGAATTTGATTTAAAAAAGATTGGCATTTTTTGCCAACATCAATGAATCAAGAATATTTTGGGGAGCTACACCAGAGAAAGATTATTTAAAAAAAGACAAATGGGAAGGGTAAAAGAAGAGAATGGCAGGGGAGCAGAGAAAAAGGTAGATAAGCCAAAATAAAGTCCTATTTGGAAGGGAAACAAAGACTTATCTTCCCTTTTAAAAATATCTCCAAAGCATTCCTGGTTGGATGTCTGTCTTGCTTACAATTACAAGGCCAATAGACTTTCTGCTCACCAGTGAGCATCAGATCAGAGGAGGAGCTGTTTATTAATTCACTGAGTTATCATAGTCAGTTTTGAATCCAGAAAGCTGCACTTACAGCCAGAAAACCATCAGAGTCCAGTTTAGGATCAAGACCCTTGATGCCTATTGTAGCCAGCAAAGCTTTCTCTTCTGCCTTTTTCTCACCTTTTTCCTTTTACGCTTTCTGAAGAAAAGTTTATTTATGTAAGTGCCCTTTTGTTTTCTATACTGCCCTCAGGCAGAGCAGGATTCTTTTTTATTGCACTGACATTGTTTTGTCCAGAAGTTTTAAAATCATTCATCAAGGAGTCAAACCTCCTGCTTTGTTCCTTTGAGCAGATGTGCTGATGCGTTCGTTTTCCTCAGAATTACTCTTTTGAGCAAATCACCTGATTTGAGAGAAGAAATCTGCATTTCAGTAGTCTCTGAGCTAAAGAGGTTAAATTTGTTAACCATGAGGTAATATAATTTGGTTAGAGTGAAGGAGGACAATACCAAGATATTAGAGCTTTTTTAATCTCTCCCACTTTATTCAGATACAAAATAGTCTAAAATCTAACCTTGCCTGTCTTCCAGCTCTGAGATCTCATGAGTTTGATGTCTAACTGGCTTCTTGTAAAGTCTGCAGGACCGGAGCCAACTGCAAACAGGGACATGATCTAAACAACCATTGTAGAACAAACATGAGGGATCCTTGTGTCACTAGGAGATGGGCAGGGTCCAGTTCAACTCCTAGATAACTTGTGGCAAAGAGAAACGATTGCATAGGAATCATGAAGGCCAAGAGGTTAAGAACCATTATGGATATGTTCAAACCCAAGGATGTGAAAACACCTATGGTCTTGGTCAATTGTTTTTTACAGGTTCTGTGCAGACTCCTTAGGAGTGTATGAATTCTAGACCCAATTAGCATGATAATAACCCAAAGAGTTAGAGGCATAAGAGCAGGTCATTGAACCAGTAAAGAAAACCTTAAACCAGGAAAAGCTCTGGAGTCCTAAACCACCAGGAAGCAGACACATTTACTGAGATGTAACAGAAGAAAATCTTACGTGAAAGCAGATGACAGAAACATAAAAATGGGCCTTCTGGTGTGCAATTGAGTTGAAAAATTTATCTTTTCATATAAAGCAATCCCATCAGTTCAGCATATGCCAGAATGTGTGGCACGTTCATGTCAAACAACTAAATTACACAAAGAAGCTGCTGCACCTAAGCAAATCCAGTGTATGTTAGTGAGATGATGATGCTACCGTAGAGGATAAGGTGTCCCCTGGGAAGGCCTCCTGGGAAATTTCCAGAATGTACATAGTCATCCTGATGATTATCAGATTAAATCATCTTATTTGGTTTTAGACAGGGATTCAACCTAAGGTACCTGTTCTGTACTATTAGTTTTACCTGTACAGGAGAGTATTTTGGGAAGAGTGAAACAGTTTTCTGACTCTTCAAGGAAGATGCTACTATTGCTACTACTTTCTACTAGTCCTCTGCTTTGTTTAGAAGGTGCTGTAGCTTTTACTAAGGATCTTAGAATACTGGCTGTTCAGAGTTTACCTTAAAATAATGAATATGAGAGCAGGAAAAAGGTATTTTGTGTCTTTGGAGTGGTCATATAAGGTCAAATGATTTTTTGTTAATCTTTCCTTTCCTTTCTAATAATGATTTGTTAATAGTTCAGTAAATGTAAATTCCCGTGTATTGGCATTGCGACTGGATTGCAGAGGATTTGAGGATCTTTAGGTTTGCCAGCTGCAACTATTCAAACAAAAGATATCAAACCCTAAATCCCAAAAGACTGGCTTGAAAATTAAATTTAAAAAAATATAGGAATTTGTGGTTCATACTTGCTCCTGTGTTATTTGACACTTGGGTGCTAGTTTTTTCAGGCTTTACTGCCTAAAGTTTTTAAGCTAGCCACAAATGTAAACCAAGTAAAAAATAAATCTAAAATCTTCATTAAATCCTGAGGCTCAGAGTGGAGCTAGGAAGACTGCTCAATGTCAAGAGAAATTGAGTTGACTGAAGGAAAATTTTTATTTCCATTTGCTGTTTTACTAAGGGTAATACCAATGCATACCATTTTTAAAAAACTGTGCATTTAGAATATAACAAATACATTAAATGTAGTATATTAATTTTAATTTGGAATGTAGTTTAAACTGCATGACTCATGTCATGTTGCATCATTCCACATGTTTACGAAACAACTCATTTTCTGCAATAATAGTGTGCATGTTTTAGGGGACAGTCATTATTAAACTGGCTTGCAAATTTTGACTGTGAAAAAGAGAGCATCTGAATTCTGTAAATATATATCCAGTTACTTAAATCCCAGCTACATTACATTGATTCTGCCATTTCTTCTTCTGATTTGAAAGAGAAAGATATGCTTTAAAAGATAAGCAGACTGACTTTCAAACTACAAACTACAAATTATTGAAAAACAAAAATAGTACAAGACTGAAATCATGGTGGAATCAGAGAGAAAGGGATATCCAGAACAAACATCAGAAACATATGGATGCCAATGCAAAACAGTTATGCTAAACATGTTCTAGTGATATATGATGACTGGCATTTTAACAACAGAAAACATCTGAGAGTTAGTATGCGAGCAGGATGTTATGTGGTTCTAGCCCAACCTAGGAGCTACTGACAGCTGCTGAGAGAGGTTTCATGCAAATCGGTTTTTAAAACTGATTTTTTTCTGATTGGTATTCATGTTTTATCTGTTATGGCAGATCCTGTTTGAGGAGGGCACATCTCTGATGTGAACGTGATCTCTAAGCTTCTTATCCAAGACACTGGGTGATGGAGTGGGGTTAGGCTTACCCTCCCAAGCCCAGAATCAGCAGGATGGTGTATCACCTGGAGCCCTGTCTATATCCTACAAACACAACCTCGACAAACCTGTGCTAGTCAGTGCATCCTGTCACAGACATAGCTATAGTCCAGAAACCTGAATCTACAGTGTCTTCAGTGCCCTCCTCCACCTCCCTACCATCTTCTATTTCCAGTACAGTTCCCCTGGGAATATGCCATTTTCAGATCAGCTATCTTTCTTCAATTAATTAGAGACTGAACATCAATAAGAGCACTGTGCATCTCTATTCTTAGGTAAATTTGACCCTATGTAAAACTGTAGCTCTGTTTCCCACTGCATGATGACCCTTCTCTAAGCACAAGTCTCGGTGTTTGGAACACAGGTTCCAACTCTTCCTTAGTTTTAACAGCAAACTGGTTCTGCCAAGATAACAGCCAGCCTGAATCCTTGAGATGTGAAAACAAGCGAAACCATTTTTAGAAACATAGAGCTTTTTGCTGCTACAAGCAGTGGTTTTGTGCCTGTCTACATTTGAGCTTCTTTGGATTTTAAGAAAAAACAGTAAATTTGCTTTAAACCAAATTATAATAATACAGATGTAAAATTTATTCTACTTTTAATATAGCATTGGCTTTACAGCTGAATGATGCGTTAACAGGTATCTGTAAAGGGGATACCAAAAAATATAAAGGCAATTTCTAGAAAGGAACCTGAGATTCAGCATTTTCTGAGTAGCCATATAGGCTGACATCAAATTAGCCTGCTAGAATAGGATGTTCAAGTGAAGGACCAGTGTTCTTGGGGTCAACGCCATCAAGTGAATATATAAAGAACCAGAAGCCAATTAAGGCATTTAACTAAAAGGTTTGCATTTGAGAAGTTAGGATAGTCAAAGATCAAACTAGCTTCACACTCATAAATTAGTTCTAATTGGAGAAGCGTACGTTCTATTAAACCCGCCTTGAGACCATTAAAATCTCCAAACGGAAAACAGTAAGGACATGTCCCAAAACTGTCAGTCATCTTGTAAGCAATGGATTTTTGAGGAGTTTAGTAATGGAAAATTTAGGCTAAATAATGCAATCTGTATAAAGTGAGTCACATACAGCAAGTCTAGTTCAAATGCAATTTAAATATTACACACGGTGCTATGGAAGGGAAAATGGAGGAAGAACTTTAGAGAACTGGGAGCAAAATGATACCGTTAAATACCAACATGACATGGAAATTGAATAAAAAAAAAGAACAAACAAAAACCCTGTACTCCCACAGCCAAACATATCTCTCACATTATCAAGAACAAAGGCCAGGAAATATCTGAATTACTTTCATTTAAATGATAATATCCACATTTACACACCAATTAAAAATAGATATAGGTTCAGTTATGAAGAAGTGGAAAGAGAACTGGTCATAGGCATCCTCAGACTTTAGATTACCTGGGTTCTTTCACCAAGAGCTCCATTTCGTAAATTCTAAGTCACAAAAGTCCCAGATTCCTGTGATATCTGTGGAGAGATCTTGGTACACCATTATCAGCATAGTTGCATGTCAGTGCAATTGATTACATGATTCAAATCCGAATGTACTTCTGGAAACTTTCCCAGAAGTTTACATTAGTGGATTCTCACTCTTCTACTTTAGGGCTATAACATTATACAATGCATTAGAGGCTGAAGACACAGAGCAAAGAAAAGGTTTAATTACAGTTCCTGTGTGGAACATTATAAATATTATGGCAAGGATAAAGAAGTCAAGATAAGAAACCAAAAATGAAAAAAAATACTGATGAGAAAATCACCTTAGAAATGACATCCTGAGGCAGCGGATATTGATGATGAATAGTAATAATATTCAATCTCAGATAGTGCTGATGGTTCCAGCAAGAGCTGCAGAGATTATGTTTATCATGATATTAGTCACTTCTCTGTGGCTTATTAGGAGAATTCTAATTCAGCTGACTCTCCAACTCTGGCTGAAGTGGTATGATCTGAAGGCAAAGATTACTCTGCTATACTTTCTATCATGGAAGAATGCATTTGATATATTTTTGAACTAGAAGAATAAACATACACAATTTTCTGGAGGAAAAGTACTGTAGAAGGAACTGTTACTGAAATTGTATTAAAAACATAGTTCTAGAAAGTGAAAGACCCTTGCATATTTTAAGGTTCCTTCACAGTACTCCTGCAACTCCTTGCAGTTAGAAAGAATGATATCAGAAAGACCCTTTTTCATCTTTTTCCAGACAGCACAAACCCCAATTCCAAAACAAATTTCAAACTCACAGTATGTTCTCCATGCCAAGAGAAGAGTTTCTTCATTGCTATACTAGCTTTACTACTAGCTTTACTACTGCTATACTAGCTTTACTATTTAATTTACTTTATACTATACTGCTACAGTATATATCCTTTATACTATACTATTACTGCTATACTAGCTTAGCTACTTTATTTACTATTTTATTTTACTTTGTACGCTATTATTTGTTTTAGTTTACAAAATATACTATTTTATTTTACTTTCATATTAATTTACTTTTTTATTTGTACTACTGCTATACTAGCTTTACTACTGGTGTACTAGCTTTCCTACTGCTGTAGTAGAGGTAAGAATATCAGACAGCATAGAGATCGTAACACTTCATTGTAGAAAAGGTAGGTACCATCCTCCCATCTCAGTACGAATCTGTGCATGACAGCTTGGAAAGGAAGTTTCCAATGTATGATGAGAAGGTAGAAAGAGTAAGCAAGGAAAAGGTGCTGAGATACTTATTCCAAGGTTGGATTACATGAATGACTACACCAAGAGTTGCATATATATCCTATATATACTTTGCAATGGTGAGTCATGGACTAAGTCTGTACTGTCTTTGGAAGCAACACCTTGACGCACACTGAAGTTTCCATCCAAGGTGTGTGTGCCAGCTGCACCCACATTGCTGCAATCTGTAGAACACATCAAGGAGGCACATTGTGTCCCACATTGGTTTCCCCTCACTATAAAATCTTAGTAGTTATAGATCATTATAGACCATTATTTTGCATTTATTGACACTCGGTATCTATTTCGAACACATGCTGTAATTGTCCCAAATACAGGGGTGCTCTCTGCTTCCCAAAGCCCATAGCACATCAGAGGCACTCTGAATCTGCTCTGCAGACATCCTGCCTGTGAGTGGTCATTCATTTCCATTCCTCCACCAGGTGAACATCTGTTAACCAAGTCCTAACCTCCTACCAGGGTAGACTGGGTCATAGCTACATCTGAGTGCAGTCTACCCTTTGCTGTCTGGCAACTTTGAACGAATGAAATTAATTCCAGCTAGTGGAACAACATCCATCTCCAGGCCTGGAACAGCTGAAAGCAGGTTTTCAGGATTACAGTGAATTTCAGGACAAGAATAATCACGTTTGCGCAGTGCTTAGCATACTCCTCTGAAGCTTCTGATCTAAGAAGGAAGTCATTATCCCTTCAAGCTTAGTCATTCTTGATCATCAGTTTGAGCTAGGAGAATTTTCTGTCAAGATCATAGAGATGCACACAGGCCTCCTGTATATCATCCATAATTGAAAGGTTTCAGAGAAATCCCTATACTCCTCCAGCGCCATACACTACACAGCTTCCCCAACTTTTCAGGGCCATAAATGGTCTTCATATTACCAGCTGATCACCACCGTAGGAGATAGAGCTTTATAACAGGTGGGATGGTTGTGGCCCCTCAGAGATTGGCTCATGGCCTCCCTGACACCGATTTCATGAAGCAGGTGTGGGAAGCTGCCCCACTTTTGGCTCGTTCTGATCAAGGATGGGCATGCACGTGCACAGCCTTCCAGTTCTACAATTTATAGCTGTGACTCTGAAACACGAACATGAATCAGCAGTGTGTCATTGCGCAAAGACCAGCTACATCCTTGGCTGTATCAGCAAGAGAAAAGCCGGGAGGTCAAGGGAAGAAATCTTTCCCTTCTATTCAGTACTTGTAAGACCACATCTGAAGCACTAAGTCAGTTTTGGGCATTGCAGACAAGGAAGACACTGACACCCTGGAGTGAGGCCAGTGGAGGGCCACCGAGATGGTTACGGAACCTTTATCCTTCAAGACATGCAGAACTTGACTGATCAAAGCTCTGACGAACCTGTTCTTATCTGGATCTGCTTTGAGTATGTGGTTGGAGCTGATGACCCCTAAAGGTCCCTCCCAACTGAAGTTATTTTATAAATCCATGACTACATGTTATTAGCAGCAAACCTTCATGACTATGAAGTTTAGCACCTGGATGCATTAAATCTTTTTCCTCACATAGCTCTCTAACCAGCACCAGAAATAGGAACAAAACCTCAAACCGATCCTCTGTAAATGACAAATACAGCTCTTTGTAGTATGACAGTGAGGGTTAGAGGTCCTTCTATAGGGGTACATAAGTTGCTGGGATCCTTTTGGAAGACTATAAGCTGGCCAGACAGGGTATGATAGCATCCGTAGTGAAGAGAGCCAAAACATGCCAAAAAGCATCAGCTAGTCTCTATACTCATGCTATGAGATGCCTTTTCTAGGACAGCACCTGAATGTATTCACCAACATATAGGCAGTACAGAAAGTCAGTGGACTATGAGTCAGTGGCAAAAACTGGGAGCGCAAAACCACAACAATATTGAAATACTCATAATATATTTGGTCAGAACGTTTTTCATGTTCTGATCATCACTAGAGGGTCGGTGCAGTTTTTCAGGGCTACTCTGCTGACAACAGCGTGAGGCTGCCCAGCTCCAGACACAGGTGAATCTGCTGCCATTGTGACTCCCGTAATCTATCGCAGCTCAGCCTGCAGAGTAGAGTGTGTCACAGTAAACAAGACATTAGATTGTAATTAAACTGGCAATTAAACTGTAAATAACTTCAGCAGATAACCTTTTTTCCTCGAAGAAAACTGTCAAGGTTTTTTAGGAGAAGTGACTGCAGGAAAAATCAAACAAGTTCTATTCAAACTGGAGTACAAAGGAAGGCAAACTAACATACATCTTTTGGAAAAAGTCAAACGTGGACATTTTTATGAACCCCTGTAAGATAAAAATGGCATGACCAGTTTCCTTAAAAAAAATCAATTTGGTCAGAGATAAAGCTTAATAACTTTCAGAGGGAAAGCCAAACTGAAGAGTTAGTTAATAAAAATCTTTGGCATTCAACAGGCCTTTTTAAACTCAGAAGGAATGACTGTTGCTTTAATAAATCCCTGAGGTTATTCTGCAGATACCTTCACATTTGTGGAGGAATAATGATGATAATGCCTTTCTGTGATTATGGTGGGGAAAGTGTGGGCCATAGATTCTAGTGGAAGGAAGAAAGTTAAGTCATGAAGGAGTCCACTTAAGTGTCAGAATAACTTAATCGAGGCTCTCATCTTTAGAAAGAACATTTTAATTTAGAGTTCCAACATCAAAGACCATATGAAATCACCATTTCTTTGAAAATCCACACTTAAGGACAAGAAGATATTAGCCAAAATCATTAAACTAGTTAGTACCAAACACTCCTCTGGGCTGAACTTTTCCCCAGGATCAAGTTACTGAGTTTAAGCTAGCAAGCTCTTAGTCCGGTTTCAGTGTGGGCAACGATGAGCTTCTAGTGATGAGAATCTTTATATCCTAATACTATCCTATACTCCATCCTAAACTGCTTTTTAGCCTGTTTTTATTCTTTTCTTTTTTTATTTTTTTCTTCTATCCATTAAATAACATTCCTGACTAGCTACTTCTCTTCACATACAAACAAGAATTAAAAACAAACCAACGACTTAGTGAGTTTTCCACTCCTCAGCAGGGAACAATCTATTACTGTACTTCATCATCAGTCATAATTCTGACTGCAGACTTTACCTCCATCCCTAAGAGAAAAGGACCAATCCTGATTCTTGCAGGAACAGGTCTAGTGTCAAGGCTGAAGAGGACAATTGTGACTGTCCAAATAATTTCTCACTTAGGATTGGCATCGTTACCACAAAATATATTCCCAGATGAACAGGAAAGACAGAGAAGAAAGGAGGTGAGAGGACTGGCAACTAAAGAGGTCAAAAGCAAAAAACTAGGAAGGTGATAGGAGATTCTCACTCACAGATTTATGAGCAGCTGGGAAAGATGATCTTGCCTCAGACTAAGTAAGAACTATTGATTAACGAAGAAACTACGTCCCCAGCGTGCAACTGGAGTCTCTGCTCCCTTAAAACTTCATATTTAAACTCAGGACTTGAATTAAAATTATGCACTGCTACATTCACTTCTTTAGGTCTCTAAGATAGCTTGATTTATAGAAGATAGCAGTCATGGAAACTGTGCTTTTAAGACAGCAGGTCTTACTACAGATTTATACCTGTGTAACTGTGGGGAGAATTAGGTTCACTGGATAGGATTTATTTTTTCTTTGCCTAAGTTTCTAAAAAAACAAGAAATGCCTTTTTTACATTAACATATTGTAATGGTTAAAAATTCAGCTTTGACTTGGATAAATATCTATCAAGGTTTGCAGAAGAGACATTGCCATTGACTTACCATCTTAACAACACTGTTACAGTCGGAAAGCTCTATTTCCATTTTATACTCATGCAATTTGAAGGCTATGGCATATGCTATAGAAAAAGCAATACAGGAAACAAAACAAGCCTTTTAGTTTGCAAACAAAACGGTGCTGCTGACAGACAGAATTGCCAGAGGTAACTAGTTTATCATATTGCATACTGGCTAAAACATAGCTGTGGAAATTATTTTCTCCTAATTATATTAATGATATATAATTTCCAGTTCATTTAGCCATGTGTTTTGCAAGCTTTTAAGCCCAACAGTAGTCTAAACATCAGAATTGTACAGTGACTGCATTTCTGTAAGAGAAGTAAATACATTTTAAAAAAGGACAGAAAATATTATGAAATGGTGACTACTGTAAAGAAAAAAAATCCTGACACTTTTATGGTTTGGCATTTTAAATATAAATACTAAGATAATTTCACTGTGCCTTTGAATGAAATGATGGTGTGAGCTAAATGAAAACAAACTCTCTTGAGAATTATTTATCAGGCTGCTGATATTCAAAAGTATATTCTGTAATTTAAAATACATTAAATATTTTTTTACCCTAGTAATTCTATCCCATTTTTCTTCACATGGATGTTCGTCGCCTACTCTGCATAGTTAGATGGTAGATCTTGCCATGCTTTATGGCTGGGCTGGCTTTCTGGGGGATCCTTGTAATATGTCTGCTGCATGGTGAAGGTTTTGTGGAGACCTTAAATTAGAGACATGAAATGCAGGAAGCCTGAAGCCATAAGGTTTACCTACATTTCAGTGCTATATTCCAATATGTATATTATTCACCCTCACTCCACTCTCAGGTTGGTGTAAATATAAGCACATTTTGCGCTTAACAGGCAATTCATTGAGTCTCTCCAAACGGAGTTATCCCCATTTTGTATTGGAGATAATGGAATGTCCTCTTTTATGCACATTGTGACAATCATGCTTATCCATTTGAAAAGACCTTGTTTAAGTCTCGACCAGCTCCTCAGAGGTAACACCGGCTGCCGTTACACAGCTCTTCCTCGTGCTTTGTGAAGGTCAGCTCCACAAAATTAAATTAGAAATCCCACTTCCCGTTCTTTTTATTACACAGTCATCCATATGATGCATATGCTCACCAGTGATTAGAAATTTTACCCGGGGGAAGCCATAATGTCTGCCACCATAAGGTAAGATTGGCGACTAATAATATCTGGGCACTCTGGAAGCTAACGGTTCAGTAGTTTGTCATTTTATATAGTAGACTCTGCCTGAAAAGAAAACCAGTACTTCAGCCCAGTTTGTCCTACCCACACTGAAAATGCATTTTTTCTGGAGTACCACCCTGAGCACCACTTTGGTGAAAACTGATTTTCAAAGCGGGGAGGAGGCTTAGGGATGCAGAGCCTACAACCCAAAAGAGAATCCCTGAACTAGGGGCACCATCTACAGGGGAACGGACTGACACTGACTCAGATCTGTCCTTGCGTTACACAGCTGACATCTGTGCAAAGCACATGCACGTTGGTTTGACTACATTTGAACACTCCCTCGTAAAAGAGTATTTCCGTTTTCATTCTCATTTATGCTACTGCAGCATCCAGGAGCCCTGGGCACAGAGCAGGAGCTCTTGTGTCAGCTGCTATACAAATGCAGATTAAGAGAGACCGTCTCTGCCTAAACAACTTAGAAACAGCAGCAGATGTGTACAGATCAAACACAAGAGAACAATGAAATTAAATGACACATTGAGACAAACACCAGTCAGTGGACTAACAAGTTCTATGATTTTACCCTTTGAATTTTAGCTAGAATTCAAACCAAAGCAAAACCCCACCACTTGTTCTCCACTCCCTCTATCCAACTCACAATCTCACACATTGCTCCAAAAATCATCTTCAAAACTTACTTCATATGATGCTTTTGTTAGTTGTGTACAGCCAAATAGTTACTCCAGTATTTATTCATTTTACTGAAAGTTAATTCTCAGGTTTGGGACTTAGCTTTCTCACTTTGCTTTCATGTCTTCCATGTTCTCCTGATGCAGAATTGGCTTCCTGACTAGGAATGTGCCTTCTAAATACATCATCATCACCCGGTATATCCTGTGGAAACTTCACTGAAACCAAGGGTGTGACAACAGAGCACTAAAATGGGATTCCAAGTTTTTAATTTTCAGCAGTACATACCAGCCCTTGGACTCCCAGTCAACTGGGAAAAAAACCAATTAAGAGTGGGCATTTCATTTGCTAAAAGAAGTTTCAGAAATGTGTGCTTGAACTCATGCAATCAGAACTTCATTTGAAAAGCTGTCCCGTTTCTCCAAGCAAAAGCCAATTCCTTTGTCTTCAGGCATACTAACCACTCTCAAAATGAAAAACTTCAGGATAGAAAAGACCAAAACAAAGGAAAAAAGAGGAGTAAAATAACGTGACAGTGAAGAACAAAGTAAAAGCATCTTTCTGTTAAAAATAGGTTCCTGTGATCTTGTGCAACACAAGGCCTGTGAACAATTCCACCATGACAGTCACAGTTCAACCTGTTAGTTTACAGTTCTAGACCCTGCCTGCAAAGTAAATTCACATGCCACCAGTATCGTTTACTCAATCACCTGCCACCGATTCGCCCTCGTGATTTACCTAACTTCCCGTCCGGTACGTCTAGTTGTGGCAGCTGTGATACCTGGTCACACAAAGGCTGATGTACAAGTGAAAACCGATGGCAGCTTGGGCCCAAAGCCAGAGCCCTGATTGCTGTTTTTGATGTGCTACAACTGCTGTTGCTCCTGAATTTGCCTCAGTTCAGTGACTGTCATTCTAGTAACTGCTCTTTATGTGTCATAAAACTTGCCAGGACAGGCCGGAGAATATTTTGGTTTCATTGGCTTTGGCCCAGGCTTTCTCCTTCTTTACAGAGCAAGCAGGAGTCTTTTACTTTTGAAACCTAGGTTTTATGGCTCATATTGCTTTGTAATCTTGAGGTCTTATCTTGAAGTCATTGTATATAGAGAGTACAGATTCTTCCCAGATGCTCCTGTACATCTGGCTCAGTCAAAGTTCAAATTAAAAACAAGGGATATGAAGAATATAACAGAGTCTAGTTCTTCATTTGTACTTAGTAGGATTCCTGATGGAACGTCTGAATGGTAGACACTATTTAAAATTCCCTTTTGATGCACTAATGCACATTAAAAAAACCAAACAAAAAAGGTCTTGGGTTTAGAATATAATTTCTTCTGGATTTGCATGTTTCTTCTTTTTTTCTCATGAGAGGATACCTTCTTCTTCCCTGAACACAACTGTGGAAGACATAACAATAATAAATACAATGATCTGTGTTTCTTGAGTTTAGTGGCTAGCACTCCAAGCATTCATCAAATGGCTCCTGAGCAATTCTAGAACATCCTTGTTGATTCAGGACATGTATGTCATCCCTCCAGTTTCACAGCTTCCTTTGGTTTAATTAACATCATGACTGGACAGTAACTACCTATTTACCTGAGGATGCAGTAGTGAAATAAAACTTGCTCACAGGACTGGAGACCTCTTTCTGTCTGAATAAGCTTTTGGGCCTGAAAGGAACTGAAAGAAATATGTGTGCTAGAAGCAATGCAACTTTTGCAGTAATTTCTCCATTGCAAATTACCAAATTCAGAAAAGATTAGGTGAAATCTCTCCCCCCACCCTCCCAGCCCCTACCACCCCTGACCTTTTCTATTTTTTTTTAATCTAGCAGAATAATCATGTACGGACTACCACAGTCAGAGAGTGTGAGAAAGTAATGGTTTCCTCTTCAGGACTACTGCTAGACAGCATTTCTGCTCCTTACTATCTATACACTAAGGGCGATTGGACTTAAATGATGTTTCTTGCCTTTGCTCAAATACTAAGACAGGGTATGATGTGTCATGCCTTGCAAATGCCAGACTCCCACAGACTTCTGGCTGTGTGGCTGCTGTGATGAACACAGCATCAAGTCTTCATAATTATTAGCATTGAAATGTGTGGGTTTTTTTAACTGACCAGATAAATGATCCTAGAGAATGTAGTCTTTGATATCTATTGTATTGGAAGAGAGAAAACAGCCGCATTTTTAAATCATACAGGGTAATCTAGGCACAGGTGACCACTGCTGCATATACAGTTTAAATTATGGTGGCTCCTCCTTTACACAGCTCAGCAAGAGCTGGTTATTTGCTTTCCTTTTCCTTCTCATGACCTAATGCGCCCGTACAAGAAAGACTTGTATTGTGATTAACAGACCTAAGATCACATGTCCAGTACTGATGCGATCAGAGAATGTGTATATGAACTGAACTGGAAAAGGGCTGTGATTTTTAGAGGCAAATCCCACCACAAAAGTATGGGTGGGGAATGGCAGGACGATGTTCTGTTGAACGCATAGTAAGTTATTTCTGGATATGCCTGGGAGATTCTCGACTTTCTCAGTTACCTGCTAATGATAGCATAGGGGCTCCTCTCTTTGCCAACATTTGCTATTTCTTATATTAAGCTATGATTTAGGTAACTTTCACTCTTGTGTACTAAGCGAAACTAACTAAATGGCTGTGGAATACATAACTACTTAAGTTTTCTTTTAAGAACTGTAATTCAGCAGCATCCTGTACTACTGTGCATCAATCCTGGGCTAGAACCTGTATGTTCGGTACCCTGTGACCAATTAAAGGTTGTGGGAAACTCTTACATAAATACCACACTATTATTTTTACAATTTTGTAGATAAAATTATGTTTTCCACCTGTGCCTTTGAGGGTATGGATGCAACAATAATATATGCTGAGGAACAAAGAACTTCAGTCCGTTGTGTTTTTAAAAGCTAAACTTACAGCTAAATCTATTTCCATTTCCCTCTGGAACTGAGCAGATTTTTATGTTATATTAAACATTAGACAAATAGGGTAGTTCTAATTAAAAGTTGAAGAAATGTGCTTCCCTTAATTGAATTTGTTACAGTTACATTTTGCAGACCAATGTTAATCAAAGCTCCAGTTCAGAGTGGATGGATCAAGGGTATTAAGTTAACCCTTGCATGTCCTTACCTGCACGCGCGACACGGTCTGTTCTCGCCTAAGCCACAGACGCCAACTACGACTCACCGCTCAGTCGCGACTGCCCCGGGCGGGCTGCCCAAGGGCCCACCGCAGCGGCAGGGCGGCGCGCCGCAGGCTCGCTGAAAGTGCCGGGTACCGGGGGGCAGCGGCAGCGCCGGGCGGGGGTCGCCGCCGCCTCCGGTTCCCGCCGCACCGCCGCCCTGACGGCCCGGGGCCAGCGCCGCGCCCTGCCCGGGGCACCCAGGTCACCCGAAAGCCGCTGTGTCTGTGGCACAGCGCCTCGCGCCGCCCGGCGTCGACCCCACGGCGGCCCCGCGGGCCGCGGTGCTAGCCCTGGCCGCCATGCGCGGGGATGCCCTCCTCATTCTCACCACCACCATCATCACCATCATCATCATCATCATCATCATCGTCCTCCTCATCCTCATCCTCATTATTCTCCTCCTCCTCCTCCTCCTCCTCCCCCCGCGCCTGCCGCTGCCCGGCCCCGCCCGACGGGGCGGACGGGAACCGCGCGGCCGCGGGATGGGCGAGGCCGGCGCGGCGGCTCCACCCATGCTGGGCGCCGGGCGATTGGGTGCCGGAGCCCGTCTCCCCGCCCCCCAGCCAATGAGGGTGGCGGGCCGGGGGTGATGGGCTGCCTCTCGCGGGAGGGATTCCTGGAGACGCTGCAGTGTGGCGGCGCTCCCGGCGCCGTGTAGCCCCCGTGCCGCCTCCGCCTCCCCACCCGCCTTGCCTTGCCCTACCCTGCCTTGCCCTGCCCTGCCCTGCCCGCCGGCGGCCGTGGCTGCTGGTGAAACTTAACGCCCGGCGCGCCGCCAGCCCGCCGAGCGCAGGGGGCTGGGGCAGTCTGCCTGCCGTGCGCGGGGGCGGTCCGCCGCGCACCCCGCCGTGCACCGCAGCCTCGCCCCGGGAGGGGCCCGGGCGCGCGTGGTGCCGCCGCGGGGAGAGGCTGAAGGACGAGCCGGCTGCGCCCGCCCCGGTTGCCAGGTAAGGCAGCGCCCGGTGCCGCCCGCCGCCGCGCCCGGGCAGTGTCGCCTCGGGCGGGGGGTGCTCCGGGCGGGGGGGGGCACCCGCTGGCCCGCTGCACGGGCGGGGGGAGCACATGCTCCGGCGGCGGCTGGCGGGGCCGCCTGCCCAGAGGCTCTGCCCGCAGCTGTGCCGGGGGTGGGGGCCCGCCCCCGGGGAGCTCCCGGTAGGGGAGCTCGGGGGAGGGGGCGGCTCAGACAAAGGGGGGGGCGCGCCCCCCGCTTCCCTTCCCCCCCCCCCCGCCCTACTCCGCGGTGCTCCGCAGTCGCCCCCCGCCCTGGCTGCGGGAGCGGGGCGCCGGCCGCCCGCCCTCCATCCCTCCCCGCCGGTGCCCGGAGCCGGCGCCGAGGCGGCCGCCGGGCCAACTTGTTTCTGCGGGTTTCACCTGGCTGCCGCCGCCGCCGTGCCCTCACCCTCGGCAGGGTGGTCCGCCCCAGCTGGGGAGCGGTGGGGCACGCCGGTGTGCCTCCTCCGGCACCGGCCCCCGAGCGCTGACCTCTCCTCCTGCCCGCAGGGCAGCGTCTAATAATTTGTGTATTAATTTACAAAGAGCCTTTCCTCCATTACTTAGGCTGTCAAGCTAATGCATTTTCTTTCCATCCAATTTCATTTTGTGTCCTCGGACGTTATTTCCTTCATCTTGTTTAATACCCCTTGCCTTGCTCTGATTTGGGGTATGTTAATGGTCTGGTTCATATGTGCACACGGTTTGGACAGGGGATCAGTGCTCTCTTTAAAAGTTAATTTTGCCTATCAAACTCTACTCGGTAGAGTCGTAAGAAAGTGACAAAGAATGTTAATATTTCTTTTGTTTCCAGTCTTCTGAAATAAAGATATCAAACAAGTACCAGCTTCTGGTAGTCAGTATAGTAAGTAAATTAAATGTAGTCACTGGAATGAGCCTTTATGGCACTTTCAACAATCTGTAATTCAATCATCTCTGATACAAGCTGCCTTTTGCTATTATTCATCAGACCCAGCTGAGTGATTTCTGTCAGATGGGAAGTGGTAGAGAGAAATCTCTAGGTAAATGTAACTGAAAAGCTTTCCAAGTGGAGTCCTAAATGAGCACAGAAAGGCACTTGGCCACAATCTCGAGACAGATGTTAGCATCCAAATAAATCTTTTCTTTTGATTGTCCGGGGGATGTCAAGTCTTATTTTCCTTATTTAGTAGCCATTCGCGGGTGAAGAAGAAGGAGCTCTGTGTTTATTACCTTGTAAACTCAATGCAAAATGCTGTAGTGCAATAATATTTCATTGTCTCTGAAATAATAGTTTCTGTACAAAGGTCAGTAATTTTAGATACACATACGTGTTGTAGACCACAACTAGACTACTCATCAGCAACAGCAATATTGATCCTCTGAGTGGCTATGCAGTGTGCCATCCGTGTTGTGTGTTAATCTGTCACGCGCTGTTTAAACTGCTTTATTGGCTGAGCGAGTTACTATCATCTTCTGTTTCTCAGGATGAAGTTGTAGACCCAAGGGGAGAATCCTTTCCCTGGTGGGTTGACATCTAGAGTTACAGATGAGCAATTGTTTTAGGAGTGACCCTGAAAAGGGAAGGGGGTGTTTTTGGGGTACAAGGACAAGTAGGCAGCAAATTGATTTGCTTTGTGAGCGTATGAAATGACATCTCCTGCCATACTTAAATAAACCTGCTCAGGAAACACGTAAGGAGATTCCACGTGTGTCTAGAATAGTATTTTCTTGTCTATTTTGGAAACAAATGACCTGAGTTTATATCTTGAGAGTCAAATATGTATCTTTTTCCTTACAAGCTTTTTGGAATTGTAGTTCTATTAGTAGTGTCCGAGGGGAATATAGTTTAATGTGGTCTATTACTTGGCTTGTGGTATAGTTGCTCAAAATTTGCATGCATGCAATTCATAAATTGAAAACTATATAGCTTAAAAACATAGTGTAGGCAGCTTGAGTGAGAAGAGATAATTTAAAAAAGAACCACAGGGCGGAAGATAATGACATCCTCTAGGAAATAATCGTACTCCTGCACTTGCAAAAGCATGAAATGTTCCAGTGTAGCCATTTCATACAAGCCCAATTTTCCTTCACATTAAGAGTGCCTAAGTGAGCCTTATTAATGTTTGATGCAAAAGATGCGAAATCCATTTTAAGGATTGATACTGGAATTTAAAGAGGTAGCTCACAGACTAACAGTGCAGTTCTAACACTTCCCCAGAACAAATGTGAAAAATAATCACTTACTGCGTATGCCACAGCAGCGCAAGTGGCATATAGTTTTCTCTGTTAACACTGGTGGGTGAGAAGCCCTTTAAAACCACGGGTACAAAACAGTGTTTGATTTAACAATTTGAAATGTTCTCTTGCCTTAATCATAACTTAAATCAGATGTGAGAGCCGAGAAGATGTTCATTGTCGGTTAGCATGGTAGTTGAGAAGGTGTGAGATAAGGGAATGTTCTGTTTGTCAGAAACCTAGGAAAAAAAAAAAATTCTATACTTTTCCAGCTAGCATAGAGGGACCGGAAACATAAAATCAATTTTTATGGTCTTTTGGCAGGGTTGGCTGTAATAAGTAAGAAGAAGGAGCAGCTTAGGGTCTTGGCAGAAGTTTTCAAGCCACTCAGCCATACAGAACTCAGTTAATTGATGCTTCTTCGTATGAAAATGAAGCTCTTATTTAGCATATCGCAGTCTTTTTCTTGTCCATTCAGCAATCTGGTTACAATTTTATAAATACTTACGGGTGACTGTGTGTAGTTTTATATTTGTATACACATTTAAACACACAGATAAATTGTTACTGGGAACTGCACACAACCTCGTATTACCTGCTGTGGAAGAGACGTGAAAGTTTGCAATACAATTGAAAAGGATAAGAAAATACTTCTGCATATCCAGAAGACAAGCATGGAGGAATTATTATGCATGGATACCATGATCTCTTTCCCTCTGCTGGTGATGCCCATATAAATGTGCAGTTTCACAAAGAGAAATACTTCATCGTTTGATTTACTTCGATTTTTCTATAGAATGTTTGTTTTAAACATTACTTAGTATCTAGGAAGAAGCTTAATTAGAAATACACATAAGGGAGGCTTGTTAGCCAACTATGAATTCATGTTTACTGCTGACATTTACTAAAGATACTTGAGGTTAAAATAAAAGCATTTGCCAGACTGAATAAACAAAGCATTATGTTAACAAATGTTTTCAGGATTGTTATGTACAAATGTCATCTTTGCTAGAGTAGGCTTTACTCCTTCCTAATACACCCCAGTAAGAGGGGGGGATTAGGAAATGCTGGTTATACTGTTTTATCTCTTACAAAAATACCGGATTCCAAAGCAGAATACATTAGGAGGAGGACAACTGACAAGGGCTCTTCATGATTTCTTCTGGTGAGAGGATACGAGCAGACTACAGGTGGTCTCTTTCAGGGACTACACAGACTCGCCAAGTGATTTGTATAAGCAGTGTGTGGAAAAAAGTTGTCCAGTTTAAGTTAAAAAAAAAAAAAATATTTCCTGAGGCATGTAATGACTGAGTGCTAGATATGAGCTGTAATAAAAACATCTCCTTAAGTATTACTTTTGACAAATGTCTAATCAGAATGTTTTAGAGTAGTCTGGCTTTTGTTTTCTGTTTTGTTTTGGTTTTTTTTCCCCAGTGACTTAATGAGTAGCACTTCATGGGTCTTCTGTTTACTACAAATGCTTATGAGGGAGTTGATTATTTTTTTTTAACCTGTTTTCTAATCACTGCTAGTCTGGAGGTATTTCCCCAGAACAGCAGGCACTGAACACTTCTTCTCCATCCTAGAGGGAGCGATGCTGCCATCTTTTAAATTCTCAGAGGTTTGCCAGCTCACGATGACACTTCTCTTTTCTAGCCATCCCTAAAGATGCTGGGAGAAATATCTCAGAACACAAAGTAAATCTAGAATGTTCCCTATGCGGCATAGTTGAATGGTAAGCTATTAAATTTATATGGTCCTTCTGAATGGAAGACCATACAAATCTTAGTGTCATCAGTAATTATCAAAAAAACCTGGAAGTTTTTCATCAACTCTGAATAATTATATTAATATTGCAGGAAAATAAAATTTTATTCAGAAGTAGCTAAAACCAATTTGGATACTTTAATGATGCTGTCTATAAGTTTCTGAGGCATTATTCAAGATTTATGGTAGTACCCAAACGTACTGTAGTAGTTTTAATAATGTAGCCATGGTTGTAGTGACTAGGTAGTACAGAGCCTCAAATACATGAGGACACGTGCCTCAAAGCTGCTCAGTGATGATTTATTGAAGTTGATTATAAATCTATTTACAAGTTCTGTTTTGTACCTTTATCTTAAGGTTATTGTTTTCCTGTGTGTGGTTGAAAATCAGTGTAGCAGTTGCAATATGGGAAGACTGGTAACCATTACCCAGCTTGGCTTCGAGATGTGTGATGCCTGCAAATTCCCTCATCTTCTTTGTTTGAATAACCATGAGGATATGGCAGTTGAAAATAATTGGAGTGCTTTTGTGGAAGGCACTGTGGAAATAAAGATTCCTTGACACATGGTTTATCTGGTTCAGGACCCTGTCTCTAACGGAAATACTCTTTCTAGAAAATGTGTACACATATGTCATTGACAGATGGACATTAGACCTAACTCTTCTATTCGGAACACTTAATGACCACTTGTAACATGTAGTTTTAATTACAATTTTTTTTACTTCTTTCCAAAGCTGTGGAAAGTATTTCTTTATAATAATTATTTCTATCTTATTTCTATAATCAAATCTTAGAGTTGGAGGAATTCTTAGAAGAATATGTGACAATTATAATTAGAGTGTTTTTTTTAAAAGGCTAAATGTGGTAACTTAAGGAAAACTTAGTGGCATGGTGTTGTTTTGATAAAAGATGCAATCCATTGGCGAATAGTTGAGGGTTAAAGATTGATAGTGTAATACACCCCAATCAAAATAGTTTTCAAAGTGTTTTTTATTAAAAAAGGACCATTTCTGTTTCTTGTTGGAATTGTAAGCCTTGTGTTTTGACTTTGGTGAGGCATTTCATCCAGCTTAGGGTGATGTTCTGATTGTAAGAAATAGTACTATAGAAGGGCACCACTGTCTGTGTTGAACAGATTAAAATTTTTTTACTTAATAGATTGCAGAAGAGATAGCGTGTGGGGAATCGCCATCTCCATTATTCCAACTCTATTCATTACCTTTAACAATGATCTGGAAAAAAATACAAAATCCATATTCATGAGAATACTTCTGATTTTTTTGTGCCAATTTTAATAAATTTGGAAAAAGTGCTGTTATAGACTGATTTCATTTGGTTTCTCATCCTACTATGTCTGAATAGGTGCTTTAACAAAGTGAACTGTAATACTTTTGCCTACTTCCAGTAAAAAAAATTGAGATTTCACCTTAAAGAGTGGCTCTGAGAAAAGACTTGGGGATTACATCCAGGGAACATCGTCATTATTTTAAAGAGCAGAGAAGCCATATGCAGCTGTAAACACTGACGCATTGAGATTAGGAAAGGTGCCCAACTTCAAAAAGGATGCTGGGTGACTAGAATTAGTTTAGAGAAGGGACCCAGGAGTTGCATCATTAGATGTGCCAAATCTGCTTCTTAATGAAACTCCAAAAAGCTTACCATTCTCTTTGGAAAGCTCTATATGCTGAGAGCTTCCTTGATTCCTGCACAGTGAAAATACCGGCATTAAATTGTGCTCTAGTATGTAAAAGTCACACAGCAGCCTGGTCGGGCATGCAAGCTACAAGAGCTCAGACTGGAAATAAGGTACCAATTTTTTGTCTATCAGACTAGCAAGTGTATGGGCCAGATTACTGAGGAAATGACACCTTTCTACTTGAAGTCTCTAGATCAGCATTTCCTTTCCTTTTAACTAGACCAGGTACAAGTTCTAGATTTGATGTAGAAATTGCTGGATTTCTGATTTGTGTTAATCCATGAGAACATGAGTAGATAATCAGCTGTCCTCCTGGCCTTAAAATCACCAACCCATTGAACTTGCTGCCATTAACTCTCATAGTCTCTTGGATTAAGTAATTTTTTTTGTAAAAGGTGTTGTGACATGTTATTCTTGTAGTGTGAAGAGGTTCTGTCTGAACTTCTCTTAAGCTGCTCTTGTATGTTATAATCCTATTTTTGTCCCACCTTACTGACAAGCAATTTCTGCTTATTTATCTAACTGGTGTTGATCTTTGAGACCTGATTTAAAGCCCATTGAAATTGTTAACTGTTTTTTCCATTTATTTTGTTCCTCTGTGTCTTTAAAATGTATATTGTGCTTATTAATAGGAATTCTGTTTAAAAAGAGAATGCCTGTTAGTCTTTCAAATGTGGGAAGACCAATATCATGTGTCCCATCAGTCTGGCCTGGACTTGTGTAAACAGGCCTGAATTAGTTTGCGATGCCCATCAGTCAGATGCTACCTGAAAGGCTGTGTTCTGCCAAACCTGTTCTGGAGCTGGCCATGCAAGTGGCAATCATCGTGCCTGGCACCTGAGCCAGGGAACCCTGTTGTGCATCTGCTTTGCCCCAGGATAAACTTCTCTTGGTGAGAGTCTCCCGTGTCCTCTTCCCATGTGCCGAGCCATGGTTGGTTAATTGGTAATGCATGGTGGTAGTGGTAACACAGCAGGTGTCTCTTATCAGAGGGATACAGCTCTACCGAAGTGGCAAGTAAGAGTTATCTTCGAGAGTGTCCTCCCACTGAATTGCCAAAGATACGTCCTTGCGTAGTCCAGGCGAGGGTGGAAGATGAACACGTTTTTAACTGTGAGTGTAGTGATGGTTGAATTGCAGGCTTTCTGGATCCTGAAATTAAAGTTTGCCTCTTCTCTAACAGCCCAAGTGTTTAATTAAAGATGTATGCGTTAAGCTGTTGTGTTTGATAACTATATCTGGGACATACTAATATTTCCTCAGGAAAAGTCTGCCAGTAGATGCCTTTTCATCTTTTCCATGGTTTTCATTTCATCATAGTTGTTTTTTATGTACTAGTAACAAGGAGTTACCTTGTACTTGCTCATCAGATTCAGCTTGCTTACTTCAAGCTTTCCTAGCTTACTCAGCTGCTCGTTAGAGCAGAGAAACACCAGGAAATATCCATGTGACCTTGTCAGAGGTCAGTTGCTTCTTCATGATACGCTGTAGCTGCGTAAGGCCTTTGCCGCTCTTATCTTGTATATGTTTTATTCTTGTAAATCCTACAGAATGGGATGGAAAGGTTTGGTTTCTGTATTATCGTGTATTATATTTAGTGCTCTTTTAGCGTGCTGAGAAAATGCTAAAAGTGAAAACTTCCAAGTAAAATCATCTGGAGCAAAACCACCTGAAGTCATGTGCTATAGTTCTGTCTTGCATTTGTCATTTTTCAAAAATATATGTCCACTTTAATAATGACTTGGACCTATTTTAATATTTGATGTGCAAATATTAGCTTTACAAATTGTACGCTGGTTAATAATTGTGAGCTGTTTACTCTAGAATAAATTATTCTTTATAAATATTGATGGAAGTTCTGTGTTGTTACAGGTGAGCAAGGCATAAAAACCACTATGAAAAATCAGTATTTTAGAAGAATAGTAATAAGTATTTTATCTCAGTATCAACTCGGACTTTTGAACTGAGCACTGTTTGTCCATGTAGTGTCAATTGGCTTCCAAAGCAACAACCAGCCAAATGTCCATTAAAGGTGAAGAACCAGACTTCTGCAGGCATAGTAGAGACTGTCTACACTGTTACTGAAGGATTCAAACGTATGCCTAAAGCCAAACCCTTTTTCTGCCTTTCCAGATAGCTCATGGATATCTGTACCCATCAATAGGATTCCAAAATGTATGTATTGCATATAAGTGAAAGGAAAAATAATTGGCACAATTTTAATGGAACTTGTCAATATTACTCTAGTTACAGCTTTTTGAATTTTCGTTTAGTATTAACATGAAACTGGGAGTGTTTAATTTGCTTTGGGTTGAAATTTGGCTCTTAGAATGGCTCTGCTCTTCAACAACTTTTAATATAACTTAAGAGTTCAGTGGTGTTAACTGATTTCACAGAATAAAGCTAAATTATTTGCTGGAAGGGATTATCACCTGACATCCCTTAGTCTGTGGTGTTACTGCCTTCTCCCACTCAGTTCTGTGACCTTTTTTGTGAGGAAGAAAAGTAATCTCTTCTGGGGAGGTAAAAACCCAACCTCTTAGCATGGTTTGCAGTGTTGGCTTTAGATGTTTTAAGTAGGTGAATGTGTGAATTTGAAAGGATGAACATGGGGTTGGACAGAAGGTCATAGGTGGATGTAGTGAGTACTGAGCCTAGTTGAAGACATTCAGATGGTTGTAGTTAACAAACTATTCATGACTTTTTTTCTTCTGATAGGCCAGATATTGGCTATTTCATGGGTCCTTGTTGGGATAAATGTGTTGATGATTTTGAATAGCTTAGGAGTTACGCTGATGAGGCAATGTAAGCACTTTTCCTTAAACTGTGAAAAATACTAGTTCAACCTGTCCTACTCACAGCCATAGTGCTGGTAAGATAGTTGAAGGTAGTTGCTTCAATCAGGCTTAGAGATAATTGTAGTGAATAGATTTGAAGTACAAAGTTTGAGAGGTGTATTGTAAATAATGTAGAACTGTACTTAGTATTTATCATGCTTATTAAAAAAAACAGTGGGGGAATGTACTGAAACTTTCTCACCCTTAAAGACCATCAGCAAATCTATAGATCGTGATTAGTCAAGTTTGTTTTAGTTTAAAGCTATTGCCCCATTATTATTTGATGTATGAGTTTTCTGTATGTGTGTGAAACTTCAGTAGGACTGGGAGGAGCTAAAGGATTAATAGTGAAGTGTGTAAGTGGAGGGGCTCTATGTTGTTCAGTGACAGTCAAAAATTCTGTACACCTTGGTGCTGAGATAAAGATGATGTCCTACGTAATCCCAGCATATCAGAGATGGAACCAATGTTAGCTAGTTAGTTGCATCAAGTTAGCTAGTCTCTAAGACCAACGTGCAATAGTACCTTCACCGTAGGGGCCAGTATCCTTGCAAATGTGGGTACAGTCAAAGCAAGTACAATAGCTATCAGTTGCAACAGTACTAAATAGATCCTAGAGCTAGCACAGAGCTCGCCTGCAATGGACACATGCTGAAACTTGGTTTCCTGTTACAAAGCAACTGTATCGGGCCACATTGCTTCTTCCATCCAACTGGCCTAATACTGTACTTGCCTAGACCAGAATTCTGGTCTAAGCATTTATTAGTATCACATAAGCATTCATTAGTATCATAAACAAAATCACATTTTGTTTTATTAGATGAGCTGAATTAGATCCCAGAAATTTATTTTTTTCCTTCAAAACACTTATAGATGAGTTGGAAGGCAAGATAAAAAGTCATTTATTGTCACCATCACTTAAAATAGCTAGGTAGGCTTTTAAACCTGCCTTGTTTTTGTAGGCTGCTTGCTTGCCCAGACACATGGGAAAAATCAAAAGCAGTATTTTATTTTTTTGGCAAACATCCTGATGTGTGGTGGGCAAGCTTCCCTTTTTTTTTGGTATGGAATAAAGGAAGAGATCTGGGGTCAATGGCTCACCTCTCCACATCCTCTGTTAATGTGGTGAATTCCAAATGTAGGTTGTAACCAGTGACAGCTGTTTCATCAAGAGCTGCTCCATGTTTGTGAGAAGCAGTGTTTGCTCTGCTGTCTCTTTAGTACAGGGCCTGACATATCTTGTAATGTGTTTATACTGTGCCTAACATAATAGGATCCAGATCTTTGACTGGGGAAGTGGACTGTTGTGCAAAACAAATAATAATTAGCCCAAATGTTGAAAAAGTGCCATTATTTAAGGCCCCCAGAGATCAATAAACAATTCATTGCTGTAACCATATCAACCTTCTCCTTCAAAGGGATTTTAATTGTATCATGGAAACTTCATACTTGAAAATGTGAATGCTTGTCTGTTAGGCACTCTGCTAGATATATTTTGTTGGTCATTAAGGCTGTACTGTTCATACTAGTGGACTTGGACATTCAGTTCAGAAGTCTAATTAGAAACTATGCTGAGTTACTGTTTTCAACCTCTTTACCTTCATCCTGGTATAACTTATGAATTTATCAGTTTTAAATAGAAAAAAGCTTCCTGTTTCCCAGTAATCTGATTTGCCACTTTCCAGTTGAAAAGCGGGCAAACTGTTTGGCTTGCTACTAAAGAAAGCTATTTTATTCATAATGCCATGCTCACAACTGGGATTTGAATTATTTGCAGGTGGGAGGGTACAAAGGGGCTGGATTTTAACCTTATGTGGTCAGGAGGGAATTTATCTGGCATGAAGGAGATAAACTAGTTCCAGCCCCAGTAATACTTAAGAGACTAGCTACTTCATGCCAGAAAGCAATTTCCAAAGGTTTCTATGATAGAGGAAGTAGCAAAGTTCTGCTACATCAGCTTCCCCAATACAGCAGCCAGTTTATCTGTCCGGAGGTTGATGTAATTATTGGAGATTTCTCCTTTCCCTTTCAATAAGAAGTTGGTACAGGAGAACATCTAGTCCTACTCTGATACATGGTAGTGTAAATGGGCAAAACAAATCAAAAGCCAAAACCGTAACTGCCCAGGTAGCCTGTCTTGAAGGTAGAGCTGGAGATTTCAGGTAAAGATTTTAGGATTAGCTTTTTGTGAAGTGTACAAGTCTGTAGACATCAGATCGTCGTTTATATTGCATAGGAGCCAATCAAAGTAGCAATCAAATTAGTCCCCTATTGATGTGGTGAAACATAAATCCTGTATGACAGATGGGGATCAATGGCAGAGGGAGATTAAGGATGGGATTCATCTCATTTAACTTTAAATAACCTCAGAAGGTGATTCATTTGACCTACCTTAGGCATTTCTCTTGGTGTGAGATGGACTGCTCTCTGGAGGTATTTGTTCCTTTCCAGTGACTGTAAAAAGCCTGGGATCACTAGGTGAGACTTAATAAGCTAATTTTTAGACACCTGACATGGGACACTTGAATCCCAAGTGATGTGCCTAAGGCCTTTCTGGGGGGCCTGTGACAAGGCTGAAAACTGAACCCAGGTTTTCTGAATCCAAATTAATAGTGCTAATTACAATATCATTTCTATGAAGAGGAGAATTAGATCTATGTCTAAAACTAGTGTGTGGTGACTGCTTAAAATTGCTTTCAACAGTTGCAAATAAAGTAATTGGCCCAAAGGGGGGTGGTGGTATATTTGGAAGTACTCAATTAAAATCCAGCTCAAATTATATATTTTAGTGCAGTCAGTTAGTATTACTGTATTTGATTCACAGGAATATGTCAACCTCATACTGCGGTAACTTTGTGCAAGAGACTAAGTTTAAAAAGAATATTTGGAGATAAATGTTTTGCTGTATAGAACAGTAAATTGGTCTCTCTGCAGAATCTCTGCAGTGCTGTCAGGAAAGAATAAACTTTATATCTTGAAGTAGAGTTCTTAATAGTAATGAAAACTTTACTATCAGCTCCACAGAAAGATGGACATCTTGTCAGTAAAACTGTAAATAAAGGTCTATTGTATTGGGGGTGACAATATTTTATTCATGGTTATGGGCAGTTTGTTGAAGTCGGTCTTGCCCAGTCTGTGCTGATGAAAGTGGACTTGCATGAAAGGAGACACCTTACATTACTGTGAATCACAACAGTTAAGAGAGATAATGTTTTCTGAAACCTGAATACTGAAGCTGATATGGAGAGTGCTATCGGCTTTGCCAGGCTTTGGATCTTGCCTGAAGTGTGCAGGGAACCAAGCAGGTCTGCACAAATGGTAGTGATAGAAATAGTCACACTTGGCAAAGTACGGGAAGGCTTGTCATATTGCCTCTCCCCTGGCCAGCAAAACTCTCGGAGAGAAGAGCGGTAGCTTAGGTGTTGCTAGAGTGTGTGCTTTTCCCCCTCTGAACTGCAGTAAGTTTTGCACCTGAACCAGCACACTGCTTTTGGGGATTAGCTTGGTTTTTCCTGGCTTGCCTCCCTGTACACACCTGCCCCCCCCTTTCACCTTCATGTACTTTAAGGCTATAGTTTTGGTGTGGTTTGACTGAGATGAGACTTTGTTTTCTGAGCTGTAGTGCAGAATCTGTTTAAATAGCTTTGTGTAATTTGTACATGAAAATCTGCTCAGATGATCCTGGTAATATGTGACCCCCTTAAATTCATGGTATCACATCTCTTTACGTGGGAATACACTGTGGTGTTAAAGCTTCAGGGTGTAAAATTTTTTTTCAATGAAGTGCTGTGGAAAAAAAATAGCTGGGGAAAAATTCTGCTATAAAGATAAAACAGAAGCTGGTAATGTGGAGAATAAAATGGGATGTATATTTTAAGCTTATGCAATTTCTTCCTTTAAAAATTGGGAATTGGCTATTGGTTTCACAGTACTGTGTATAGTAGGAATTGTATCTTCATGTTAGGTCTAAAGTAAAGTTAGAATGGTCTAGAAAGAAAAATACAGTACTCTGAAAAACTGTATCACAGCAAAATGGTTGTCTTGTTGACATCTTCAGTCATAAGAATTTCTCATTCCTTTCTATCCTCCTTTGAGTTAGCAGCTAAGCATGATGGTTTTTATAGCTAAATGAACCTTTATAAGCTAGACATCAACTATATAGACATGTAGAACAGTACATCTAAAATCTGTCACACTGTCAGAGTACAACTGTTTTCTCTACAAATATGGAAATTGTCTTAATTGCATTCTTAACTGCGTTCTCTCCCTGTCCTGCTTCCCCCCCACCCCCCCCCGTTGATATTCACCCATGTGAAAGAGGCCAATTATACTTTGACCGTTGTATAAATAATGCAGAAGTTGTCAGTAACAGAGGAAAACTTACGTTAGAAAACTGGAGGGAGTAAATAATGAAATAAAAGCACCTTTTAATGAAGGCAGTGATCTCTGTTTCTATATCACTTCACCTTAAAAAGGTATTTAAAAAAAAAGCTTTTTACAGTTATAATTCTTCACCTGAGGACTGGCTTTAGTAATAAAATTCCGGTTCAATCTTCCATCAGAATATTTTGCTCTGCAGTATTTTCCCTTTTGATTTTTTCCTTTTTTTTATCCCAGGCCCTCCTGGGAGCAGGCACTGGGTCTTTCCCCTCGGCCGGGGGGGATGCTGAGCAGTGCCTGAGCTGGAGGGATGCCCTGGGATCATGACAAGGCTCAAAGGGAGCATGGATCCCTTCCCTCTGGCTTTATGGAAAACATTTGGAAAATACAGTGCAATCTGGAGTCAGGCTACCTTGAAAGTAAATTAACGAGGCTCATTAAAGATGGACTCATGAACTTCAGAGCAGCTGGGGTTGGCTGTCAGTAGCTGTTGTCGGTAGAGCCAGAGCCCAGGCGCTAGCTGGGGCACAGGCTGACTTGGAGTTGCTGTGAAGTTGGCGAAGCTAAATAGCACCCTGTTAGTGTGGCTTATCGATGGCCACCTCTTCTGGAAGGTGGTCAAAATGTGATCCCAGATGATGCATAGAATTTGTTTAACTTCTTGTCTCCCTCCTCCAACTGCTGTTTCTCTTGGGTATTATTCTGAGAGAGAGAGAGAGGGGGAGGATGCTGTGGCCTTTAAATTTAGTTGTATATAAGCAACTGCTCAGAGGGTCTCACTGACCTGACAGCAGTCTTCAGTGACACTTGCTAGGCTGCATGTCTGCTGGGTCTGCAGTGCCTCTGAGTAGGGCATCAACAGCAGATGAACGATGTACTAGCCCTTGCCTCTCATAACTGACTCTTTGTTTGCCAATGGTGATGCTCTTAATGTATTTGTTAAAAAGGATACTTACAGAAGGAGACGAAGAAAAGCCTGCATCTTTGGTGAGGCTTAAAACAGGAGTAATAAGGAGATAAGCAAGTATCGCCTATGCTTTTGATCAGGGAGCTGAAATTTTCCTCATTATCTTTACTCTTTCATGATTGAGCTGTTTGTTTCCAGATGGCTCCTATGCACGTGAGGACGGGGACACACATGGCCCAATCTGTTCAGCTGCAGGCCTCTCATCGAACACAGCCCAAGGTGCTGGGCATGCTGGCCTGTTCAGAGCAGTTCAGCGGTCCATCTTGTAGCAATTACTCTGGTGCTTTCATTTCCAGATACAAAGGCTTTGAAGCAACATGCTTTTGTGTGAGGAAGAGATTTCAAGGTTCAGAAACTGAAATGCAAAACTGCAGCCACCTATCACCTTTCTAATGAAACTGAATTTATCAACATTTCTAAGTGTGTCCACAATAGCAAAACTTTTTGAACTTTTTTGTTCCAGGTGTTGGTTTTAGTAAACTATACTTTTTTTTTCATTCTGCCATAGCAGAGTCCTTAGTGGAAAATCAGGTATGTCAGGTGAAATATGTAAATAATTATGATTGTATTTTCACATACCATCTCTCTTCTCTGGTGAGGACTTTTGACAAAAGTGGAAAAAAAAAAGTCAGCACCATGTATTAAAGGGTACAATGTCAGTCTTGCAGAGACCTTAAACAACACTTGTTCTCTTTTGGAACACCCAAATATGATTCTTGAATTGGGTTTACCTATGGCTGTGTTAGGATTTGAATTGACTAGACATCTTCCCCACACTTTTCTTCCCTTACATGATCCCTTCTCTCCCATACTTTTTTAAAAACTGAGGGGAGAAGGATGGAACATACAATTAAACACAGGTGTCTGCAATAAGCTCTGCTAAGAAGGCAAATAGTGCTTAACATGCTGGAAAGGCTAGAGAGGTGTCATGTATATAATCAAAAAACCCCCATCATTAATACAATAGACAAGGTGATTAGGTATCACCCTATTGACCCTATGTTTATCACTGACTCAGTGGGTTAATCAACTGTTCTTCAGTTATTAAACTATGGATTTGAGTGCTCCTATTCCGTTCTTCCGGAAAGTGTGGTGGTGCTTGGTGGGTAAGCCCTGAAGTCCCTATGGTAAGGCACTCATCCTATGCAGTGCTCTGTGCACATGAGTCTCTGAGCATCTGGAAGTCCTTCTGAATGTAAAGTAATCTGTACAAGTGAAATGTACTCTTTAAGAAAAAAAAAACAAACAAAAAACAAAAACCAAACAACCAAACTTCTGAAATAAAAGCATGAGATACTGCTATCAAATGGCTACTGTCTGTAGACTTACTTTTGCTGGGAGGAGAGCTTGGGAAACCTTTCACCATACCACATTATTTACGTAAGAGAAACATGGCATATCTGAGCTGAGAATCTCTTCAGACAACATATTATTGATAGGTCTGCTTGTGAAGGTATACCAGAGAGATAGAGAATTCTGTGAAATATATCAAATAGCTTATGAAAAGGACATAATTACCTGTTGTTTCGTTTTTCCAGTAACTTTTAAACTCCTGTTACAGTTGCAGAGATACTCACTGCTTTAGTCTAAGCACTGCTATTGAACCCTAGCACTTTTCATTATGGTTTATTAGGAAATGTGTGGTCTTCTGCAGTCTTAGTCACCTGGTCATTATTGTAGCAAGATTTTGTCTCTACTTTTGTGTGGTTTAAATTTTCTGAAGTTTGTTTAGAAAATTTCACTCGGAAATCACAGTTGTTTTTACCTCCTCTATATTATAGTGGTGTTTAAAAATATCTGAACTTACACACTTACAGTTGGCTATCACATCAAATAGCTGCAAAAGGACATAGAAGTCCCATGTGGAAAACATTATCATTGGTCAAATGATCTAAACACTTCAGAGAATGCCGAATTTTTTTTGGACCCCTTAATACTGAATACTAGAAATTTATTTCTAAATGCTTTATTTTACTGTTGCTTAAGTAGCTTTAGTTTCTGTTCAACAGCAGAAAACCAGTCATTACTCAAATCACTTGGTAACATTGAACACTTTAGACATACCAATCTTTGTCAAAATGAAAAGTAATTTTTAATTCTGCATGTTATAAAAAGAATATAACCCTCTAAATTGTTCTTGTCCATACTTGTGATGAACAGCATTGTACAAACTAGAGTTCATTAAAACTTCCAAATTCCAATTATGCAAGTAATTAGGCCTTAAGATTACTATCCTTATTATGGAGCAGAATGTCTGTTGACAACTGAACAAAAATTAGGTGTACTAAAAGTATGACTAATTTATACTTTAAGAATGTCAAGATAATCTTGGGGTTTTTCCTCCCTTTTTTCATATTTTGATTTTTTTGTGAGCTGATTTCATTGTTACATTCATAGAAATAGGCTATTGGTAGGGTTGGGGGGGCACGTTCAAGCTGCAAGAGAAACTTGGAGCAATATAGAAATGTGACACAAAATAATTTCTTCATTTTTCACATGGAAATTTTTCACTACTGTTGTAGTAGATTATATTTTTGGAATTGAAAATCAATTATGCTGACAATAGCAATAATCACATTATATGTAAGTAGTTCAAAAGTTACTTTCCCACGAAGAATAGAAGAAAAAACTGCCCAGGAGTTCCTTCCATGGTAGAAGATAGTGACATATTATTCCATTCAATTTTAGGTTGTGCTTCGTTGTCTTCGAAATAGATCTACTTGGGACATATGCCCAAACTCAAGATGTGGTCAATGTGCTACTGCAATTATTTCATTGTTGAAGAGCTTTTTTTGCCAGAGAAAGAATTATCTAAGACAGATGCAACTGTGACAAACAGATTGATACTTAACTACAATAGATGCTGAAAAGTTTAATGTGATAAGAATGTAACAGTGTCAAGACCATAAATGCTTAACGATCTGGTCCATCTTAAGCATGATGGGAGGTAATACTTGACAGAAGATCTCCAAGTTTTTTGGGTGAATGGCAAAACTGAATAGCTAAATTATTATTACTGTTTATGCAGGTCAGGGTTTGTAAATGACCAGTTCTATCAGCAGTGCCCAGCTTGAAGCACATTTGGAAGTGCCTTGTTTTCAGCATGTCCTGGGCATGCATCCCGCTAAAATTAGGCTTTATCCACACTTGACCCAAAGGCAAGTTTTATTCATGTGTTAGAGAAACTGTGAGTCAGAGGCACTTTGAACACATGACTGATAGGCAACTTACTCTACAGTCTGATGGAAAGCCTGATCCTGTGTTATAGGCCTGTCTTCCCCATTCAGGATGTCCTGGGTACTGGTCGCATGCGTCCCATGTGTAAGGTCTTTGAGATAAGCATAGCTGTACAATGTAACATGATTAATAGGTAAAACACACTTTGTTTAGACCAGTACAGTATTTTTTAGGAGTTCTTTCAAGTTGGCACCAAGCCCTTCATCTTTTCAGTACCCACTGAGAAGATGCATACCAAAGTATTACTATAAATTTTGGTGGGTCCTCAGTGTCACCTGACTTAACCATCTTAACAGCTTGGACTAGACAGCTGCCTTTAAGGGTGACTTTCTATCATTAAAAGGCAGAGAAGAAGGGATACTTCATTGTCCCCGTTTTAGATAGCCATTTTAGGATGAGGAATCATCCTTTAATGCTGGAGTTCTTTCACTTTTGCCTACAGTGGGAGCCAAAGTAGCTCCCGTTGGTCTAGGAGGATGTGATGTCTGCATCAAAGAGATTCATTAATTCCCACCATTTTAGAGGGGAAAAGTTAAATGGAATTTTTAAAGTGTTGATTTAGGTTAACATTTCCAAGAATTTTTCTAATTATCTGTGAAAACAAGTAGATGGTATCGACTTCTGTTCAGCAAGAAGAGTTACTTGAGCGTCGTTTTCACGATAAAAGGCTTTGTGGACAGTTGTACTGAAAGCATAAATGGGTAGAGAAATGAAGGCAATAAGATGCTTTTTCTAATTTACATGTATATTTTGATTCTGGGTTTTTATGAAATGAATATTGCTCATTTTTTTTAATGTCTCTTGGACTTTGGGTATAGTGTCTTAAAGCATGATACTGAAGATGGCTTTGAGTATTGAATAAGGAAAAATTCAACTTAATCAGTTTTAATCAGTACTAGTTGTAGCATGACTATTCTACACTACCTGATATTTTTTCTAATTTGATATATCTTCGGAACTTTAGTGTGTGTTTTACTTTGTTTTGTCTAATCATAGCTTGAAAACTTTTTTATGCACAGTGGTCTAAAAAAGTGAGTAAGTAGAAACCTACTTAGTCCATATCACAAACACTATTGAATAAAGATAAAAACATGTCTGTAATACTTTGTGATATAATACTTACTTTGTGATCAGGATACACATGTCTTGTGTCTATTAAATTTTGTCTTTATTCATACTTGTAGCTGATACGTACTCCAATTAGTATTCAGGTACAGATTCTCATATATGATATTTTTGTTTCTGTAAACCTGAATTAATTTCTAAGTCTCCTAAGGAACAGATAGAACTGCATGGTGACATAAAATGTTACTAAGAGGTTTCTGTTGAGTACCTTTCAGTGCCCTGCTGTTTACATGATCACTTAATGGGATCCAGAGAGACCAGCCATTAAGCATTTTTTCTGAAGGTCTTGCAAGCAAGATAACTACTGGTGCACCAAAATAGATTTTCTGAAAATTTTATAAAATCTTGGCAGAAATCTCTTGCTCATGCTTCTTCTTTCCCTGACTGCATATATGTTACTGTAATCTCACGTATTTAAGTAATAGTGATACTATCTTAGCTGAGTTGAATGTGCATACATGACTATATAAATCTATGTACAGTATACATTGGTATTGCACAACTTGCACATGTCTGCTAATAATGCTTTTAGCCTGGCATGGTTGTGTCTTTTTTCTGGCCCTAGGCATGTCTTTGCTATTCTTAGGAGCCTGTGCCTTCCCTCATATTTTCTGTCATTCTGTATTTGTGGGAGAGAACTCAGAGATGCTAAAGAAGTGTCATTTAGCTAGGATACTTCAGGAGTGTTCTTGAAGTATTGTCTTGGGTAGCCACACTTTGAGCATTTAAGTATTATGCATGCAAACAGCCTCTCCAGTTCTTCAGAGCCAAGCCTTTGATTATAAAGTTTTTATGGATGTACAGACTTGAGAGTGAATATGGAAATATGTGTATGTAAATGTGTGCAAATACTGGGTATTTTGTATCCTTAAGGGTGTGTGAACAATGTTCAAATTACCTGTATTAGCTGTCCATCAGTTAAGTTAAAACAAAAAGGCTAGCATAACTAATGCTTTAGAGCTGCTAAATTCATTTTTTATGCCAATAAGATGTTCTTTTAATAAAACACAATAAAATGACATGTGAAGAAGCAACTACAAAGCCTACAAATTGATGATTGTAGTGCCAGTGTCAAGCACCAAAAAAATCGAAGAAGCCTATGAAGAGCTATCACCTGTCGCTTGCTGTTTCTTTCCCAAACACAAATTTCCAAGCTCTTATCCACATCAACATGTGCTGAAACCTTTTTTGACAATTCTGTTGGTGGAGCTTTGGATGAGGAGGGTCAGAGCTCAGGTGTGAGAATACTATAAAATTCCGCGGAACAACTGTGCAACAAATTTTCATTCCTCACATGTTTCCCGAACAAAGGTAAGTCCTTAGGCTTTTGTTCCTAGTGGTAGCAAGCACACTTCAGAAAATAGTTCCAAAGATTTAAGTGATAACTTCCAGTAATAGTGAAAGAGTTTAATTTAATACCACATAATAGTTGAATAAAACATAAAAAAAAAGTTGTCTGTCTCTTTTTTTTAACTCTTTCTTTTTTGATCTGCCCCTACCAGGGCCTTGGTCCCTAACAACACAGTAAGCAATGAAATAGTAAGATGTTTGGACAATTGATGACTGGAGTGGTGGTTGTTTGTTTAACCTTGTGCTCAGGTTACTTAGTCCTGTGTCCTCAAAGAATCTTAAACACTCTGATGAAAAATCATAATTATCGTGCCATTAGGCACTTGTCACCTAGTATGGAGTTTAGAAACTTAGCAGAGGAACCTTAACTCCATATACAATGAGTTGGGCATCTCAGAACAGGTTTTCCAAAAGCTGGAGTGGTAATTCTCAATGCTGCAAAATGCTGTAAAGACACTTCTGTGATGGTGCTACCACCTAGCTCCTATCTTTGGGCTGCCTGCAAGTGTCCTCGATGAGTCTTAGCAGCCCTGAGCCCTCTTCTGAAAATAAGTGTGCATGTATCACTTCCATAAAGATACTTTTGCTTTTCATTCCTTAAGGAAGGAAAAAGATAGTGGTGAATATTCCTCGTACAGTGATCTGTTCCTTCATATCAGTCGTCTTCCCAGAAAGAGTTCAGAATGAAGATACTTGGCTTTCCAGTCTTGTCCTTAGGGTTGTTTCTTTTACTTTTTACATTTTTAAGACACTGGATAAAATATGTAAGTGGTCACTATTTGTTCTGTTATTAATTAAAATGGGAGATAGATTCCTCTTACTTCTTCATCTGACTGTGTTTTTGGATTAAAAATATTGCCTACAGGTGAGCACTGCAGATGCTCAAAGCCTACCCCTAGCATACCCTCAGGAGATAGATAGGTAAATGAATGCTTAGCATAGGTGTCGCAAGAGGGTAGGAATGCCAGAATACAAACCTTGGCAAACAGAAGCAGCTTTGATGTATTTGGAAATTTTGGTACCTATGAAGTTTAACTGAAAGATGTAGATGCCAGACACTTTGGTAAGGAGATTGGGAATTGTGTTCCTGACCTGTCATCAATTTTGAAGTGGTCATATGCAACATTCGAAATTCTCTGTGGCCTTAGGGATATTTTATTGAAGAAACCAAAAGACATTAGAAGGGCAAGCAAGCAAAAAGGATCTGTTTTGCATGTTTGTTCCTGTGAAGAATAAACCTCAGTAGAAGTTAAGTCTCTCTAAGACTTGGCAGTTTCAGCATGTAGACTGAAGAAGAGAGCTGTCAGACACCTATTGAAAAAGGCTGAAGTAAATTGAACTGGGATTTAAGATGAACTCTTAGAACTACAATGTGAATGGGAAGGAGTTGAGTTAAATATATTCCCTGTCTTTTCTTCAGAAAGAAGTGGGTTACAGGTCTGCATTTGTTATAATAAAGCCTGGAAGCTTTAGCCAATATAAGTCTATGAAATAGTATGCAAAAAAAGGTGGTTAAAGCTGTGGAATATCATAATTTAGCAGTCAGTAATTCTGGTGACATATGTTGTTTCTTGTTGTGTTGCTCATAATTTGAGATGTTCGATATCTAGCTTTGCTGTCTTGTTTTTATGAGCTACTTAAACCCTACAGATTTAATGAATCTCTCTAGACCATGCCCTAGAAGAAGCCTTTTTAATGTGCCTGAGACTTACATAATATGAAAGAAGTTGAAAAATTGTTTAGATCAGTCAGATTAGAATGCAAGTTCACAAATCTAACTTTATAAAAGTGGAATATATTGTTGGTGTATGACTATCACTTTCTAAAAGGTCCAATTTAACAATTACATGATTTTGACTTCCTACTTCAATTTCTTGCTATTATGAATTTGCTCTGTGCAGTTTCTTTCCAGGAAAATTTTGTGAAATCAGGTGAATATGGGGAATAGAGTTAGTGTGGGTATTTCAGGGAGTTAATGTTGTCTAAATGCTACAGTAGAAAGGGAAACTAAAAATGGTGATTGGAGACAAACCTGAAACACTGTAAGAGGGAGGAATGAAGACATGTAAAAGAAATTATCTGATTAGTTCATAGCATTGCTTAAAAGGATGTTGTAGTTTTTGAGTTGAGTAAAAACTAGTATTACATGTGAACAGATAAACGAAGGACCCACAAACCTGAGGAGCACCAGTTTAGACATTCTAGAGTGGCATCTGAACCAGCACTGAGGCTGCTCACAACTATGGGAACATGTGGGCCTTGAGAATGGGATATAACAGGTATACTATGTATGTGATGAGTGAGGAAATCGGCCACTGATGTGACAACCAGGAGCACAGTGTTCCCTGAGGGTACCACTCAGCAGGGATGTAAAAGCTGCAGTGCTGTAAGCCTTATTATGCAGAAACGTAGGTGAAGCGATAAAGTTAATACTGAAATGGTTTGGTGGTTTTTTTTTTCCTCCTGCATGAATACCTATCTCCATTATGAAGGATCCTGATACAGCCTTAAATGACGGGTTAGTCTTGTGATGTGGTAATAATTATAAAGAGATATGAAACTTTTAAAATTTATCTTTTTATCTTTGGGAAGAATGGTCTCAACTAACTAACCCAAACAGCATTTTTAGTTTTACTGGGACTTTGATGGATAGTTTAAACAATTTTAGAAAATTTATAACATTCTCTTACAACAAGCACAAAATATACCTATGTTCATAGAACTGATTTGTTCTTTTTAATCCTTGATCATTAATGAGGTATTCCTCATTGTTTCCAGAAGTTGGCTGTGTGTAGGAGCATGTGTTGAGCATCATGGAGAAAGTTGAGCTGATTTTTCATGAGTTCCTTAGCTACTTTAAGAATATTTATCATAGGTATTCAAAAATCATGTATTAGACCTAAAATATGAAACTGGCAGAAAACTTTGTTTTACAAATTCCTTTAAATGTTTATCTGCTTTTTGATTTGGGGACTAGAAACCCTATTACATGATGAAAAGTCATGTAGCCATGATTTATGGAGTTTAAGTGTTTCAGGGAAAAAGACCCCAACTAAGTATTACAATTACCACACTGTAGTTTGGATGTGAAACATAAGTAGAATAGGATCATTTAGAAATGTAGGAATAGAGCTATAGTATATGCTTTTGCTAATCCAAAATCTGAGTGCAAGGAGTAAAAACGAATTGATTTTTCAGAGTAGCCAGCTGCTATTCCTGCCCACTACTCTAGCAGCATACAACTCCGAGATATATGCCCGAGATACGTCACATGAGAGTTTCAGCTAAACAGAGTTCAATACGACTCACTGTGTATGCTGTTCACTCCCACAATTGCATATTGATCTGTTTGTGATTCTAATGCTCAGTAATAACTTCATGCTTCTGTCATTGCCACCTACACCCTGGCAAACTCGGTATTGCATCTGGGCACAGAAAAAAGGCTGCTACCTGATCTCTTTTTCTTGATGTGATAGGTTCAAACTGAGTAACAGCTCCTAAAAGCTTAATATATTACTAGTGGTAATTACTTTTTTAAGTAAAAGCTCTATCCAGTTCTTCTGGTGGGGTCTTGTATAAAACTGACACTGGTCTGTAGCTACTTCTTAGCATTTATCGATTCAGAAGTCTTTGCTGTGATCTGTCAATGAATAAAAGTTGAAATAGTTATTGTAATATGAATAAGTTCATTAAAATAATTAGTATATGTTAGTAATAATTTGGAAGTATTTCTCAACAAACGTGTCCAGCAAGGCTGAATTCAGTTACTTCTCTCCGTGAGCTCAATGGCAAAGCAACGAGAATGTGCTCAGTCTGGGAGCTATGTCCCACCAAAATAGGTAATAGCCGCTCTGTCTTACTGTTCATATATTAGTTATCTCAGGATCTGATGGTAACCTGTCGCAATAATACATCTTGACTAGTGACCCCTGGGCATGGAAACTGCATATCCCATTTCTCCTGAGCTTGTGCTTTCCCTGCAGCTGCCCAGACAGTGTGCGGAGGGAGCCCGTCCCCCTTGTAATCATCTTCAGGTGACGGCACCAACCTGGAGGCAGACGCCATTCTTGGAGATGAGAAGTTGTAGGGAAGAGGTGAGATGCCTGGTCAAAGGCATTACAGCTTGGAGGCAGTGAATGTGTGTCAGGGAAATAGGAAGGAAAAGCGATCTGGGAGTGAGCGATGGAAAGGAAGGGATGGAGGCACTCGTCTGCTTCATTTACTACACAGTTTCCTATTACTGCAGCAAATGAAGCTGGAATTCTACTGACAGTCTCCTTCACTACATAACCCAAATTAATCCCCAGAGCATCCTGTGCACTAAATGAAGCAGGATCCTGTGGAGAAAAATAGTAGAGCCTTAAAAAAAAATTAAAGACTGTGTTGCACCAGGGGGCTGAATTAACTTTGCACTGGCAATCTCAGTTCTGGCTTTTCTTAACTTCAGTGCGCTTATCTTAGCAACCGTAGCATTATTTTAGTCTCAGTTTAGGGGAGAAGAGGGTTGTGATAAATATAGGCAAATTTTATGCACAACTGTAGAGTATGCAGGAAACACTCAACCTGCTATACTTCTATGGAAGTACAACTCTTCCTGACCTCATGGTGTCATTGATTTGAGGAGGCAATTTGCCTGCTACTTAATAATTTTTATTTTCAAAATACTATGAAAAGAGAAGACTGACAGAAATCTAGGTTTCTTAAACAGGGAATTGTGGAAGGCAGATACTTGCAAAATAGCTGTTGCAGTTACCATGAAAGTGATTTATAAAGCCTAGCACATCTCTTCAGTGGTTTCATCTGTATTATGTAAATAGCTATTGCTTCCAGGTGTGTTGACCCACCTAGCAGTCTGAAAGTGAGCGCTCTTTGTGAATTATTTAATAGTTGGATTACAAATACTAATCATAAAAAGGACTGAAGCATTTTCTTAGAACACTTTTTGAATCTGGAGTTTGTTTGCAGGTCTCTTAATGCAGCCTGGGTCTGTAACTAATAGGTGAGCATGAAGAAAAACATTTCACTCTGGAGCCTTTTCCGCCCACATCTTTAGGGTTGCCAGAAATCCTATCTGTCAGCTAAAGTGATGTTAAAGTTCTACACTGCTCTAATCCAAATATGACAGAGAATAGGATTAGCAGAAGCTGTTCAAATGTGATAAAATAGATGAATAAAAATGAGTTGAAGAGGAAAGCATGATATTAGTGGAACGTGACCCAATTATATATGTAAAAATATACTCAACAAAATAGGTCAGAAATACTTGACTAGATGCATTTACATATTGTTTTGAATGTGGAGTCTCTGTGTAGCCGTAATAGTATTATATAAGATTTTGATATCTGTGTATATTTATCTACAATAAACTCCCATAAATATATGTAATAGAAGCAAGACGCTGCAGTTTGACTCTTTTCTAGAATATGAAACTACATAAACTGGGACGTCAGGTTCCTGAATTGATGCGTCTTTGGTTTGCTTTCTCTTCCATGACTCTGACAATAAAATGTCAGTAGTTAATTTATATGAATTGAGAAAATAAATTTGTTGATCTTGAAAGGCCTGGGGTGCAACTGAAAGAAAAATGAAGTTAATTCTTCCAATAATTAATTTCCCCAGAAACAAGCTTTAATAGTGCTTCCAGATTAATAACACAATCTCAAAGTTAGGCATAGCTTCCTGAACAGTTGTTCAACGTAACTCTTAATTCCCACATTTATTGTGAATTTTTTTATTCTGAAGAAATGTTAGATTAATCTGCTAATTTAAAGAGGCAACATGCACAGCTTACAGTTTGAAGTTGTTATCCTGTTCTCCTGGCAATATTAAGATATATTACAATTGACTGCTCTCATTCTGTAATGATAATAAATGAAATATCTGACATGGACTGAAAAAGAGAAATGATGTTCAGATCAGATGTAGTTGTTTATTTTTGGTTCCCTTATTTTCTTATCATGCGAGTGACCAGTCTCTATATGTTGATTAGAAAAGTCTAATTTTTGTAACCTTAGAATATCTTTAAATATTTTTGGGTAACCAGAATGACTACCATTAATTGAAGAACATGGTAAATTAGAAATTTATAGGCCATTTGCTGGGACTCGTTTTAAAATCGGGACTTATTTTCTTTGTTCTATAAATAAAAGTAGTCTGAAGATCAGTGTCTTTTAAAATAGCCATTAAACTTAAAGTCAGAATTAGTTGAACAAGCAAGTGACCTTTTAGTGTATTATGAAGCTAGTTGAAAATGGTCTTTAAATCCTGCTTTATCTTTCTTTAGCTAAAGAAAACTCACAATTAGAGGCGGGGTTAACTCTTTCCTCAAGAAAGCAAACAAGGCAGCAATGAAGACAAGAGAACAGCAATAGGGAGAAGTATATTTATTCTATCAATCTGCTAAAAACTGAGCAACTTGAATTGCTTTTATAGATAAGACTTCTCCTAATGTAAGGAGGCTTTAAAACACTAGTACTAGTAAATTTCCATTTCCTGTATTCCAAGTTCTTTTTGAAACATTCAGAAGAAGAATGTACTTAATGGATTTATGGATGACTATTTAGAATAACTAGCTGTACCTGAGAAACCAGACATATTTAAAATGAGTTTTTCATAGCTTCATTCTGACTTGGTGTCATTGGAAATACTTTACCAAATGGTGCAAATCTATAGGAATTCATTGTCTTACCCAGTGGAAATCCATATACTAATAATGAATGGTCTTTTTCTGGTGTGAATTTAGTTGACTGTAAATAATTATAGCAGGTAGAGGTCATATGGTTTGGTTGTTAATAGACATCACACCAAATTTATGAAATGTATGTTTTAGAAGTGACTTCCTCCAGTTATACCAGGATTGGTATGTATTTGTCCAGTGGTAGAGTTTGTCTCCCCATGTGTAATTAACTTTATAGTATACTATGGTTTTCTTATGGTGTGGTATCTAGAAGGAAACATCTCCACTAGAGTAGGGGGAGTGCCAGCCTGTAGTAGCTCAGCTTGGGCTGTTGTTGAACTTTCCCTTCTCCCTTCTTCCCCTGACTTTGTGGTCCTGCCCCCTCTTGTGTCATTTCTTCTCTTGTATGACCAGATGGTAAGTCAGTTCAAGGAACTGAGCCAACAGAAAGTCAGTCCAGGAGAGGAAAAAAGTAATTATTTTGGCTGGCTCAGATTGCTGGATTTGCTCATAACCTACTCATTTGAGCGTGAGTGCCAGTGCAAAGGAAGAGGCACAACTGCATGGCCAAGTGCAGGGAGAAGAGCAGGAGGCTGGAAGCCTTCATTTAGATGCTGCTATGGAGCTGTGCAGTAAGTTCTAACTTTTTAGATGAGTTGAGGGGCTAAGAGCAGTCATGATTGATTTTCCTTGTTATGTGATGGGGACAGCAGGGAGATTGTTTCTTCTTGTTGCAAATCTACAGTTAACTGTTTCTAATGGAGCAGAGTACACTTACTCTTTTATTGCTGAATCCTGTCCGTTAAACGGGTTGATTTGGCACTTACCGTGAAGGAAATACCTCTCATTACATTTGGGATATCACGCTTTCCCAGTTTGGCATTCCCAAATGTCTTCCCCTGCATTATGGCATCTATAAGGAAACTCGACTTTTTTTTGATAGTCATTCTTCTCAGTGCAATACATAGAGATACTAATAACTTATAAATGATTCCATCAGTACATTCATGCACAGAAGTAAAACGAATCCAGTATTCCATTCTGTAATGTATCCTGACCACGTTATTGATCCAGGCATTAGTGTAGGGCACTAGGCAACTCAGCACTAGCTGCTGCAGAATGCTAATTTCAAGGGAGCTTCAGATTTTATGCCTTGATACAGTTCCTTGTAAACCCAAATACACACTCATAAAGATAGAGGAAAACATGAAGATCTTGCCTGTACACTGTCAAGTGTCACTTAGTAAAATCCCTGATTTCAGTGGCCCATAATGAGGGTGCTCACACAGTATAAACAGCCAAAGTCACTTCTGTCCACTCATCTTTCATTTGCTTCAGTAGATAGCAACTGAGAACTGGGATTCTTGGCTTTGGACCAGTGCACAATAGGAGAAACAGGATGGATAAATAAATAGCTTTTCATCAACAAATTTTCAGTTTCCAGTCTTTGTTCTCATAAAAAAACTTGTATGGGTCATTCCTTTGTTTTTTTTACCTTGTTTAAATATTAAATTTTTACTTTGCTAAGAATATCAACAACTTCTAGTGACCTTCTTATCAGAAGCTCTACTATGTCGATGTTTTAGTTGGACTTGCAATCTGGCTTATGAATAGTTGTTAGTAAAGGCTTAAAATCAATGGGAGTTGTTTTTCTAAAAGACTTTTCTGCATCAGAGCCTCAGAGTTTAGCAGTTAACACTTTCTTAACATTCCATTTCTGTTGCATGTTGCGTCTGTGTTTTGTTTTTTTAATATTTGGGGTGTTGGAAAAGTTGCGTTTCCTGCGTTCTTAATGAATGACCCCATCTTGACTTGCCATTGTAGAGAAGGAGCAAGATAAACTGAGAAGCAGAGAGCACAGAAGGTGGACCTGAGCAGGGATACATGGGAATGAGTAATCCTACATTTCTTTTTCAGGCTGCTTTTTTGCTTGGATGGGGGGGAATCTAGAAACTACTTTAAGTTTAACGTGATTACATTAAAAAGTAACTACTTGTATTGGGTTTGCGTGGCAAGGTTTTGGTAGTGGGGGGGCTTACAGGGGTGGCTTCTGAGAGAAGTTGCTAGAAGCTTCCCCTGTATCTGATAGAGCCAATGCCAGCTGGCTCCAAGATCGACCCACCGCTGGCCAAGGCTGAGCCCATCAGCGACGGTGGTAGAGCCTCTGGGATAACTTACTTAAGAAAGGGGAAAAACAATTGCGCAACGGCAGCCGGAGAGGAGAGGAGTGAGAATATGTGAGAGGAACAACTCTGCAGACACCAAGGTCAGTGAAGAAGGAGGGGGAGGAGGTGCACCAGGAGCAGAGATTCCCCTGCAGCCCGTGATGAAGACCACGGTGAGGCAGGCTGTCCCTCCCCTGCAGCCCATGGAGGTCCACGGTGGAGCAGATATCCACCTGCAGCCCGTGGAGGATCCCACGCCGGAGCAGGTGGATGCCTGAAGAAGGCTGTGACCCTGTGGGAAGCCCGCGCTGGAGCAGGCTCCTGTGGACAGAGGAGCCCACGCTGGACAGGTTTGCTGGCAGGACTTGTGGCCCTGTGGGGGACCCACGCTGGAGCAGTTCGTGAAGAACTGCAGCCTGTGGGAAGGACCCATGTTGGAGAAGTTCATGGAGGACTGTCTTCCGTGGGAGGGACCCTACGTTGGAGCAGGGGAAGAGTGTGAGGAGGAAGGAGCGGCAGAAACAATGTGTGATGAAGCTCACTGCAACCCCCATTCCCTGTCTCCCTTTGCCACTCGCAGGAGGAGGTAGAGAAAATCAGGAGTGAAGTTGAGCCCAGGAAGAAGGGAGGCTTGGGGGGAAGGTGTTTTTAAGATTTTATTTTATTTCTCATTATCCTACTCTGATTTTGACTGGTAATAATGAAACTAATTTCCCCAAGTGAAGTCTGTTTTGCCCATGATGGTAATGGTGAGGGATCTCCCTGTCCTTATCTTGACCCATGAGCCTTTCGTTATATTTTCTCTCCGCTGTCCAGCTGAGGAAGGGGAGTGATAGAGCAGCTTTGGTGGGCACCTGGTGTCCAGACAGGGTTAACCCACCACACTACGGAACTAGATTGTCATACTTGCTGTTGCTTCAGCTGGGTAAAACTGTAATTTAGACATCTCTTGTCACAGATATCTCAAAATAACTGGGCATTCTTTATAATAATGCTCTGCACTTTCAATTTTATTTGTAAGTTTTATATGATAGCTGAGAGCCTGACAAAGACTGCGGTCTAATGCCCCAACTTCAAGGTGTGATCTCTTCACTCCATCCATGTCATGAAATGTCAGCTCCTGAGAGAGTCAGATCCACTGGTGTATCTAGTTCTGCACTCAAATGAGGCACCCAAAATCTATTGCTACTTATGTAATCCTAGTTTAAACGGGCTTTTTGAAAGCCATCTGCTGAATTCCTCGCAGGGTTGGGAACGGACTCCACATTTGAGTCCAATTTCAAAGATTGTTCTGCTCAGACTTACCTCAGCGTTGAAGCATTTAATAAATACAGTGACGTAAACCTCACAAATACCTATCAGAGCAGACAAGTTCTATTATCCCTGGCTTAACAGATGGCTACTTCTTGAATATGTGCTTGTTTCCTCTTTACTAGTACCACAGACAGCTTTACCAGTGTTGAATAACTCCTGTCTGATAAAACTGGCGATGGGGTTCACATCTTCAGCTGCTGTTCTTCTGAAGCCAAAGTTTAACTAATTGTGGAGTAACTTTCCCCCATGTTCAGCTAACTGTCTAATATCCATACTGAAATTAAAGGGAGATGCTTAACTATTCAACAAGTGTAAAGAAAATTCCCAAATTACTGAATAAAACTACCAAAGTTTTTCTGCAGTGTAATGTAGAAATGTGGAGGGGTAAAAAAAAAGTAATTGGGCTTTGCAAAGCTAAAAAGTAACTGTGTGATGTCATGTGGGCCAGGGCATGAGAGACGGTTGAAAACTGCTTTGTATATCTTGTGGTGTTTTGCTGCTGTTACAGTGCCTTTTATCTCATAGACCGTTTGACTGAGTACTCACATTGAGAGTGGTTCTTAGTGGCAGACTGTGAACGTTTATCTTGCTCTGTTTGGACAGCGAGTCTCAGAAAACGGATGAGAACAATGTGCTAGTGGCAGCGATCAACTTAAGACTTAGGCTATTTCCTTATTTTTTATTTTTGGCAAACAAAAAATGTTGACGTTATGGAAGTTTTCCTCCCTTAGACAAGACACTGTAAACCCAAGCTGAAGCTTGGGTTGCGCTTGTGCGAGAACTCAGTTTTTCATGCAGTAGTGAAATGGCCACGAGGTGCCGGTCAGGACAGAGACATCCTCATCACACCGACTGGCTTGTTGGTGAGTGCCTCCATGTGAAGCTGATTCATCTTCACCTTGAGGGTGTAATGTGCAGAGCCAGCAGAAGAGTTGTCATCCAAGCACTGCATAAATGCTATTCCAGGGACTTACGCCTTGAGCTTAGTGATTTATTTAAAGTACGTTTTTTAAATTTTCTTAATGTTTTAAAATTGATGATAGGTTTTTAAGCATATGTTAGTATGCAGAAATTAAGACTAAAACCTCCCTCCCTGCCTATAGCCTGTTTCATTCACTTTTGCAGCAGTACCAGGCTGACAGACTACACTTTAAAATTTGGAAGTATACATGGGTTTGGAAACAGAATAATTCTTTTATATCTTCTTCTTTATTCCTTTTTTCTTTTCATTATGCCATTTCTATCTTTTCATCAGTAAAATGGGGTTGTTAAGGCATTTTTAATAATGATGTTGTTAATGCTGCTTGTTAAAACATTTTGTCCTACTCACACCAAGCCGAAACAGGTTGTAGGATGAGACAGTAACTAGAAACACCTAATTACCCTTGATACTTATGTTTTCTGTCACAAGGAAGATGGAGGTCAAGCCAAAACATAATGATATCTTCTCTGCCTCTGAAGTCCTAGGTCTGGTTGCAAGGTTCCACTGAAGACATGGGTGGTGTTATACCTGGTGTCAATTATTAGCTGTTATAACATATCCATTTATGCACACTGGTAGTTGGTTTCAGATAGTGGATTTTAGCTCAAGGGATAATGATTAAAATCTTAATAGGCCAGTGTTTTTACTGAGTTGACCTGATAGCGGCATTTACTCACAGCGACTATAACATTTTGTGCTAAGTATTGTTCAAGTGTGTGCATATATTTGTGATTTGAATTACAAAGAATCAGCACTGTAGCTGCTGAAGTCTGTAGCTCCACTGGAGACTTCTGGGGATTTTTAGAAACAGGGGAAATCGCTCACCTTTTGGATCAAAGAGAAGAGGGGCCTTCCTCAAAAGCTTTCCTCAGAAGCCAACTTCTCTTTGAATGAAGAAAGTACTACAGAATTTCATATTGCTGTTACCATACAAATAGTGAATGGGTGAGCCCTGGAGTAGGTACCAGAAACCATGAAACCAAAGCTCTAACAGAAGGAAAATGGTAGACAGACGCTACTCTTCAGACAACAGTTAGTTATCAGGCTCAACGCTGTTCCTATTCTTTGCAACACTGCTACCCCCTTCAATGTGAAAATCATTAACATATGCTGACTACTGTTTGAAATATAGGATAGCTTGCAAAGAGATTATCAGTATTGTATCTACTTACAAGACTGTAGGTCCAGTCTCTCAGGTTTACAGTGCAGCCTTGAAGAACAAAAGAATAGTTATAGTTTATTAGATCATAAATCCTCATTTGAGGCTGCATGGGCTTTTGAACTACACTTGAGACTGTTCTATTTATTTTAAGTTAATTTATTTCCATCACATCTACCTTTCATCCAAACATCCTCTGACAACTTTATTTCAGTTAACACTGCATATTGTAATTTGGGCTGCTGGCTTGCTGGTGAATATTTGGATTTCTAAAATAATACTTTTATCTATATCTTATTTCAGCCTATTTAAAGCCTATGTCTCAACAAAAAACACACCTTCTTTCCAATCAGTAAATCTGTCACTTGTGTTGAGTCTGACCTATCCTGCAGAAATCTTAGCTTTCTTTGTAGGGAAGAAAAATAAGTGTATATGTATTTTGTGTGTATAGATATAAAATATGTATAAAATAACAATAAAAGCCCTTGCATGCCAAGAGGAAAGTTTTTGTGTTGCAGCACTTGAGATAGAGTTTAACTCCATCTTGAAGTCATATGAGGCATAGCAGTTCTGGGATATGTTTGAAGCACATTGCATATCCTGCCCATGAAAGGAAAGAAAGATATGTCATGACACAGTCTGCTCTCAGGTAATCTCTGAGATGGTAATGTGAGTGGTAAGAAGGGAGAGAACTGTGAAACTTTATAAACAAGCACTTTTTAATTAAAATTGTTGTGAAGGTCTCGTTGATGATCACACAAGCTTTGCTTTAACAAAGAGCAAATTCCAAATAAAATACTTTCTAATTACTTTTTTTATGGAAGACAGATTTATCTGAGGAAAAAGAATGTTTTTGTGGCAACTTAAGTTAGCTTTTCTTACTTTGAGTTCTTTGACATGATTTACAGAGTCAATTAAAATAATTGTGTAACTTACAGGTTAAGTATTATATCAACATTGAGGAAACACGAATGTGAGCTTTGATACAAAACTTATATGCTGCTACTGCTAGGTTTTACTGAAGTAACTAAAATGATCAGAATAGGAATTAATTTAGGCCACGTGTAAAATGGTCACAAGTATATGCTTGTTTCTTTAGGAAAAGTAACACATGAAGAGTTACTTTGTCAGCGTCTCCACAGAGCTTTTTCTCTTTAACGGCAGTAGCTGGCATGTTTTGGGATTCATCATCTTTTATAATTTTAATTTTCTATTTGAAAAATGGCATTTTTAAAAAAGTTACTGATCAGAATAACTTTTTGACAATATTGGTTCATCTTGGTTTTACTTCTAGGTAGGTGTTTGAAAATGGCAATCAACTTGTTTAAACAGAAAAAAAAACCAAAGAAAACCCTTCAAAAGCACAGGGACCAGCAGGATATTAATGTCTGTGGATGATTAGCAATCAACTTGGAGAAGTAACAAATGTATCGCAGAGCTCATTTATGGGAGGGGGGAAGCCCTGCAACAAAACACTTGATATGCACATCCCACAATGCTACCCAAAATGTGTTATGAGATATAAACATCTTTTCTAATCTTTCCGCCCAAGGCTGATTTTTGTTTGGAATGCGTAATAAAGTAGCAATGTAATTAAAACTTACAGTACGAAAGATTAAGCAATGCAGGATTCTAGATTAGTTCCAGTTGTTTCAATTTCAACATCAGTAACCTGAAGTAGTATCTAACTGTTCTAGAGATGAAGTATACCCTCTGAAAATTATAAAAGAATAATCCAACCAGAAAAACATTAAACTAGAGATAATTCTGATTGCTGTTTTTCACTAGGGTTCAGAATGCTGATGCTTGGTTTGTAATAGGATACCAGAGCAGGTAACAGTGATGCTGAGGGGGCTGTTAAGCTGCTTACACATGCAGTCATGTTTTTTTCCTTGTTAGACAAAAACTTTTATTCATGTATTTATACTAATCAAGAAATGCATTTTAAAGCAATTATGCCATCTACAGAATTGTTTGTAATTATGAAGTGCATTAATCAACAGTTCTGATCTGTCTGATTAGTAATTTTTAATCATAAGTGAAGAAGAAAACACAGATGTATTGTAAATAAAAGTAATTGAACTCTGTATTCTGGGTTGTGTTCAGACGAATGTGAAGAAACAGTTGGTATGGCCTAGACTAGCTGATGGAAGATGTAAGAGCACATTGGTTTGCCCAGGTTTTAAATGAGCTAGGTGTATAAGGACGGCCCTCAGTGTCTGTCCAGTCTTCCACCTTGTACGGTCAGCACTGAAATAACCTCCTGTGGTGATGCCTGAATGTGTTTGAGCAGGTTTCTTGCTTTGGTGGGTTTGTTGTTTTTTTGTAATAAAAACTAAAACCACCTTAAAAAACCCCAAAACAAAGCCAAAACCCAAACCTTGTTTTGTTCTTTTTAAGCACCCAGTTTGAGTCACCTTGGTCTCTTCTGCAGCTGATTTCTTCCCCTTTGCGGTCAGGCTGCCTCCTCTGAGCTGGGGGCAGAGGGAAATGCTTCTTTTTTGGTATGTTGGTGGAGATGGTGGACTTGGCCAAAAAGTTTACAGAGAGAATATTTTTATTTACTTTTTGTTAAAATAACTATTCTTCTTTGTTTTCTGACTTCCTCACACATTCCCTTAATCATCAGCCATACACTGGGGGTGTTGAGCTGTAAGTAAAATATGGTCTATTGACTATTTATTTTAATACTTTGCTATAGTACTGGTAAATATTTAGCTTTATGTTACATCTATTATTTTTCTTAGGAAGCCTTTGAAAACAGAATTTACCCTAATCCAATGCATGTAATTTTTCTGACAGAGAATGACTTGGTAATGTCATCACGTTAATAAACAGTGATCAAAAACATCCATTAGAATTCACGTATCTAATGAAGATATATTTGTTTTAGTTCTCTGATTATTTTAATGAATTTTGTGCTGCTTTCTGAACTGACAGTAAATATCTGTTTATTTGGTTATTACTAAATACCATTCCAGAAGTTAAGTGATGTTAAGATCTAGTCGTGGCATTAGTTATGAAGAAGTATTTTTGCCCAGAATGAGTCTTTACTACCTTTGGGATATCATTCTTCAATTTACAGTTCTAAGATTTCCTTTGCCACAGTCTGGAAGATTATCAATGAATTTGACTTGGGATTTGGGTGACGTTAGAAGGAGATACTCTTTTTCTCCTAAAACCACATCATTTTCTCCTAAAACCATTGCTGTGTTTGATAAATATCTTGTTCCCAGGGATTGTCAGGTGCCATGTTATGGTAGTGGTATGGTTTAACCTACTTTCACATCACTCTCACTATGTAAAATGCTGTTCTCAAACAGCACCTCAGTATTTGCAAACAGCCTAAATGAAATGCTCAGCCACTCTTGAGATCCAGGTACACAAGTGTTTGGGTAAAGAAGAATGTGTCTCTCCTCCTGACAACTCCCCCATATTCACTTGCACTGTTTTTCCACAGTTGTAAAATAACATAGTGAAGGCCTCATCTAATGTCTTTTGAAGACAACGACATTCACTGCATTCAGCGCCAGTAGGTAAACAGAATCCAGGTCTTGACCAAAAGATGTGTCACAATGCTTATGGGTAAGATAATGCTAATATTCCTAACAAATTTTGATCACAATCTATCTGTATGACATGTTTTCGAATATTGAAGGGCAAATTTGGTAACTACTTCCTTGGATCATCCCCTTGACTAAGTTTAGACAAAAGGGGAGTACCAATGGTCAGTAGTATGAAAATGCCTCAGTACCCATGTCCTTTATAACTACACGTATTTCATAGTAGGAAAATTATCTCAGAGGTATAATTTTGTTTGGGCGTAAAAATGGAAGAAAGGAAAACCAAACTAGTTTCTTTCTTCAACTGATGCATTGCTGTGTAACTTGAATCCTCTTTTCCCCTCAGTCTTTTATATAAACACTATTTCCTTAGCACTTTATGAGGTGCTTTTCAGGTTCAAGGCCCTTTACACAAATTATTTTAATTAGTTTTCACATCTCCTCTGAGAGAGGTAAGTAAATATCATTATCCTCATTTTTACAGACAGGGACTCTCATCTGGAGAGGTTAAGTAACTTGCCCAAGGCCACAAGGGGGAATATTGTCATAGCTAGTCCCGGAAACTCAAGAGCTGTTATAGATCCTCAGTCCTTTACTTTGTTTGCTAGGCGGCAACTTGAGTTGTTCGTGGTTACTCCTGTGTTACAGAAATATGTTCTCTGATTTTACCTCTTTGGTCTTAGCAGTAGTTTAAGCAAGGAAGAAATCAGATTTTCTGTAGTCAGATTATAGCATAGTAACACCATCTCCTTCAACAGAAATGTCAAGTTACTTTCCTGCTGTAATTAAGTAGAAAAGGTAGTATGCAATGCATGTTACAGTTTTTCCATGGGATGCTGCCCAGTCCACAGTCACTTTGTCAGTTCAGGTCATGTTACGCCTGCAGCTCTGGCTTATGGGACATGCGGAAAATGCAGCCTATGGAGTTTTTTCCAAGCCGTGTGTGTTGGACCTCAGAAAAATACAAATACTGACTGTGTGTGCTTCCACAGAGAACTCTTTTTCTTACATAAAGAAGATACAGAAGCAGGGATCAGTGGGTATGTATTTAAGTAATTCAAAATACCACACTGCTTTTTTTATTGTGGTTTGGAGGCTATTGTATTACATGTCTGCAAAAAGAGTTCTGTCTCTTGGTCTTGTCCTCAACTAGAGGATGTTTAAGGAACTGAGTTTGCTGATTTAATTTCTGTTTTTTGAACTTTAAGAGAAGAATTTAAGGGACTCGGAAGACTAGTCAATATTATTTTAAAAGGATAGCAGATGGAAAACAATGGGAAGGAACCTTGATACTTTAGAAGTGCATTACATGTCTCTAACAGATATACCATAAAAAATGGAAATGTAGCAAAGATATATGTTATGTATATAATGTTACTATAACTGGTGACCCTTATTCTCCACAGAGGGCCACTCGCTGTTAGACTGCGCTAACATTAGCACAGTGTTACTGTGCAGGATGCTGAGGGTCAAGTTACCAATAAATGGGGAAATGGGTGAACACTTGCAGGTGTCCAGTCAGACAAAGAAGTGATGGAGGACAAATGGGAAGGTCTTTTAAAGAAGCTTCTCTGAGTAGCATTTGTAATGAGTAGGACAAGACCTCAAACTTAGGAGAGAGCTCATGCCCTCTCTTGTCCGAACGGAGGCAGGCCTTTTCTTTGCTAACTTGAGCTTCAATTATTGTGAGATTTTTCTGTCATGTTTTCCTTGTTTCACGAGGAGAGGTGTTGAACGGGAATGACTTACTCTCACAGAGGCACTTGCTTCTTTCTGAAATGTCTTACATGGTGTGAGATTTCTCCATGGGGCTGCCGGGTGCTACACAAGAGCTAGCAGAAATCCACACGCCACTGCAGCAGCAGGTGGGCTTCTGGGAGATGCCTGGTGTACCTGAGAGTATGGTTATGTCAGATGGCACCCTGTGCGTTGCCAGGGCCTCTCTTGATTGTGTTTTCTAAGTCCTGTAAAACACTTAACAGATTAGAAACCTCTTCCTCAGTTACCTTGCACAGATACTTATACCAGAACAGAAAGATGAAAAAGTGGCAGGAGCCCAGGCAAGACAGTGACATAACACACTTTATGAATCCAAGTGAAGGAAAAAATACTGAGTGTTTTGCCAGACATTCTGGAAGCTATGTGCTTAGCATATGTGCGGCAAGAGAGATTTGATCAACTACCAACAGGGTGGCAAAATTAGTCATCGGTTGAAGTATTAGGTAATTCTTTGTTATAATGATTAAAGTAACCAGAGTCTTTATGGGATAGTTGGTATGTAAAGCTTGAAAAATTAAATTGTCATTGGGTAGCATGCTATCCCCCCTTCCAAACACATACTCCCTTTTATATTGAGCTACAGATTATTTTGTCTTTAAATTCAAATAAAATCTGTCCAGGAAGAATCAAATCAGATATAACTGTTCATAGTATGTGTTATCAAAAGCATTTTTTCCTGAACAACATCTCACTCTTTGGTTTTAAAACACATGCACTTATTTAAGTAGTATTTACAAGTGTCTTACTCTATTAGCTATACTGAAAGCGTTGACCTTTTTTATTTTTTCACAGTATGAATACAATTAATGAGCAAGGATTGTCTTAAACTATTTGTGGGGCCCAAAAGTAAATAGTCTCTCTGTCATTGGATTTTACCAATTAGAGGAATTAACTATACAAATTAATTATTAAAATTTGCCCATTTCTCAACAACGAAGTCCCCCCAGATCTGGTTGCTTCTAAAGCATCATCTAGAAATTTTGTTAGTAAAACTTTAATGATACGTAATTAATTTCTGTAACTATGAACTAAGGGTATCTTTGACTTTCCTTTGCCATAATAGCTTGCATAGCTTTCTATATGAGATCACTGCAAGCAGTTCAAGACTTTTATTTACTTTTTTTTATTTTGCGAACTCTTGACCTCGGTGCTGGGGAAGATTATGGAGAGGTTCATCTTGAGGGTGCTCACAGGGCACATGCAGGACAACCAAGGGATCAGGCCCAGCCAGCATGGGTTCATGAAAGGCAGGTCCTGCTTGACCAACCTGATCTCCTCCTATGACCAGGTGACCCGCCTAGTGGGTGAGGGAAAGGCTGTCGATGTTGTCTACCTGGACTTTAGTAAAGCCTTTGACACTGTCTCCCACAGTATTCTCCTGGAGAAGCTGGCGACTCATGGCTTAGACAGGTGCACTCTTCGCTAAGTAAAAAACTGGCTGGATGGCCGAGCCCAGAGAGTTGTGATAAATGGACTGAAATCCAGTTGGCGGCTGCTCACAAGCGGAACCCCGCAGAGCTCAGTTTTGGGGCCGGTCTTGTTTAATATATTCATCGATGATCTGGATGAGGGGATTGAGTGCTTCCTCAGCAAGTTTGCAGATGACACCAAGTTGGGTGGGAGTGTTGATCTGCTGGAGGGTCGGAAGGCTCTGCAGAGGGATCTGGACAGGCTGGATGGATGGGCCCAGGCCAATTGTATGAGGTTCAACAAGGCCAAGTGCCGGGTCCTGCACTTTGGTCACAACAACCCCATGCAGTGCTACGGGCCTGGGGACAAGTGGCTGGAAAGCTGCCCTGCAGAAAAGGACCTGGGGGTGTTGGTCGACAGCCGGCTGAATATGAGCCAGCAGTGTGCCCAGGTGGCCAAGAAGGCCAACGGCATCCTGGCCTGTATCAGAAACAGTGTGGCCAGCAGCAGTAGGGAGGTGATCGTGCCCCTGTACTCGGCGCTGGTGAAGCTGCACCTCGAATCCTGTGTTCAGTTTTGGGCCCCTCACTCCAAGAAGGACATTGAGGTGCTGGAGCGTGTCCAGAGAAGGGCGACGAAGCTGGTGAGGGGTCTGGAGCACAAGTCTTATGAGGAGCGGCTGAGGGAGCTGGGGTTGTTTAGCCTGGAGATGAGGAGGCTGAGGGGAGACCTCATCGCTCTCTACAACTACCTGAAAGGGGGTTGCAGAGAGGTGGGTGTTGGTCTCTTCTCCCAAGTGACTAGCGACAGGACAAGAGGAAATGGCCTCAAGTTGTGTCAGAGGAAGTTTAGGCTGGATATTAAGAAAAATTTCTTTACTGAGAGAGTGGTGAAGCATTGGAACAGGCTGCCCAGGGAAGTGGTGGAGTCACCATCCCTGGAGGTATTCAAGGAGCGTGTGGACGTGGCATTGTGGGACATGGTTTAATGGGCATGGTGGTGTTGGGTTGATGGTTGGACTTGATGATCTTACAGGTCTTTTCTAACTGTAGTGATTCTGTGATTTATTTGGCATCATTTAGATGGTGAATACGCCTCAGTTAGCAAAAAGCTGAAGATTTGTATGTTAGCGGTGAAGAGGTTGGAGTGATATCATGTTCTCTGACTTCTGACCCTCTCTCTCTTCTGGCTCCATGTCGTCACTGGCAGTACAAACCAGAGCTGTCAGCCTCGTGCATCCTGCAGTCATATTTTAACTACTGAAAATCTATGAAGCGAATTGTGTTTGAATTTTGAAAGTTTAAATCTAACCACCGATGTCTTACTCCTATGTGTTTGTAACAGTATGCAGCAAAAGGACAGCTACATTTCTAGGGCTACTGGAAAGATGAAGGAGAAAGTAAAACATGTAGGTGTGATAAAGGCAAGGACTATTTAGAAAAATCTTGAAGGGAATATTTTGGAAACAGTATGACCTTATGCTTTGTTTTGAACAGAAAAAGTAATTTAGAGAAAAAGCTGTGTATTCCTGTTACCTCTCTGCTTTGAGCTTCTTGCAGGCATGTAGGAAGGCCTGTTGATTAGGAAACCCACCATCCCACTGCCAAATTTGCCATCAGGATCAGAAAGAGAAGCCAGGAAGCCAGAGCAAAAAAAACCCAGTTATTGATTGGGATATTGATTATATCAATATCAGGAGTCCTTGGTAATAGATCCGTAAGTTAAATCAGAGCAAGAGGTAAGCTAGGACCAGAAGCCAGATACCTGCAACAGGAGTAAAACCTGGAATCAAAGGAAGGAACAAGGTGGTAAGCTCATCCTGCTGCTCAGAGGTCTTCCATGTGGCTGTCTGCTGACTCCTTGGGGTAGGTCCATTTCTTGCAGGACAAGTCACAGCTATGATGCCTGATTTGCCCCCAAACAGACAATGATTCATTATTGTCCATGTGTGATAGGATCTTTAAAAGTCATGATATCAGAAGACATTACTGCAGGATTGCAGAAGACAACGATTTCCTTGCAAAACCAACTTCTGCGCTACTGTGCAAACTCCCGAACAAATGCTTAGAAGAAAAAAATGTTTTCAAGTGTTGTTCTTTCTAAAGCAAGTAGTATCTTAGCACAAATAACCAGCGAGAGTAACAGGACAAAGTGGTGAACAATAGCGTTGCCATTTTCAATACTATATTCAGTTCTCACTGAAGCATTAAGTTCCTGTCATGTTCAGCACTGAAGTTCAACTAAAGACTTCTCAGGAAGTCCTATCTCATTTAAATCTGTGAGGCTGCTTTGTTATGCTAGTTTGAGTAAGAGCAAAAATCTGGTTTTGAGGTTTTAATAGATTGTAAGTTACACAGAGTAAATTTAATCAGTTTTTAGTGTCTAGAAATTCTTGGCATGGTAAACGATTGCATCCTTCCAGGTGACATTTTCTTGGATGGTAATACTTGAATAAAAGGTGTAAAGCAAGCTAACCTGACTCTGTAGTTACTGGAATCATCTTCCCTTTTGTTATGGTCACTTGGTTTTAGTGCAACTGTTACCGTTCATCTCGGATTAGGTGCAGGAAGATACGCTTCTGCTACCGCCTTACGTCAGAGGTAAAAGTATCCAAAAATCTATTTATTTGCATATACAGGAATGACTGACCAGACAGTCACTTCTTGGACCTTAAGGACCAATCCAAATATTCATATAGATGGTTTGAAACTTTCCCTTGTTTTTAATGAGAAATGGATCAAACTTCAAATGAATCATTTCTGAGAGAAAAACAAAACAACTGAAAAACAGTCAGATATTATGAAATTTAACTAAACTTACAAAAATGAATCATGTAGCAGCAGAAGTGGGAGCTATGATTACTAGCTTTGGCAAGGAAATTGCTGTTGCCAGGAAGAGTCCAATTACTTGAACAGCTCTAATACATAAGCATAAATCTTCCTTCACCCTTTGTAATAGGATGTGGAAAAGTGAGGTTTTAACATGGAGCTAGAGCATAAGTAATCTTTTAAGTAATACTTTTCAATTTTCTCATATAAAAACTTAATTTGGTGTGCATTACGAATGAAGTCTTACCTGCCGCAGGAATTATATCCTATGATAATATTGAATGATAATTACACTGCTGATGACTTTAAAGAGTTTACCATTTGATATAGCTCTGGCTGGTGAGACTACATCTTGTAACGTGCGCTAAATTGAGGGTTTGTATGCATAGGGAAAGGGAGAGAAAGCTTTTGCAGTGCCTTGTTTTATAGCCTTTTGCCTCAACATAGCAATCTTAATTTTTACATGACAGTGGATTTTTTTTAACCGTGAAATACACAAGTATAAGCTTCATTTATATAGCTAAATAGTGATAAGAAGCAGTTTTGAAAACCTGGTTATATGATATATCTGCAAGTTAAACTCAATGTCTCTTATTAAAATGAAGTACTTTTTTTTTTCTCTGCAAGTAAAATTTGAGGGGTTTTAGCAGAAAGGGAGAACACAGAGCAGCATACCACTTTATTTGAATATAAGTGAAAATACAGTCTTCAAACAGCTGGGCTCCAGAATTAAAGTACAGTTCACGTTTTACTCTGGTGGGTAAGCCAGGTACCATTTTTCAGAATAGGGGCACAAGCCTATGTTGATCTCAGGTTGTTCTTCTCACAATTTAGCACACTCATGCAGGATAAAATTACAGAGAAGATTAATGTTAAAGCTGTGAAATCAAGCACTAAAACCTAGGCAGTGCTGATTATAATGTTGCCCAGGCAACTTTATTTCCATTGTCTTCCTGTGTTAGGATAGGTTTTTTCCCCACTATCATACAGGAATAAAAGAAACAAATTTTTGTTTCTTGATCAGTGTCTCTAATCTCCAAACTATTCTCAGTCTTCTTGCAGTCCTCAGCATTGTTTACTGCCCATCTCATTGTCCAGCTGAGACAGAGGACTGAAAGCTTAATATATAATTAAAGACCCATAAGAAGGCTAAATTAAGGTTGTGTCTTGCTCTGTATGATACCAGTAAAATGCAAAACATTATTGATATGAGTATCAGAGGAAATGGATGTGGAGTTCATGTTGTCATTAGTTTTATGCCAGCTTTCACTAGCAAGAATAACAGGTCAGGTTTAGGATGAGCCACAGCTAGCAATTTTTAATAGCTTCAGCCTGACCAAATTTGCATGTATTTTCATGGGTCAGTGCTTTTGACTCCTTTCCTATATCCCCTCCTATTTTAAACAAAACAAGTGGACTGGAAAGAGCGCGGGGAAGGTGGAGGAGGGAGGCAAGAGAATGCTAGCATTTAGAAAATTGCACATTTATTCCTCAGCTTAGTTTTTGAAAACCAGTATTTCAATCTAAAAGCTTGTCATGTCTGTCCCAACCCCTCCCCAAAGACTGGCAGAGTAGGAGATGAAGCATAGATTATTTTAGCCCCATTGTTCAGTCTGCCAAAGGTATAAGCAGCTAAACAATGACTGCCTAATTAAAAAACATAAGCTAAATATAATGTGGGTGTTATGAGCTCTGTATTATCAAAGATAAAATAAGATTAACTATATTTTAATATGATTAATCAACTAGATACCAGCAAAACTGGATACCAGTTGAAGAACCTCTTTCTTCTAAGAAGGAATGTCAAAAGGAGAATAGCACAGATTCATTTAAGCCAATCCTAAAATAATGTTGCTTAAGGAGAAAAAGGAAATTAAATGCCAGGTATGATTATTTTGGAAGTCATGGAAAATTGTTTATGTGACCTTACAAGCCATTTAATAATCGAGACTAGAGAACAGTAAATGTGTTTATTGATTGAACATTAGTAATTTAGTTTCAACACACAGTGTTTAGGGTCTGATTCATGGTGCGCTAAAGTGGAAACTTTTCAATAACGTGTATGGAACAATCTGTAATAGTTGAGGAATACTTAATTTTGGTGTAGCCATTGCAGTGTTATTTCTTAAAGGAATAGATTAGTTTAACTCCATTATGTATCTTGTTCAGATGCAAAGGGGAGAATGGTTTTAGATAGCTGGTTCTTAGTCAGGTGCGAAATGCAGTTGAACTTTATTACACCATATTACACCAGATTAGCAAAACAGCAAATGCCGAAGACTTGTGAAGAAACAGTGCCAGGACCATTAACACTGACAAGCCCTATCTTCTTGTTTCTGGCTAATCTGCAAATCTAACCTGGTAAAGAAAGGCATAAACCACAAAACTTGAAGGTCCAGAGCAGTCCTGCCAGGTTTAAAAAGTACACGTACGGGGAAAAAGAGACCAAAGAGAGAGGAGCAGGGAACACTGGCAAGTGTTGGAGGAAGCCAGGCCTTACTCTGGTATCTTAATGGGATGGAGAATACACAGTTGAAAGAAAATAGAGAAGCGCACTGTTTAAAAAAAAAAAAAAAAATCTTTTCTACAGATTTGCTTTTGTTTATAAGTAAAACTGTTTCTCCAGAGGAATGCTGTTGGTGATGATTTGAGAGCCAGGCCTTCAAAAAGAGGCTAGCTGAACCTTTGGCTCTCTCTTACCGTGGTGGGAATACACAGGTCACTTTGCCCACATTATTTCTAAATGTGGAAAGCTGTGAAATTTCCTACTAAAACATGAGTCCAAAACTGTTAAGTTTATCTGAAAAAAGCCCACCAAAACAACAATCCCAAACCACTCAAAAAACACTGTTGGGGGAAGCAATGCAGGTAGTCCTACCATCGTGATAAGCCCCTACAGTCCAAGGACCAACCTTTAGATTATTATGGTCCGCTAGGCAAAATTAAGCTAACTTAATTGAATTCAGACCATAACCTCCAATCACTAGTTATCTGAGCTTTGGAAAAGCTGGCCTCCAGGTAAGAAATTCAGACCTTAGTATGTTTCGGTTACATATAGAGCAGATGAAATTGGTTATGGTATGTAGCTGGTGCTTTGAAGAGCTCTTCTCAAAAACTATTTTAAGAGAACATAATCCACCTGACTATGAAATGCAATAGCAGCTGTGATTTCTAATAATACTTTTTTCTGTACACCAGAACACATTTGTGTTGACATTTAAGTATTGCTAAGCTAAGACGTTTCACAGCTTGAGGGAGAGGAAAATTTTCTCTTCCTCAACACATGATTCTTTTTTCCGAGTGACTGACTTCAACAATAGGAAAGAGGAAAGGACTGAGCAGCAGCAGCAGAAGTGTCACTAAAGGATGACCGTTCCAGTATAGCCTTCCCTCTGGTGTGCCATTTTCTGTTTGAGTTCTGCGGCTGCTCTGTTCTTTCTCACTAATTGGCCACAGTGCCTCATCAGGATCCCTCTCTGTGATAAATCTTCCCACTGTCCCACATTGTCATTTGAAAGGCTGGTGCCAGCAGTCAGAGGGCTTTATCCGAATACTGGATGCCATTGCCAAGAGAGGCTGGTGACTCCAGGCAAGGAGAGAAAATGGTGTAAGACCTCAGTAAATCTGCCCACCACAGCACCGCTGGCCAGCTCCATCTGGCATAGTGCTCCAGCATATCTCCAGGCTCCAGAAGGAGTTTTGGAAGGCCCAAAGAGTGGCTCATGACCTTTCTGCACTCATGTGACCTCATAGAAATACTTCATTCAGAAATACTCACCCAGAAAATCTGTTCTTTTTTTTCCCTTGCTCTCTCTTTTGTTTATGGTCAATATTTGCCACAAAATTTTGACTCCATAATTGATAGTGTTTGCCAAGAGCTGATTTCCTCAATGTATCCAATGGAATATAGTGCTTTTATGTCCTTTGATAAAGAGATTTTTAACCTGGGCATAATATACTTGACTCTGAGAATGCAACATTAAAATAACCTCACTTATTAGCTGGAGCGTTTTAGGCTGACATCAAATATGATCAATAGGCTGTACACACTGGAAGGATGCTGCCTCTCTGAACTACTCCTCGAGGAGAGAACAGTAGCAAAATGACTTCATGTCACTTCTCTTACAGCTCAGAGTGAGTTACATAGGCTGATCATTACTGTGAGTTACTGCATTTATAAGCCCTTTTTAAAGTTGAGATAACAGCTCACAGTGGCATCTGCAACTCCTCTTGATTTCCTTGTTGCAGTCGTATGAAATCTTTATAGAGATTAACCTGTAGCACTGTTCTATTATGTACATTTGAACTCAGTCTGTTTTTTTTCCAAGTTAGCAGTTACACAGTGTTGTGGGAACATCCCCCAAGGCAGTGTCTGTTGGAGTTATTAGTAAAAACCTATAGCAAGCAGGAGGGATAAGGAATGCTTGGTAGTCCCTCTTATGTGTGTGGCTGGAAAGTTTTTGTCTTCTCCTTGTGACAAAAGCTTCACAAAAGCCAATAAAAGAAGCTGATATCACTGAGGCCTCATTCAGCTGAAATAACGGTAGTCGTCTGATTAACTTGCGCAGAGTTTGTCAGTGACTCTGACATAATTTACACCAAGGCTAGATTTTCTGGAGAGCTATCAGCAACTGTGTTTTCAAACATGCAGAGTAAATAACTGGGGTTTTTTTATGCTGCATTCATTTGTTGTGTGTGTCCTGTGGACTCTTACATGGTGTCATATAAAATACTGGGACACAAATCTCAATCTGCCAGGGAGAGATTCAGTTAATCCAGACCTGCCTCCCCTCACTGCAGCAGAGCTACAGTTCGTGCGTTCCCAGCTGAATGGCAGATTTTCTAAGCCGAGAAGAGCATTTTGCAGCGTGAGCAGCTGTAAGCCGTGGCTTCTGGCGTGTGTCATCGTCACGCGACGCAGATATCCTACGTACGCTCAGACTGCTTCCTCCCCTTCCTCCCTTGAGACAGGTGAGCCTGTTAGTGGAGTCTCACGTTACCACGTAGGAAAGGGGAAGGTTCATGAAAGGATGCACGTGCTATTCCGTGGATGATTTCTGGAAAAAGTGGCTAGGTAGAGTTAGTGCAATAAAAGCTATATTGACTTTTCTTATTTAAATATCCCCCTTCTAGCTCAAGTATTTTCTTTGTCTTCTAACTCTTTAACTTCCTAGCAGTGAAGTAACGAATAGCAGTTGTCAGCCTATTCATTTTCAAATATGTGCAAGTAAAATTTATAGGTCTGAATTAAGATGTCTTGTAAAGCTTTGAGGTTTTGACAGTTTAATGTTGAGAGGAGTAAGTAGACAGTCTCAGGAAACTTGAGTGTTTTTTTGGAACATAGCAGCTCTGCTGTTCTTATAGATGGAGTCGCCAAAGCTATTTAGTAAAATGATGCTAAATTTTGAGGAACAACATGGTAAGTAAATGGGTGAGATCTATATTTCTAATCTTCCATCATGTTCTCTCATTTGGAAGAAGCCATGAACTTTTTCATTTTTTACTGTTTGAAAGTGTGGAATAAACAGGTGAAGCCTAACAGTAGGATATTTGTCTTTACTAGATCCCTAGTTTTTTTGGCTAGTCTCCCTGATTTTATAATTCATTGTCTGTCCCCTCTGATGTAGAGACCTACATGAATAGTTCACCTTAAAAAAAATTTTTTTAAAAGCATTTTAAAGTTCTTAAATGATGTAAACTCTATCAATGTATGGGTAGGCCATTTTGGAAATGCTAAATTTGCAAATGTCCTTTTTTCAGTTAGCAAAATAAAACCTGGAATGGTAAGAGCTTTGGGGGGAAAAAAACAACTTTTTTTTTTACCACGAGCTGGAAAGATAAACATAATAATTTCCTAATTAAAACATATTTTCTGTAAAATTGGGCAAAATTGAGCTTCTGCCACTTTTGCAAAGCAAACTCTTATATCATATTTTGTACTGCTAATATTTTGTATCGTCTCTGGTTGTCAACATCATCTGTATAATGATTTTAAAACTTTGCCAGAGTTGTCACTTGTGACTCTTGTTCAAACTTTATATCCAGTATTTTCTTCACAGGAAAACTGTAGGAGATTGAGTCCAGGCTTAAGGAGATAAACTTTCTGTGACCCTTATTTCCAGCTGGAACAGGCAAAGGCCTCATGATGCGTAGGTGAGAGGTTTAAGTGACTTATACCAAGCTACTTCAGAAATATGTTGCGGGGTAGAAAATCCTATGAATCTTGCTTGGAAATCTTGAATTCTCCAAGCTGTGACAGGGAATGGGCTTGAGCTCCTCCTTCTAATCCACGTTGCACTTTGATAAGAACCAGGAGTAAGAGGAGAAAAAGGGCCATGGCTTAAGGATTGTTTCCAGATAGTTGGTATGAGCTTTTTAAGAGTTAAACGGGGAGGTAAGGCTACCGTGTGTTCATAACTCGCCCTGTTGTGTCTAGGTAATACAGCGCATATGGCCTTCTCTTGGGAGCTGTGGGAACAGTGGGAGAGCGTGGGTGCCATATGTTCTGCTATACCTAGTCACTTGCAGGAAGTTAAGGACGATGTGGCAGCTTTAACTTATAATTTCCTTTTATTGGTGTGTGTCTCAACTTTAATGTCCTCATTTGCATAAGTTTAAATAACTATGTAAATTATAGCTTTGAAACTGACATATGGTATTTTATGTGCACATCTATCCTCTAATGTATACTTAAGGAATACAACACTTTGACTAATAGAGCCCAAATGCTGCACTAGAGACATGTTGCCTACTTCTAACGTTCCTATATTTTATGCCTGAAAGAAAGAAAAAAAGTCCTTTTATTCCAGGACAGTTGCATTATGTAGGAGGCTGTTGAGTCTATCTGGAATTCAGACTGAACACGGTATAACATAAACAATATGTCACTCCGGAGACTAATGGTTTTAAGAAGTCCAATTATTTAGATTTTTCAAAGCCCAGGTGAAACTAAAATTTCCGATGCCTGAACATTTGAGGAGGTTACTGATGTAAAATAATTATTTGGGCACTCTTGATAGATATTTAGTTAGTCATCTCTTTTTCACACTTGGGAAATTACGGTAGAAACCAGTACTAATTCCTGCTATAATGCTGCATAGTTTCTACTGTGTAAAGACAAATTGTAGTAAGGTGGATTCCATGATGTTTAGTTGATGCAACCACCTTTAATTCTTTTCAAAATGGCAATTTACTATATTTAGCGTCCACAGGACAGTTTGTGCTTGTTGAACGGGATGCATTAACATCATCCAGTTTGCCTTTTTTTTGTTATACGTAACCAATACCATGAATAGCTTACAAATTGGAAGGAAGTACATACAACAGTTATATTTTATATTCTGATGTTATAGCATTTAATTGTTTTGCACATATTATGCTATTATTCAGTTTGCCATTTCCTCTCCTAACAATGCAGCTGCTGATTAACTTATGCAATCACAGGAACGACGCAAAAGACTTTTACAACCGAGACTTGTTGGGGTCACAATTCACAAAGTCTTGGTATGTCCTCCTACTGCTGATCCTGTGTAGGCTGTGAGACTCTTCAAGCTGCATCCCTTTACTGTCCAGTCACTTGCAAAGCTGTACAAGGTGTTTGGTGGGACCCTGCAGGACATACAGAAGTTAGACAGTGTGTTGAAAGTTCCCTTAGGACCTTCACACGTTTGGCATACTGCATGCCAGGGAGCCTTGCCATTTATCACCGTTACTGCACCAACAGTTGTTCTGGACCAACTGGATACCAATTCTCTACGTATCCTTCGCGGCACGTATGTGGTCACGCTCCTTTATGCTTTGGCTGCTTGGAGAACAGAAGCTGGACACCTGGGTATGAAATGCTTATAAGATGTATATAAAAATATTTCTGAAAGATATGGAAGAAGAAATGAAAGATAGGTGATGCTAGGTCTCTTTGTTACCAAAATTAAATTGGAAAGCTCCCTCTCTTTCCCTCTCCTTCTCCTCCTTCCCCCATCATCCAACAGACTTACTGTGTACTTCTGAGATTTCTCAGCTTGCCAGGAATTCTGTATTTTTGTAACCCCTGATTGCATCCATCTTCCTGATTAATTTCCCTCTTGAAATCCTTCAGGAGATCAATGCAGATTGATATTTTCTCCCAAAACTTGTCTTTTTCTTTAATCAGCATATTTCTTAACTGCAATAAAGATCCTTCTGTTCCTTTGGAGACATAAATGTCTGTTTGTTAGACACAGCGTTACTTTCTGTATTGATTAAACAGTTAACAATTCATCAACTCGATGAGAGAATAGTCTCCCCATATCTCCTCTTCGAGACTTAGGGCAGGATTCCAGACAAGTCATTGCAAGCAACAGGAGACGTTTCTGTTCATGATCTCTGCTTTTTCTTTCTTCCCTGTTCCCAGTGCTTAACTTGGGATGGGTATGGTACTGACCAAGAACTGGTTCAGCCCGCTTAATAAGTTTACTTAATGCAATAATAAATGTATATAGCTTCTCATTGACAGAAGTCGTGATGATAATTAACTGCTTCGGGCTGACACTGGATTTAGAATGACTGACACCCTACATCTTCCTTCACGGGGTACTGTGGCTCTGGGTTAAAGGCAAAGAAAGGAGCAAGTGAAATATGTTATGTTCTTCCTTATATTAGCTGTAATGTTGTTTGCTAAGCAGGTCCAGAACTTGCTGCTTAAAAATCCAGAGTGGAAGAAATGCCTACTCGTGACTTCTCCTATGAATGAAAAATGGCGCTTTGCCTGTAGGTGATGTGCTCTTAAATTCCATCACAATCCCTTTATGGGGAGGGATATGCAACAACCAGTAAGTCAAAGAAAGGCTGTATTAAACATTGCACTTAATCTGCTTGTCAGATAAGAATTTTGTTTCAAGTAACTCTGGTTATTTAATTTAGTAAAAGTGACTATATTTTTATTCATCTACATAAAAAGCTTTAAATATAATTTGAATTTCTCACAATACGTGTGGCAATAAGGTATTTATGTGTAACATTAAATCTGACCTGTATATGTTGTAGTAGACTGTTTCCCCACTTTCTATACTATACTTTGTATTGTAAGAAGGGGACTATGAAAAGAGGGGATGCATTTTAAGTTCAACAAGAAGAGTACTGACACGTTGCTTCATGTCAGCAAAGCAACTTGTGAGCATAAACATCGAGCATCACAACAGTAGCATTTTCTTCAAATTCATACTATTGAATAAAATAGAGCTGAAAATAGAGATTGACCCAGCCTTGTTTTATTTTCCAAAGTCTGTCAAGTAATAACATGAATATATTTGATAAAAAATGAACGTGAGTTCAAGTAGCCCCCAAGGATCTTCAGCTGGGTTTTCTTTTTTGTTTCGTTTTGGGTTTGTTTTTTTTTTTTTGAAAGATGATGGCAGTCTAGTATTTTTGATTTAAGTGGAAGTGAGATGTCTTAGCTGATCTGAGAACTTCTATACTCAGAATCACAGAATCACTAAGGTTGGAAAAGACCTGTAAGATCATCAAGTCCAACCATCAACCTAATACCACCATGCCCACTAAGCCATGTCCCACAATGCCACGTCCACACGTTCCTTGAACACCTCCAGGGATGGTGACTCCACCACTTCCCTGGGCAGCCTGTTCCAATGCTTCACCACTCTCTCAGTAAAGAAATTTTTCTTAGTATCCAGCCTGAACCTCCCCCTGGTGCAACTTGAGGTCATTTCCTCCAACTCAATTCTTCTTCCTAGAGATTCTTCTGTGAATTGTGTTTTAAGTAAGAATCCATATTTAAGTATTTAAAATCCAGATTATAATAACAGTATTGAGTCAATAATAAGTAATTGTTCTGTTACTTTCTTTAGGTATTGTAACATGATTCATCATATATATTCAATGTGTATATAACTTTCAGATGTTATATGATAAAAGAAAACATTTGGTGCTTGTTTTGATCTAGTTTTATGACCTGTTAGTGTACCAGGCTGGTACTCAGGAGACTTGAGTTATGGTCCCAGCTCTACCACTGGCCTGTGCTTACCCTGGACCAATTATTCACCATCTCCATCTGTGCTGTTGAGAAAGCAGTGCTGCTCTCCCTGGTAAAGTGCTTTGACATTGACTGATAAGTGTCACTGGAGGGGTGAGTTGCTGCTACTTACAAGCCACCACACGCTTTCCTGCCTTTTAGGATTAGTAGGTAGTGTAGCAAAGGGCTTACCTCAAAAATGTATTGGTTTGGTTTTTTCCTTCTATTTTTACTCCAATTTTATTGGAGTAAACATTACAGAGGCAGTGACGTGACACTGGCGTTAAGATGGACAAACAAAGATTGGTAGGTTAAGCCTGTACTCATCTAAATTATGATCAAAGTGGTGCATTGCTCTGTATTACCTATATCATTCCTTCTCTCTTCTTGCCCACTGTCATTAAATGAGCATTTATTTTGCTTGTAGCGTTAGTAAGGGGGAGGGAGCAAAAAGGCTTAGATTTGCTTTCGTTCACATGAATAACAGTATTCCTTTGACAAGGACTGAAATGATCCCTAGCCAGTTAGGTAAGGAAACACAGAGAAGTTTCCCCACCCTACCTTGATGGGTGCAGTCTGTTGTACTGCAGTTGCCTATGGGTGGGAATGCCAGCTGCCACAGGTAGATGTACAAGTAGTGCAGAAGTATGGGTTCACACATTCCTCCACATTCCTGACCTACTTAAGCAGCCTGCCTGGCACGTAAGCAGCTGGGTTGTTGATGAGTGGATGCTTTTTCATCCTCCTGATGCAGTGGATGTGCACATGGGTTCCTTGCATGCTGTATGGTGTACCTGGGCAGATTTTGCCTAGGTTGTAGCTACTACATGACAGTGTAACCTGTTCTTTATTAATTTCAGTATTTTTTACTGTTGCATTTAAAATGAGCAGAGCAAACCTTGATTAGGAACAAGCTTGATTAGCTTTGCCCATTATGAAGCAATCAAATACTTTTAATTATTTCCATGGCTAGATGTTTGTTTGATAATATTCTTTCAAACCGAGTCTTTTAATTGCTTCTTTAGTGGTTCATTTCTCTAGAAATGTCAGTTTTATGAATCTCTCCACTTCCCAATCTCCTTGTGCTTGTATATAAATTTCTGAAGTGTGACCTCACTATGACTTGTATGTACACATAAGTCAGTATTTTTTTAATAGCACCAGCTTCTCCTGTCTGTTATCTTTGCCTGACAATGATTATAGAAGTATGCACTGTAAAAGTGATCTGTGAGACTGCAGCTAGCTTCTTTGTATCAGCTGTCCATTTGAAGGTCCCTTGCCTAGCATATGCTGCTGCCAAAGCGGTCTCTCATTTTTCTTTCCGTCCTCCAGGGAAAACTCCCCTATGGAGCAACCCTCCTTTCTACTTCGGAAGCCAGTGACTTGCTTGTAAACATTACAGTTCTTAGGAGTATCGCTAGGAAAAAAAACCCCAACAACAACATCTACCAGAAAGCCCTGCAATTTATCAGATGGTGTGAGACTGTGACCTTAGCTTCCTATTATTCCAGCCTTGGAGTGAACACAAAAGGTGCCACCAGAAACCGAGAACCTGACTGGCCAATTCCCACTGGTTTTTCACAGTGCTCAGTAACGATCACTTATCATGTCACCATTTTGAAGGGACTGAGAAAACAAATTTACCCAACCGAGAACTGCGCAAAACAGATATGACTTCTCCAGTCTTTTGAGTAGTCTTTCAGTGAGACAAGTGTGTAATGATGCAAAATTGCTCCAAGTCTTGGAGTTAGATCCTTCAGAAAGGGAAATCTGAATCACTCTGTCAGGGATAGTTGTATCTTGAATGCTCAGCCAGTTTTGTGTACTACAAAGTGTTAAGTATAAACGCCTGCCTGTTTTTTAGGAGAAATAAACCAAAAAATATGTGTTTACTTTTTTCAGGTTTTTCACACAACAGTCTAGTGTACTTGGGATAGACTCCCATTTTTTAGCACAGGTACACTCTACTCCGTATGCGTGCGTACATTCATCTGCTTCCTCATTCCCATGCATCTTAAATATCTGGGCATGAGCTGGGTTGATGTCTAGCTCCATCCTGGGTGCACTGTTGATGTTTACTTTTCTGAGAAGAGGTCTGAGATATGTTGTATCCATGCTGTGTATTTGAGCATGGGCAAGAAGATGCACTGATATTCTGTACCTGCCAGTAACAACAATGAAGTATTCCCGTTGTCTGGTTTCCTTGCACTGCACGCGTACAAAAACAAGAACATGTTTTACTCTGATTTTTTTTAAGCGATAAAATGTTCTTTGTGCTTTCATGTAAATACTCGACTAAAAGCTTAAATGAAAGAATTAAATACCTATTTATAAGAAGATCTCAAATACTAGTGCAAAGTCTTTCAGACTTCACCTCGCTCCCCTTTCAGATTTGACCTATCAAGATTTAATGAAATGTGTGGTGTTCAGAATTACTGTAACACATCTGCAGTTTCCATTATTTTCTGTACATGCAGAAAGTTTCTACTGGAATTGCTCTTTGTGCTTGTTTTAGTCTACTGATGGAGTGGCAAGTAATACTTAATTTTTTTAAGTTAGGACAATAACTACTGGTGTTTGCTTAAAACAGGTCCAGATTAGTTGTTACAGTTTATTTTAAGTCACTCAATTCATCTGGGACAAATTCTGACCATGGTACAGGAAAATTTCTGCTGTCAGTTGGTTGAACGCTGATTCCATTTTGGATGTAACAGTGCAAATGCTTGGAGAAGGACCATTAAGTGTTGCTTCCACTGCCATCAGGGACATACAGAAAACCAACCATAGATAATGTTAAGGGGACAGGGGGAAATGAACACTTCACTCCTATAGTGATAGGCACTGTATAAATGTTCGGAACAGAAAGATACAGGCAAGACACACTATCGATTAATACAAGTTTTAAAAGGAAATCTGAGATAGCTAAAACATTCATTTTCTGCTTCTGCTGCAAAGGCACTCAAGCTATTGTAGAACCTGGAGAGTTTGAGGAACCAGTTTGAGTTACAGAAGTAGACAGTACAAAAATACTATCTTGGCAGCGTGTCTCTCCCTATACCTACTGGTGTAGGTTAGTAGTTCAGTAAGAAATTGTATTTGTGTGGTCTAGGTGTCCAGCCTAAATGATAAAAAGCATATGTGGTTTGTCTGTAATCTGTAGGGTATCATTACCCTGTTATGCTTAATCAAATTTCCCAAAAAGTGTGATTAGTTCGACAAGACTTCAAATGTTTCCTTATTGCCATTTTTCACCGAGAGCTTCACTCGCTAATGGTGGTAGTAGTGTAAGAAATACATGATAAGATGGTGTCAAACATGAATGCTGGAAAAAAAAGGGAGTAAAAGTAAAGCAGCAAGAAATATCTGTGTGTGGTAAAAAGATGGAAAGAGAAAAGAGGGACAAAACAAGGACAGTTAGGGAGGGTGGGTGGGATACTGCGGAGGATCAGCATACTCTTATAGTGAAAGAGAACAGTCAGTTAATTTTTTCTAGATTGAACAAAAAGGGAAAGCAAAATTGCCCTGAAATACACTAATGAGCAGACACCAAAGCTTGTTTTTTTATGGGAAAACACTGCTTTTTACACATTTCTCAGGTAAAATAGGAAGTTTTTGGAACTTGCAGAACTTTTCTACTTTGATTTTTCCAGTTAGACATGACATTTTGTTTTGGTAGAGGGAAGAAACAGTGAATGTATTTGGTTTATGAAAATGTATTAGCACAGAGGAAATAAAGACACAGTAGTGTCTTCTGTGGCCGTAAGGACTTTCAGTGCTCTTGGAGCTAATTGAGTGCAAGCTCACTGACACAAGGAGACTTGATGGCTTTCTTGAGACTGAGAGACATGGAGTGAGTATTAATGGTGGGTAAGTGCTCTCCTAACTGCACCTTGCCTAGGCTGTGTCAATGATGGGGTTGGGAGAGAGGAAAAAAGGCAGGTAAAATGCTGGTAGCGGCAAAACTGGCAATGAACACAAGGTATTAAATCATTACTGGGACTTGGAATATGATTAGGGAAAGTTAATGGAAAACTAAGCCACTGTGCCAAATGACTGTTGCTGGGTTAAAGGAGGCTAATTTGCAACACCGTAATGAAATTAGGCATGCTGCCTTCATTTCTGACACTGAACAGTGTAAAAAAAAAAAAAAAAGTTGTATGTGTTGTGCATTTGTGGGCTGTCAACTTCTTTGCTGGATTTGAAAGCTGGAATGGTGCTGCCAAGCTTGAGTAACAGTGACTTCTGGTGGGCCTTGGAAAGTAACTGGGGATAGACAGGTATGTAAGATGGACACTGAACCCATCTGCCAAGGACTGCTTTTAAGGTGGAGGGATTATTAAGACAATTTCTTGCTTGTCCCCTACCTTTTAAACATAAGTAATTTCCGAGAGGTATCAACTCTTTCAGCAAAATTCAGAGGGGTGGACATTTCACAGCCTTCTTATGGAGTCTGTTTAGGCTTAGACAGCAATTAGCTGACCATTAGAAAGTTTTTCCTAACGGGAGGTCTAAATCTGCATGGCTGCGATTTAAGCCCACTGCTGGATGTTCTGTCCTGAGTGAACGGGGAAGACATTTTATCTCTCCCCTCTTTGCAGGAAATAGTGTAACCTTATTGTACCTAAGTCTTGCTCTTTAAAATAAATAAGTGCTCCCTATCAATAATATTTTTTGAAATTTCTTGAGCATAGAGGGGGTGTTGTATCTTGGGGTGGAGTTTTTTATGTCATCTGGAAACAGTGGGTGGGATTCAGCTGAGGAATTATTATTCAGAGGAATAACAGAGGTAGGTGTCAAAGTAGAGTAACTCTTTTGCAACTTCCCAAAAAGGCAAATCACTTGATCCAATGCGCAGTTTCTCTAACAAGGGAGTAATGTTTGCCTAAAACGTTTCATCTTGTTCGTATATGTGGATGCTCCTGGCTCGAGCTGTGTCAGATGAGTTGTTTGCCTGCTGGGTTATGCAGCAAATGAGTGTGAGTCGCTTGACGGAGACAGAATCAAGCTAAGCAGATTTTAGGATGGGAGTTATATAGGAGGGCTGAGGAGAATCTTTCAGCTAATGTTTGGTTATTGTTGCATGTTTCATTAGTAAACTCTAGAAAGCAAGCATGAGTTTTGCATGAGAAAGAACTGTGGTTTTCAGAGAAATGTGGGTGAGATTTATGCATACGCATGGTTCGAGACACAGAGAGAGAACGTGCTGCTGTTTTTTCAGTGTCTGTGCAAAATAGGTATCAGAGCAAGAACGACAGCCAGACCGGATTATAGCTCAACAGGAACTATGCCAGCAACTCAGTAAACTTCACGCAACTCTATAATTTATCACACTTTTTTGCCTTTTCCAGGGAGGCTTTTTAGTTCTAACTGTGTCCTTACCCTACAGGCGATTGCCTAGGCAACATTCCCACTCAGAAATTACTACAAAAAATTACTTTGTGTCACGAGCGTATACTTTGCATAATTTTATTTATATTCTTACTCAAATAGAATGTATTTTAGATTTTATGGATATCCCTTGCACTGACGGTGGCATAGTATCATTTGCTTTAGGGGGCTGATTCTCTCCTTCATTATATCAGCTAGTGTAAATGGAAAAAATCGTGATTTTAGTCTCATACAGAGCCACTCAAGGCTTTCTATACATAGATAAAAATTTGATTTCCTGCCTAAAGATGAAGGGCCTGCGCCCTTGTGCTGATAAGAGAAGGGTGGGGAGGAAGGAGCAGAGGTGCGAGCATCGGGTGCGAGTCCCTTCCCGCTGCCGGGGAGGTGGGAGCGCCCCGGCTGCTGCTCCAGCCGCCCCGCGCTCCTTCCCAGCGCATCCCCCGAGGCCTCCCGGGGGAGGCAGGACGGCTCTCCCGGCAGAGGAGGCACTTTCCGGCTGGGGTCAGCTCTGGTCGTGTGGCTCAGGGCCTCTCAGAGCACTGGCGTGCTGAGTTCCCCCGTAAGGGGGGCCCTGCCAGGACAAGGAGCTGGGCTGCTGGCCGGTCCCATCCGGCATCGCCTAAGGGTGCCGGAGGAGCCTGTCACCTGGGACATCGACCACCCCTGCTAGGCGTGTGCAATTACAGCCTTCTCACATGTAACTGCTCTAGAAATAGATACTTAAGTACAGGTTTGCTGTACATCATGTCACGCTAAATACTAGCAATTAGCATAACAGCTTTCTATTTGCGATATTTGGGGATACAGAATTGTAAAGGCGATTGATTTTTTTTTTTTTACTAGGTACAAAATATTCCTTTTAACAATCTCAAGTCTGTCTTGTCTCAGTGAAAGGGATTATTTTAATTTATAATTCACTGCAATTATCAATAGCAGCAATTATGTAGGTAACAATGTAAGTTTACTTCATTAAAGTCAAAATGCATGTGTATTCAAGTCCTACAGTGAATTTTTATTGTGCTTTAACTTGAAATTTCAGACATTTCACTATTCGATATCTTGCTTTCTACTTACGTATTTTTAATACATATAACTTTGACAATCTACTGCTATCAAATAGACTGAATTAGGAAAAAGCTACATACTGTTCAAATAATTTTGCCTGTTGACTAGGTTAAAAACTGCGGAAAAGACAGTGGAAATGCTTAAATTCTCATTAAAATCTGTCTAATGTCTGGTTTACTCATTGTTTTGCACAGTACTGCAAACTAAAGCCATTATGAGATAATTTCTTGGGCAATTTTCACAGTGGCCAACACGGTTATCTATCTTTTATTCTAGAGATACTTCACTGTAAAACATACTCTATAAAAAGCTTCTTTATAAACAAAACCAGAAGTACTAACTTTAAGCCCAGTTGAAGTACTAAGAAAAAAAGGTATCTAGGTAAATAGTATCTCACTGGTAAAATATGCTACTCACATGAACACTGTTCTCATCTTCCATATTAGTTTTTTAAAATGGAGGATCATATGTCATTTTTGGGAGTTGAATAGATGTATGAATGTTTCATTTCTTGAGTAGCAGAGATTTGGACCAAGATACCTCAAATAAATCCATATGTCCATATCTCTCTGACTGTCACGAAGCTCTGCTGAGACAAGGGGTCTTCACTGGAGCAAAGCACAAAAAGGCAGGATTCTTTTTTGGGAGGGAATAAGCTATTTTATTTGAAAAACCCTGGGAACACTTCTTAAAGTATTGAAACTTCCCTTGAAGTCACTGACTGCGTACTCAGGATCTTGTATTTTAGCATGCTTAACTGGTGGTACTTCAAAGCAGCAGCACACCAACAACTTCCATTTAGAACCTGTATTTATATCCATGTATGTTTGACCACTTTCATCTAAACCTGATTCTCCCCTCCCCCCCCTTTTTTTTAATAAAATTTAGAATACTGAGGAAATCCGATTTAATCGGTATTGCTTATTTAAAAACTGTTGAAGTGTTACAAGGTGTAATGGGATGAAGGAGTATCAGCTGAGATGTTCCATTTTAATTTTGAATTATTCTGGTTTTGTGTCCATTACTTAATATGCCCTGTACCTTTGACTTGTGGTTTAGAAAACACTATTTTTGCTTACCTTGGTAGATATATCTGCCCTAGGTATTACATGTAATTTTGTTAATTGTATTTCATTACCAAATGTTTTGGTGCTTATAATAGCATAAAAATCACCAAACAGTAAAGTAACCTCTGTTGCAAAATATGTAGACTATTTTAAAAAATAAACATGTTATATTTTTTAAAACAACCTCTGTGTCTTCAGATTGTACTCTTATTTAAGTCACATCTTTGGAAAATGTTTTGGGTTTTCATGAGGTTAACACCTATATTAAACAAAATGCTGATAGGACTTCAGTTAATCATGCCATAGGGTGAGAGTTATCCCAGAGGAGAAGCATTTAGTTTGGGGTGCAGGGAGGTCTTAGTGGATGTTAACAGCCGCTTCTGGGTAGCGCCTCAAAACAGTATTTGCCCAGGGAGCTGCACATTTGCAACAGCAAGGGAACAGCTGCTCTCTTTGTGTGCTTTTGCAGTTCCCTTAACAAATGGCTGATTAGAAATTGAGCAAAAACCGGTATTCAGCACAAAACAGGAAGGTGTCTTGTGCTTCTGAAGTGTGCATGTGACACGGTGAGAGGAAAAGGAGGTGCAACAGGAAGAAACATTATCTTCCTGAAGAGATTTGGCTTTTCAGAGCCATGGAAAATCAGTTTTGCTTATATCGTGGAAAGTCAGGCACATCAGCAGCCTCTTGGGGCGGGGGGGGGGGGGGGGGCGAGAATCAAATCAAGATCTGTGATTGCATGTCTGAGGCTATGTTTTAGGGCCCAATGCTGTGAATGGCTATAATTAATATGTGTTCTTTAAAAATGTTTAATTCCTTCTGTTACGTGAAGATACTCGTCAAGATGAACATTGGTAGTTCAAGTTGGAGGTTTCTTGTAAGTTCTGGTGTAAACAACGCACATCAAATTAATTACTAGAGAGCTAACCTTCAGCTTGTGTGTTGTTTCCAAGCATTGTCATAGGTACTCATGGGTTCCAGCTAAATTTCAGGGAAGCCATGGTGGTACGTGCCTGCAGAGTGAACAGCAACCAATTTGCATTTACAGGGAACAGGAGAGGACGAGGTCAATGAAACAGCTGCGTTTGGCAGAGGGCTCCTCCCCGTTAATCCACCCAGGCAACTGATAGGCCTTTTGGCAAGAGAAATAGCAGAAGATACATCCTGGTTGAACAGACAGATGTGAACAAAAGCACCCTTGCTTATAAGTACTAGGGATTGCTATCATACGTTATCTGTTCACCTCGTGCGATCACCTTTTCCTGTCAATCTCCTGTGGAAATGGCAACAATACTTGCCTTTGTCATGGAGATGCTGTGATGACTACATTAAAAAGACAGTTTAGATTTTATTAGAAATATTTGGTGACCCTCAGGCCACAGGCCTGCAATTAGTTGGAGAGATTTTTTTCTTTGAAAACTGTTTTAATTATTGGCACTTATGCTGTCATGCATAATCAATGGGGCCTTGTTTGTGTTTCAGCTGGAGCTGCTTCTTGATAGGCAAGTAAACAGCACCTTTTTTAATACAGAATAAATTGTTGGCACCCAGTGCTAATTCAGAATTAGCATTTTTTAAAAATCCCCATTGCTGTAATCATCACCGTGACTGCACAGACTACTTTTGTGGCATAAAAGCTATTGTAGAAAGTAGGGCAAGTGAGGCGAATGGTTTTGCAGCCCCTCTCTCCTGCAATCCCCTTCAGCGTACGAGAAGTCCTTCCTCAAAAGCTACACCTCAGTATGAACACAGTCCAGGCTGTTTACAATGAGAGAACACCTCAATTCAAAGAGCTGTCAGGGGACAGGTATTAATCATGCCAATATTCAGCAGGCCATGTCCGAGAGCTCTCTTGTTCCTTTGAGCTTAATATGGATAAAGCCAGTAGAGAAAGAGAAATTGGAAAAGGTGGCTTCACTGATAAGAAAACCTACCATAAACTTTGAATTAGTGACAGTGTATACCAGATTTGCCTCTGGAGTGTTTCATTAGTATTGTGTGCTGCCTCTACTGCGTGTTAGCTTTCTGCTGACATGTCACCTGAGATAACAACATCATCTATTTAATGGGCCCAGGAAAGAAACAAATTAGTTTCCCACCATCCTAAGAAAAACGTGAATACTTAACACATTCCCAGTGTCTCCACACTCACTGGAAATTGTTCTACGTTTATGATTTACACATCTTTCTTAGTAAACAAACAAATAAAAAATTTTTTGTTTTTTCCCCAAAATCATATGACAGTTTGGATCAGGGAGATAAATCTTCTTCAGGAGGTGAAGCAATGTACAGTAACATTGTGCAACCAGCTGCTTTCTTTATATAGTTTGCTTCGTAGATGGCTTCTGCAGAGCCCAACAAGGATGAAACCAATTAGCTGATTAGAAAGTGCCAGAAATAAGAGAGAACGCTTAAATGACAGCAGAAGTAAATGCAGTTCTCCAGCTATTTTGCCTAGCAATTCTGATCTAAGGATTTCTAGGGAAATCACTGAGCAGGGTATTGTGCCTAAGATTATATTTATCCAACACCTTTCTTTTTAAGCTTATTTAAGAGATCTTGATGAAACTGCAATGCTAAACAAGTACAAACTTTGCAGATGAAATGGCAGATTTTAATAAATGGAACAGCTGAGCATTGATCAAAGTCAATACTCAAGAGCTACATAAAAGAAGGCAAGCTCTAAAACGGAACATTTTAATAGTTTTAGAGTAACATGAGATACTTATTTTTTCAAATAATATCTCATTAAAATGTAAATTTGGGGTTCAGTTATCAAAGTGATTTTTTTAATCATTCTACATTTCTAGCGATCTAGGATCAAAGTCACATATTGCACTTGCAAGCCAGCTATTCAGGATGGCTGGTGATGAGATGTGAATTACCTTGAAGGTAGCGTTCAGAGCAAATACTAAAAAGTGAGTGAACAGATTCTGGAGGGCTCCATGTTTTAAAAATGCAATCTGTACTTTTCAGCTCTCAAATGAGCTCATGAAAACTAAAATTCATCAGATTCTGACTAGACTGGTGCAGAAAAGCCTAAGGGCGGGACAGAAATTGGGAATGATGGTAGGTCTTGCACTTAGATGGTGCAAAAGCACAGCAACACATCCCATGACACCACTTATGTCAGTGGGCATGGAGCAGGCCATATCTTGGGTACGAGGAATGAAGCCAGTTGAGTGTAAACAGAAGCATTTATAGCTCTCCCTTTGCAGGCAGCACGGTGACCACAGCGTAGCTGGTAATCCGTATCCTTGAACCCTGCTAGAACAGAATGTCTTTTCTTTAAACTCGGTGCACACATCCTAGACCTACATGAAGCTCTCTAGGATGGATGCGTCTGTAAGCCAAGTCGAAATGGTTTTTGCAAGTTTTGTGATAAAAGAGGGCGAACAACGTGTTATTGAGAGCAGGTTGAGCTGAAGGCACTGAGCTGTATTCTTTGATCCCTTAACACGTATAAATCCTGTGTAACTTCACTGCAGTCAGGAAGTATTGGAAAATAGCTGTCATACTAATAATAGAAGCACAAGTTTGAATACCTGTTTGTTGCAGGGCGATATTGGAGACAGAGTATGCTTGTGTATAGTCAACCAGATAATTGTTTTCTGAATGAAGTTATTTGTACATAGGTGTTTAGTCTTTCTTTTGTATTTGTGTACAAATAGTGGATCTCTGATGTTGCAATTAATGTTGCCTTTCCTCATTTACATTATGCTAGGGTCAAAACAAGCTCTAACTATCACTGTCACTGGTAATGGTATGTTTTCTCACCATCTGTTTGGTTTTTGATATATTTGGTTTATTATGGATTTATTTAAAATAAAGTTTAAATAACTTAAAAGAAGTAACCACTGCAGTAGGCGATTGAACTAAAGCATGTGCTTGTGCTGAGAAGTGTACAGTTGACTTAAAAGTATGATGTCTAATGATAGTGTATGAATTTGCAAACTAATTTTGGGAGCAGTTTACAGCCCTTTCAGTCAGGTGCCTGGAGCTGTGAGCGGCACAAGCTGGTAAAAGCTCCAAAAATGTGGCAAGGCAAAACGTGCAAAATGGGAAATGTACTGTTCTGTAATGGCCCAGATGGCGAGCTGGGGATGAATAGCCAGGATGCTGTTCAATCAATAGCTGTATTACTAACTTAGCTTTGAAAATTTGTTATCAAGCATCTCCTACAATGGCTTTCCCAGCCAGTTGTTGGCTCTTCATTTGGTCCAATAAAGAGTACTGACCTTATTGTATAGCAAGGACTGCCAATAAGTGTCTCACTGACACTTACTCCTCCTTTCTCCTCAGCCATTTCTGTTCAGACAAATGAAAGGGTTACTGCTCTTTAAATATCCCTTCACAAGGGTCTATGATAATTGAACTGTCTAAATTCATGTGTCTACTTAGATTAGACTCTTCCTTTACAAAAAATAAATACTTGACTTTTGTCAGTTCTTACCTCCTTAGGAATAAATCACACATGTAAGCCTGTTCTGGAAAGTGGCTGTTAATGAAAGAGCAGCACAGATATGCAGTGGCATTATGAAAACTCTTTTTTCTCTCTATTCATTCAGACTGCATCAACTAAGTACATCTTTTATACTATGTCTGAATAGTTACGTAAAAAACAAAGCAAAGTTATTATGCCTGCACTGTGTTATGTCTTTAAACAAGTAGGAATGTATATATATTGAGAAGAGGCTAGGTTATAGATTTGTGATCTGAGAAATTGAATTCTTCATGGCTGGTAATAGATGGTATTTTTCCTAGTTATGTTGCTTTCTTTAAGGCACAGTTCATATTCAAGTATATGAAAATGTCACTTAGACAGTACAGTAATAAAATGTAGTTGAAGTGGAAAGACCACAGATTTCTCAGGGGCATGCAATAGTGAATTCCTGAAAAAGTTAAATAGATTGTTTCAATTAGCATGTTTAGTCTATGGAAAAACAGTGTAAGATTCTGTAAAGAGATATAGCTGCTTCTGAAAAATGCTAGTTGCTGTTTAAGGAATTTTGGAAATGTAAAATAGGTAGGGATCTCTTCGGTTGCCAACTCCAGCTCCTTAGTGTTTCAAGTAGCACTTTATACTGGTCCACCTTATGAGGTTGTAAAGCATGGTGCAGCTAGTTGTTATTCTGAGGAGGGGATGGGAGCTGCATCCATTTCTTCTATTCCAAGGCTGTTCCAGATTCTCATTGTTCTAATGTTTAGACTTTTTTATTTTTTAATTTACAGCCTAACTTTATTCATGGCCATCTTATATTCATTCTTTCTTGTGCCAGCTGTGGCCCCTAGACTGAATAATTTTTTTTTTTCTCCTTCACTGTTCAGTTCCCTGGCATATTTTCTCTCAGCTTCCATTTCACCAGACCAGATATGCTTAAGCACTTTTAGTCCCTTTTTGTCAGACAGATTTTCCATTTCTCTGATCATGTTGACACCTCTTTTCTGTACCTCTGCCAATTTAAGCTTATCATTCTTTAACATGAGTGAACAGGATTCTATGGCATACTAGAGATGCTGATGATTAGATTTCCCCCACATCTTGTACAATAGCATCAGTATTTCCTTCTCTCCTGAAAAATTTTGTTTGATGCAGCTTAGAGTTGCATTGTCCATATAACACTAACAATTCGTACTTAAATCCTATGACTAATGCTTTTCCACCTCAGTCAATTTTAGCTGATGAACTTTTGGCTTAGGGAAGAAATGTTTTTATTAGTCCTTAGGGGGATGGCCTTGCCATATGTATGATAGATTTTTATTTTGTATATATTATTTGTGTTCTCAAGGTCATCAGGTTCTTTGCATATGGATATCCTAATGCTCCTCCGTATTGATTATCTTCCCAAAAATGAATTATCATAAGATTTCATCAGTATAGTACTGATACTTTGGCCAAGGCCATTACGAGAATAACAAGATTGCTCCTAAGACTGATCCTTGAGGAACTCTCTTAATAGCATCCCTCTAGCCTGAAACTTTCCAACACTAAGCACTTTCATTTTTCTTTAGTTAGTTTCTTATTGACCTAATATTTCTGATATTAATCCTGATTTCCTCTAGACTGAGTAATGATTTCCCATGTGGCACCATACAAAAAATGTTTTTCTGAACTTCAGACATGTGATGTCTCTCACATTCCCAATGTCTTAAAAAAACCCAGAACCTTGAAGAAATCTATTAAACTGGTGTAGTGTGATCTACCTTCTCATCCTCCTTGACCTGCATGCCTTTAAATATACTTTCTCTGAAAACTTCCTCTAACAACATACACATTACTGAAAAGTGTATTGAAATCAGGCTTACTGACCATCTGTTGCTCAGATTGCTTTCTCCTCTCCTACTCTGCTGCTCTATGTTATTCTACTTTCTCCTCTGTCTATAGGACAAGTTAGGGATCTTGCTACCTGAAATATCCTGTTCCTGTTCTTTCAGAATTTGGGCTGGAGGCTGTCCTGTTACCCTCAACTTAATCTTCTTCAGCTTTTCTTCTGTCTGAGTTGTATCATTAACATAACTGATAATGTCTAATTTTTACTCCTGTTATCCATCTTCATCCCTGCATTAAATATTTTCAGCATAATCCAAAGTTCTGCACCATCTTTACTCCATTGTGATCCCTTTCTTATTTTTCTTGCTTGTATTTTATTCATATAGGTGAAAAATATTTTACTATTTGTACTGAAGTGCAGAGTTTTTATCTTCATTTTTTATCATCATCTACTTCAACCACCACGGGAACAAGATTAGCATATTCATTTATTGCTAATTCCACCTCGTCTATATGTATATATGTATATACAAAGAACAATATTTTTGAGTAATAAAATATACTTAAATCAAACATCAGGACCCTTTGAATTTCTGTCCTTATATCCATACACAAACTTTGAAGTAACTTTTTACTTAAAATACACTGCATATACATAGGGTTAGGCAGAAATTCAAAGGAGCAGCATAATTTATTTGCTCAAGTTTAACCTACCCTAATATGTGCAAATAAAATGGAAGAATAGATTTAAAACTTAATATTATGATCTATGTAGATGTCATTGGCTTCTCTTTTGTATGTTAAGTCAAGTTAGTGTCCAGGTTAAGTGGGGTTTAGGACAACTGAAAGGAGGAAATGAAAAATGCCAGTCAGATGGTAGTTGGGAGACTGTTCCCCAAAGACAAGTTCAATGTGTGAAAACAGTAAAGAAGAAACAAAGCACTCTGAAATGAAAACTTGTGAGTTCAACCCAGAGAGCAGAAATGAATGCAAGAGGAGAAGAGAGGAAAAGAAAAAAGCAGTAAGGAAGGCCATCACTAGGCAGGCATGGACAGTAAAGAGGAATAGAGCAACAGGCGGCAGGACATGGGGTTTAGGTATTTCAGTGGCATAGAACTGAGTTCTCTGCTGTGAGAAGAGTGATGACTGAAATTTCCCACTTAAAGCAAGGTGAAAAGGCAAGGTGAAAAAAAGGAAGAGTAAAAAGATTTTGAGCCTGGAGGGGAAAGATGTATGCTCACTGGAGGCAGCCACAGCTTCAGTGATACAGCAAAATAGAAGACTGATATAAAGTAATACAGTGTACGAATACATTGTAAGTATTTGTTCAGCTGAGAGAAGAAAGTGGCAGTGTATGATTTTGGCCATGTTTGGGTTAAGTGAAAAAGGTTGCAAGGGGAAAAAAAAAGAGAGGTCAAAGTTTAATTTGTATTTAGGTTTTTTATTTGTTTACCCACCAAAAACATGAGGGTAACTTCTGCTAACTTTCTTGATCTCCTCTGTCTGTATGATATGATTATTAGTGGGGGTCTGTTTTGATTTTTGGAAGGAGTACAATATTTTTCAAGCTTATGAATAATTCAGGTACTCCATAATGTCTTGCATTACTTTCCAAATGCTGGGCCACTAATGTAATTCAGCTTTCTGTTTTAAAAAAACCCTAGTTTAATGCTGATAGAATTCAGTACTAAGAAAAATTCCTGCTCCTTTTGAATGAATTTTGATAATAGATGCTGTAATCGTATAGCATTAGAACTCTTCAGTATATTAATTTAGTAATACAGAGCAAAGCCCAGAACTGCATATCTCAAGAGATCGTAGGGTTTCTTTTGAGGTTTCATTTTCTTTTTTTTTTTTTTTCTTTTTTAGCTATGGATGACTTCTTTTCTATTAATTTTTTGCTTTTATGTAAAGCAGCATGGTCTTGATGTGTTTGCAACCTGGTGTCTGAACTAAGATATTGATGATACCAATAACAATATACCAGTTCGGTATAAAATTGGTATATAAATATATATAATTGGCATATAAATATATGTTGTATAAATATGTATAAAATTGGTATATAAATAAATTGGTATATAAATATACCAAACTGGTATAAAACTGGCTGGGGTTAAACCATGACGTAAACACTGAGGAATAATATTGTTTAATTACATCTGCATGGCCAACAACGGGATCATGAAAATGTCATGGGTCACTTAGGTTGCTGAGGGTTTATGTGCATGAGTGTGTGTGCGTGCACGCATTTGCCAAGTTTCTGTTGAACAACATCAACTATGAGAGGGCAGGATGTGGGCGTATGTTTTAGAACAGAGGTGGCCAAGCTTTCACAAAGCTCCCCTGGCTCCTTGTTGTGGTGGAAAAGTGGTGTAACTTAGAACGGTCCTTAACTTGCTCAGGACTGCATACAGTAAGCAATCCACCATGGTGCCTCTTCATCCCCTTTGAAGTACCAGCTCATTCCTCGAAGCAAAAGCGAAGGAACTGTGACAGACGTATAGCTACTGGGTAATTACCGAGGTGAGACATCTCTGTGTCTTCTTGAGTGGTAGAAAACAGTTTTGTAAGTTTTAATGAAACTGAGAGTCTAATCTTCCAGACAGTGCCAAACATCCTACATTTTGGGAAATAAGTGGATGAAAACTTTAAAACAGAAACTTAACTCTCGTGCTTGTTGGAGTATCTGATGAAGCTCCCACCAACTTCTACTATGGGACTGCTCCTAACACCTAGTCAAGAAATGTAGATCCATCATGTGGGGTGTTCAATGTATGTAATAATAAAGACACCACTGGCATAGGAGTCTGGTTTAGGACAAGAGACAGCAGATGGGTATAACAGTGAAAGGGGTGCAAGTCCCAGAAAAATTATTTTAAAGAATGCATAACGATTAGGTAGTTTTGATCGTAGCCAGAGTTAAACAGCTCGTTTCTGCAGCCTTTCCGCTTAATAGCGTTTAGCCAGGTTAGTAGTACTACTGACTGCTTTAATAAGTACTATTCTTTGCAGACACTATGGGTAGAGGCTCTAAAATTAGAGTCAGGAGCTGCTGTTCTGATTTTTTAAATTTTAGTGGCCTCTGCACCATTGAGAGGACTCAGGAAATGTGGCTCCATTCCCTGTAAACATTGGTTTCGTTCTCAGCTATTTCTTCCTTAGAAGTTTCGTTTGTAACAAAAGATAACTAATGAAGGCTGTGAAGTATGGTGTCACAGCCTCTGTTATTAACAAACTTTTAATATTATTTTTATTAGGAGAAGGTATTCTCAGTAAGCAATTTGTTGCTTTCATGATTTCAAGTATTTAAAGAATCTGTCTAAGGGTTAGTTAAGCTGTATGGGGGGAAAAACATTGCACAACAAATAAGTTCCCAGAGGAACAATAACAATAGGTAAGAAACCGTGTCATAGTAATAGAAAGGTTTATAACTATATGGATCTATATGGGACTCTTACGCAAATCTGTTCTCCCATAAAACAATGGAGATACTAGATTTAGGTGAAAGGGGTGAAGATGCTCAGCTGACTAGATTTTCAGCTATATCAGTAATTAAATCAGTGCTAAGGAATTATATAGATGTTTAAGTGATTTAAAGGAATAGGATAAAAATACTCTTTTATCTCAATGGCACGCTAGTTTAACGAGTAATATTGAGAATGGTTGTAAAGAAACAGTATCTAATTTAATAAATTATTTTTGCACAGCTGTAACAATGTAATTAAAACAAATGCCATTTTTGGAAAAAACTTGTTAAAAAACATTTACAATAGCTTGTTTTACTGTATTCTTTCATTGAAAGACAATACAAGCTGGTATTCGATTTTTTTCTATTTTCAACTAAAATGCTATCGCATTTTCTCACATGGTCATTTTGCTCTTTTTCTCCTCCCATCTATATATTTCATTTTTAAAATAAGAGCTATTTTTTCCAGAAATAATTGGGTCATTTTTAATTACTGCCAGCAATGTGTTAGTCAGAGTAAAGCTTACTCTAGTTTCAGTCACGGCTCTATGAAAGCTTCCAGTACTACCTGCTGCAAAAAGCTTTGGTGGCAGCACACTACCACCTTCTCCAGCACAGCTTGTTGGACATCCATATCCCTTGCTATGTAAATGAAGGTGGAACATCCTGTCCTAAGATGTTCAGTTCTTATAATATTAGTTTTGTTCTGAGCATGGGTTTTGAAGAATACACAAACCCATGGAGAAATAATGATGGATATAAGTATATCCAACACAGCAGATGGATCTTAAGTTATAAATTCTTATTTTCATGAGTTGAATGGTGTATATTAGAATAGCTGTAATGGAAGGGTTCAATATTTTCAAATGGATACATTTAAAAATAAGCTCTAAACAAACATGACATTGTCACTAGTTAATGTGTCACTGCTACACTGTTTTGTTTGTTTGTTTTTCTACTGCCTCGATAATTATTGTGGTAAGACGACCTCCTTATTTACTGGCATTCCATAGGATCACACCAGTAATTCACCTGAAATGACTGTCTGCAGTCTTACAGGGTCTTACTGCTGAGGTTGTTTGAATGCTAATGTAGGTCATAATTAATCAATAGTGATTGTGCAAAACATAAAGCATTTACGTGATGTTCATAACTGACACCTAAATTCTCCGCAAGAGACAGCCTGAAATAGTAGCAGAACTTGGCCTCGCATCTCTTTGTTCTAGGCTGGTCCTATTTGATGTGCTAGCATGCATGCCTTAAAATAGCCTTCGAGGTGAGTTGTTTGGACGTGTCGTTTGAACTGAATATAGTTTTGCATGCTCCTGTAGTATATAAAAGAATAGAATACCAACAGCAATTCTAAGTAGCATACAGCAAAAATTGAAATAATATTATTTTCTGCTAATCTTCCAGAAAGAGAATTTAATGTATCATTGAATATTATTTCTTGAGATAGCATTTTGAGGAGTTAATTAAGAAAAAGCTGTATGTGCGTATTGAAAGACTCACGTTTTTCTTCCTTTCCATGTATAAAATACAGTCTTTTTCTTAAGCTTCTCCCAATGTTAAGAACGAGTGCATTTTTTTCTCAGCTGTTCTTTATGTTTTGTCTTTACACCTTCATTCAGATGAGAGTTTATAGCTTACACTCTCTGTTCTAACATTCTTACTGAACTGTCTCTGCTGGATAGGGATTATGGTAGATTTTCCACCAGAAATGGGAGTTCTACTTAAATATGGCAATTTCCAAAAGTAATTGGGTAGTATGTCCTGACTCTTCAATGCCAACATGTCAGTAGCATGCGTAAATGCTTTGGTTTATTGCTATAATGTTTTTCTTTCTTTTGACTGCATATTTGCACAGTTCCCAACACATTGAGATTCTGATCTTAACTGAACCTCAGAATTCAGCTGAAAAAGGAATAAATATTAATTACCTGGGGAAAATGTGGCAAAAAAGGATCTGGGATCCCATAAATACACATAAGATGAAGTGACCAATTCCCTCCTCACTCTTTCCCTCCTCCCAAAAATCAACCCACCAGCAATTAGAGGACCGGTTAAAAACGATTTATTTAGGTCCTTGGTTCGTTAAATGAACATGTGAAACCAGGTGGTTAGCAAGTTCATTAGTGTCAGGTTATGTCAGCAATGACATAAATCTACAATACCGTGACTACAAAAAGTTATCTTCTATATGGTTCATTGGTAACTCTTAATTAAGAGTGAGCCAAAAACTGAAATCACATGAAGATGAGGGAAAAACTTGGTATATCGTAAGCATTATATAGTAATATTTTGTATAAAGGTATTTTTCTAAAACTGTCTATGTGCCAGGAAGAGTAACCTTGCAATTACAGAACCTGGTGATGAAGCTGATTCTGTTACCTAAGATGTTATTTTTGTCAAAAGATAGAGCTAATAGATTTTTTTATACCCTGATTTTAAGGTTTGCTATATTGCTTTGAATGTTACATTGTGATGGTTACCTTTTGGAAAAAGAGATTTCTGATTGACACTAATAAGATTGTTGTTAAGAAATATTTGGACGTGACCAAAGCTAAAGAGAAACATATAGTAGGTTTCACTGAAGTGACTAAGCGTAATAGGTGCCTGACTCCCATGAAAGTCCATGGAAGTAAGGTGCTTACTCATTTAGATGCTTTTATAAACTCCACTAAGTGCTTTTGTGCATCTTTAGGCATGTAAATACCTCATCCACTGGTCTAAACAAAGAAGGGCATGCACTGGCAACATTTACAGTGATGGAAGTCAAGTTGGTTTGACTCACATCAATGGGCTCTATTCATTTATGCCTCTATCTGAAAATATTCTAGCTGTAACGTGTTTGGTTGCCAGCTGATCAAAAAAAAATTCAGCTGAAAAATTACATTTCAAGAGGACTAATAAATGTATTTTGAAGATGAAGAGACAAAAAGTAAAATTATTTCCATATGACACAAAATTATTAGAGGTCTGATAAATCTGGATTAGTTTCATCTATAACAATGGCTGATATTAAATCCTTGGCCAAAAAATAGATAATTGGAATCACACAATACACGGCTCTTCAGTTTGGCATCAATTTCATAATAGAATAAAAATTATCATTTGTAAGCTTGTCTGGTTTTCAGAAAAAGACCGAGAACAATTTGATCTGTCCTGGTACATCAGACAATACAGTGCAGGTGGTTTAAAAACAAAACAATTAATCAAGCAAAATTTTACTTAAACTACCTGATGATTCATCATCCAGTCTATCCACACTGTCAATTGTGCCTTTCTGAGCAATTATTTATAGAATATTTAAATAGCCTGGACAGCATGTGCAACTGCTGAGAATGCTATTTTATTATGAATTACTTCTTCAATTTTGTTTCAGTTCAATATAAACTGACAACTTTGCAGAGAGTCAGCCTTCTGTTTTCCTGAATGCAATGCAATATACCATTTATACTGGAAGTTAAGTTTTGCCTTCTGTATTGTTTTGGCCATGTTATAATATTTCTGAAGTAAACTTTGAAATAGTACGAAAGGCAAAATTATTTATTTAATATTCTTTCCACTTCTTTTTACATATGTATTATCACAAACTTTCAAAGTTGTGTTAGTTGTGTTTATATAAATAAGGGCCATTATTAAGCTGTTACCTGCATGAGTCCCATTCAAGCACAAAATTGCTCAGAAACACCAACAGAGAAAACAACAGAGTAGTTCCTTAGTGGGCTGGGTGCTAGTTGGATTTTTTAGAGAAATTGAAGAAATGTATAAAGTAGAAGAAAGCTGGGAGATGTCAAATACACCAAGAATGAGATTGTCAAGAACTGGACAAGCTTTGACAGGCTGTAAATTAAGGGGAAGAAATTGGAGAAAGTAGAGAGACCAACAAAAAAAAGAACGAGAAGGGTGGTGATGGTTATGGACATGAGGTGTTTGTAGCGTTTATAACATACCACCTGGAGCAGAGACAGTTAAGTATTTTTTCTTGTGCTGGAATTTGGAGAGTGGAACATCAAGGGGATGGAAGTGAGACTGGTGGCAGTGGAGGTGACGTCTAGTTTGAGGACTGTGATCTCAATAGCTACATCTGCATGACTAGTGCTTTCAGGGATCCTGGTCGCCTGTTCATCAGTGTGCCTGGAAACCAGGCTGGAAATGACAGGAGAAAGAAAATGGGGAGAGATCATGGTGTGCAGTTAGATCTCATTCTGGCAAACTGAGACACGGACTGCGATGCATATCTGTATTGGGTCTGGCTGGGTTGGAACTAACTTTCTTCATCGCAGCTCATATGCTGCTGATTTAGATTAGTGACTAAAACAGTGTTGATAACACACCAGTGTTTTAGCTGTTGCTGAACAGTGCTTGCACTCTCCCCCAGCAAGTAGGCTGGGTGTGGGCAAGAGGCTGGGAGGGGACGCAGCCAGGACAGCTGACCCAAATCGACCAAAGGGGTATTTTGTACTTTATAATGTCACGCTCAGCAATAAAAACTGGGGAGTAGTCTTTCCAAAGTAGTTGTCGCTTGGAGGCTGCGTGAGCATTGGGCTGCTGGTTGGAGATAGGAAGTGATTGCCTTTGCTTCACTTATGTATTCTTTCTCCCTCTTTTTTTCCTTCAGTTATTAAATTGCCTTTATCTCGACCCACGAGTTTTTCTTGCTTCTGTGCTTTGAATTCTCTCCTCCATGCAGGGAAGTGGAGTGAGAGAGTGGCTGGCGGGTGCATAGGTTTTGACCAAGGTCAACCTGCCACAATATCTGAAACTTGAGAGTCCTTCCAAATCCCACTGTTTTAGAGATAGCCAAAAAGCTGTCAACTAGAAGTGAAATGGTTGTGTCGGTTTATCTGTAGTTAAAATAAAAATGTTTGATTTAAAATTTGAAAACAAAAGAAAAAAAGAGTAATGTTGATACAAATGTTGTCTGATAAACTGATTTTGTCAATGGCCATTTGGGTTTTCTTGAAGTTTTTGTGGCACTGTGTTATTACTTCTCTGATAAGATCTTCTGTATCACTTAATATTCTGTTGGAGGTTCTCAGAAAACACTTGTTTTTATGACACATTACTTCACACCTTTTAACCCTGATCACCTAATATTGACAAACCTCAGAAAATCCTTAGAAAACTAAGTAGACTTTTCATGTATTTTTAATGGGATTTTTTTGACCAGTATTTTTGAAGTGATAGCTTGAAGGCTTATGGAGCCATTGGTCATGAGATTTTGCTCATCATAAGGGGACTATATCAATGAGTATGAACTTAGGTTTTGTACTCAAGTAATCAAGCAATGGTAAATTTGTATCTGGTTATTTTCTTCACTTTCTATTTTGAGCCCTGAGAGAAATAAAAGTAACTACAATAAGGTCACTCACATTGTTTTTCACAATGTCTAGTTAAGGTGAGAACTAGAAGACTATAAAACTCCATTTCACCTACACCCACACAGAGGCAATACGGACTAGTTTCCTCTCCTATTAGGTGTTTTATAGGCATTTCCATATAGTTAAGAAAGTAGTATTTCAAAGACAAGCAAAAATAATTAAAAATGGTATCTTTACCACATCCTGGCTAGTCTAGAATTATGAATTGGGTATTAATACATTAATGTTCATTAATCTATATGCATATAATGTATGTGAAAGTTAAAAATAGAAGATGCAGACTGAAAAAAATATGTGGGCCTTGCACTCTTTCCTCTGCCAAGGCAGAATTAACTGTGCTGTGTATTTGTTTCTCTGAACTAGTTTTAAAATCTCATGTGCGTTGTAATTTATATCATTCCTGTTGACAACCTGGTTTCACTGTTGTGAGTTGGCTGTTTTCCTGTTCCGAGATAAGTGCAACTGTAAAAACTAGTTATCCAAGCTGTGTTGCCTGATCGGGCAACAGGAACTCCAAGCTTAAAATGTAAAGCACTCCCACTCTTAAACAACTCTTTGTTGTAATTTACCGTGATTTGACTGCTTTGTGTGCGCACCTATTCATTGCTTGAGTGTAGAGTTTTAGTGTATATTCTGACAAGCAAGCTTCCTGAATAGTGGATGAAAAAGAAGTGATGATGAACCTTTCGTTCGTTCTAAATGCGAACACCAATTTTCAAGGGAGTTAATTAAAATCTTTACCTGATCCCTAGCTGTGAGAGAGCTCTGCCTGGATGCACATGATAAGTTTGTGCCTTCTGAGATTTTTAATTTGATTGTATATTTTTTGTCCTGGTTTTATGGCTACAGCTTTTTTTTTATGTTCATAAGTCTTTGCCAGAGGAAGTGGCAAGCTTCCCTTTAGATGTTGCAGTTGGGAAACAATGCTTTGCAAGTGGATTTTTTTTTTTTCCTTTGTGTATGGGAGAAGAATGGTAACTCATCAAAGCTGTTTGTAGGGGAAAATGCTTCTTTCTTTTTCTAATTGGCTAATAAACTATTGTTTTGAAGAGAGACCAACCTGAGATAATGTACAGGATCTCGATAAACTGTGAGCTCCTGTTGCCAAAACTTTGTGAAGATTGTTTTGTCATCTTAAAAAGGACACGCTGAGTTTTCTAGGTACAGAGTGGCACATTGTACATCAGCTGGATGTCGGCAAAGAACATTAAACTCTTAATTTGGCATTACAAGTTGTCAGCTGGTCACATCAGTTGACTTTAATAATTGCTAATTGAGCAAATGCACAGATTGGGAAGCCAGAACCTCAGAAACTTACCCTTCCTCTGTCAGCGTGTTAGTTTTGTGTGTTTGGGTTATTTTCACTTGTAGCATGAAAAAAAAACTAGTTTCTTTCTGCAGTGAGTTCTATACGATCAGATTGATGATCAAATTTCCAGAGAAGAAAGGAAGAGAGTGAGAATATATCAGACATTTCTTGAAAATTCCCAGCCTCTGACTGTTTTCAGCTCAAGGGATTTCCTGAACCTGGTGTGGTTTCTCTGACTCTCAATGAAACTCTTTTCCAAGTTCTTGCTCAGTTTCCCCATGCAACTTTAAATTTTCTTAAAATTTTCTTGTACCTCCTAATATGTTTCTGAGAGTTTCATAGATCTTCCACCTATTGGACAAAGAACCACCTTCTTTTGTTTGTTTTGCACTTTGCTCCTGCCAGCTTCCTTTATGGTTGTTAGTTTTCCTATATACAACAATATACTGAACTCTAAAATTATATACAAGTACAGTTTGAGCCCTCTGTTTTGATACAAATTATTGCAGAAGATCACAGAAACTCAGCTTTACAACTGGATTTATTTATAAACAGCTTTACAGAAGGAGAGTATCATTTTTACAGCAATGACAAGATGGAAATTGTCAGTTGATACTTCTCCTCAAAAAACTGATTGCATACCTTGTCTGTATGAACATTGTATGATAACCCCATACACAGGTTGGTAGAGATGGTTACCAGGATGTTTGCAGACCCCATTTGATCAGCAATAAAATGCACTGAGATCATAAACCGCATGTTTTTATTAGTATTGTGATAGGTACTCTTATTTAACACAAGTTATGTTAGAAAGCTACAAGGATAGTGATGTAAGCTGGATTTTGCTGATAGTTTGCATAGCAGCTGAGATGTAAAATGGAAGGTCAGAGGGGGACCTGATACAAGTAACATGGGCTGGAATGATGTCTATTCTCATTTAAGGTCATTTATCATGTAGCAAACACTTTATAACATTTCTTGAGTTGAAGCTTAAAAATTGTGCTGCAGTGTAATTAAGAATCATTTGCAGTAAAATAAAGAGATCATCCAAATCTCTACATATGTCACCTGATAAATTTAGGTCAAGGCTGACTGAGAGATCTTGCTGGTCTACAGATACAGGTTTTTAGACACTTCTGTGGTTGTTGCAGAGTGGACATAATTTTAACACGCTTCAGACTGAAAGAAATAGGTTTTGTTTAGTACAGGAGTTAAAAATGCAGTCAGAAGTTAGTGAAAAAATAGTAAAGAAATATCATTACTGTCTTCTAGAATTAAAAGAAGTAATTAGAAGAAGTTGTGGGTTTTGTGGGTTTTGGTTCTTTTCTTGCTGAATAGTGATGCTCCATGAAATTATTCAGTATCTTTCTATGATTCTAAAAATTCTGAACTTTAAAAAAGGGAAACCAGTGCACACAGTGTAGAGATACATTTTGAAAATTAGCTGAAGGGATTAAAGAATGTCTGAATCTTGGACCTCTGCAGTTTGTGTTGGTAATGAAAATATTCTGCACGACTAAGTTGCAGTGTGAGCACTAAATGGGAGTGTGTAATACTCAAAGATGTGGTAGGTGGGCTACAGCTGTAATATTAGTATCAACAGTGGAACAGACTATTACACTTACCAAAAGGTGCAGATAAATTAAATAGTTTTCTTCTGAACATTGATTAAAATTACTTTGTTGACAAGATGTCCTTTTATTGCGAACACAGGTAGTGTCTCTGCTTTCTTTCAAAAACAGCAAATAAAGTTTTCTAGTGCAAAAAAAAAATCTCAGCTGTCTGAAAATATACATCCGAAGACATTTTATCACAGTCATTTGTGGTAGAGGAGGCAGCCGGATGACATTGTAAAGTTGCCTAGATTGATACTTTTTCTGTCTGAATCTGCTTGTTCTTTATAACATAACTGCAGGCAGTCCGATAAGTTTGTGGATGTAAATAGCCAGTGTCAGTATGTGTTGCATGCAGAGCAGAATTATACCTTCAGCCAAAAAATACCTCTCAAGGAGAATCTGCCTGGTAACCCTCATTTTAGCTCAAATTACAGAAATGAACAGTTAATCTTTTCTATGGGCAGGATTTTTTTTCCCCAGAAAGCAATGAGAGCAAACTGATTTTATCTTCATCTTCCTGTGTCTTCTTGGTAGCAAGTTGGTCATTGACCTTTCTTGATAAGAAAGCCTTTTCCCATCGTCTTTTAACAGCTGCCACCTTCTTTCTCTCTCTCTTTCTGTGTTTTTCCCCAAATATTCATACTACTGGGGAGGTCTCTGAGAACCAGACTCTTGGTGGAGAAAGACTAATTCATTAAAAATATACCACTAGCTCAAGTATCTTTTTATGCAATTAAAAAAGCAAGACACAAAATGCAAAAGGAAACTCCCCCTCCCCCACATTTTGTTTGCATTTTGCATCTCTATGGAAGACACATAAAGGTTTTCCACAGAGACTATTAGTATTCTGGGAAGCTCTCCATTGTGATCCAGAGACCATCAAAGTGCTGACAGATGCAGTATTATACAGAAATGCAAAGATTATATTTGTGTTTCTGTATGTATCCTGCAAAAACCCAAAACATTCAGATCTCTCCTTGCTACTCTGTTCCAGCATGCTCAAGCCATCTGCTTGGTTTTCCAGCTGCATTTGGTCTCATTAGTCATGTTCACATGTATTTCAGGCTGCTTAATTTCATTACGCAAACTATTATGCACTGTTCATCCAATAAGTGAGAGAGGTTCATTTGGCTCCCCAAGGGACTTGTAAAAAGAAGTTTTAAATTTCTAAGAAAACCTGAAAATTCTTGTTGAAACACGGATCACAGTTCACTGTTACCTTTATTAACATGCCAAAACTTACCTTATTGGTGAGTTATCCGTCTTTTCCTGACTCCCAAAGGCTAACTGCTGTCTCCTTATGAATACTTGCTTCTAACTAGGATTTTTTAACACAGTTAAGATCTCAACAGAAAACTAGGTGTCGTATTGGAAAATTTCCTTTTTGGAGTTAGTTTTACTGCCTAGTAATGAAGTTGCTGACTCTGAACAGAATGTGCTTGTGGCCATCCCTGTGAATATCCACTAGAATTAACAAAATCATAAGCCTTTTAAAAAGCGTCAGGATTCACAGAGGAAAGAGAGATCTGTTAATGCCAAAGATGTAAAATCTCCATTTGCGGTCATTGCGGAGTGCGCTTAAGCTTCTCTAAACTCCTAATGCTGACTATAATAAACTTGTGGCATTCCCATGAAGTAACTCAATATACTTGTGTTGCAAGACAAAAAAGACAGAAAAAGAGTTTCCTGTGATGGCTTTTGATAGGTCCTCTGTGTGATGGGAAGGAACCAGCCCCAGCAATGAGAACTGGGACACTGCCGGGACCCCAGTGAGCAGAAGACTACCAGTATGGGAGAAAAATGGTCAGTGTTGGGCTGAGGAGAGAGTGACTGAGACGTGGTGGGCAAAGGCAATGGATTAACAGTCAACCTGGAGAATGGGAAAGGACATAAAAACTGGGCATGGAGTGGGAAACTGGGACTGACCAGACAAAAAGAGTGCGAATTGGCAGGGAACTCTCGGGAAGACAGATTTAATAAGGAATTGGACACCCGCACAGCAGATGTAGAGCTGCCAACATACTGCCATTAGCATCAGCCAGTAATCCTAGCTGGAGAGAACTGGGAGTGCTTGAGAAATGAGCCAAGAAGGCAGGAAAATGGAATTCATTAGGAACTGTGCTTGGGTATATAGGAACATACAGTATATAATATGTGCTCTAAAGAAAAAAAAGAGGGAAAAAAAAGAGGATCCATTATTTGGTGTAAAAAATTAGTGGATTGTTTTATCTTGAAAAAAATTCACCATGAAAATCATAATCTTATTTTAAGAATGTACTCTATATGGTGTATAAATTATAGAGCAGCCAGAGAACAGGAGGTGTGGACCCTTTAAATTCCTTAAAAAAAACCAACCCAGGCACTGGATGAGCATGGCTCCCCCCAAAAAAATACGTGACTCAGAGACTGTCGTAAAGCCTCAGAAAGAGGCTGAATTAAACTTGGAGTGCTTGACATTGCAATGATGTTCTTTTATTAACGTTGTGGTTTGCATCTAATGAGTTTAATTTTGCTTTGTTGTTTTGATAAATAAATATATTCTATCCAGACAGCCACAAGGTACAAAATAATTGTTGACTGTGAAAGCTGGAACGTTTTTAACCAGCTTTTCCTGATATTTATTTCATTAAAACCCTAGGCCCTGGAGTAATTTGAAGGATTTAGCCTTTCTTTTCTTTTCTGATGGAAAAGGGACATTGTGTAGTGGTGAAAATTCTTGTTGCCCCATGACTTTGGTGACTGTAAATTCAATGCAACGCACCTTGTTGATAGGGGCTTTATTCCCTAAAAAATTAGAACGCAAATTAAACATATCCACATTTACAGAATATTCCATCATCTTTTACTGTTCTGGTTAACAATATTGATTTCTTAGTACTTAAGTAGTGAAACATCAGAGCTTCCAAACTATTCAAACTGTTTTTAATGAACTTTCGAAATATGCATTGCTTTTGTTGTTTTTAAAAAAAAAGTATCTTTATTTCTATGATTTTTTGCTGTTTTAACTATTACCAAGACTGGCAAAATGAAATAATAATGGTATTTCATACTAAGGAAAATAGTCAGAAGTGCTACATGTAAGATATGGGGGCTGAGGACAACTTTTATGGTGTATGATTAAGGTATTGGGCAAGGATTGAAGACATTTAAGGCTGAGAAGGTTCCTTAAACCAGACTCCTTGTGTGACATTCAGCATATTGTTTAATTTTGTGTACCTCGGCTTCTATCTGTAGAACAAATATGTTGATATAGCTTTACTCCTATCCTTTGCCTGTCTCGAGGATTTGATTTGTAAAAATCTTAAAGATCTCTAACAGTCTTGTTCAAACAACTTCCAGCACAGTAAGCATTCAGTCTTCACTGAAGCTTCTAGTCAGAGCTGTGGGGAAAAAGCAACGTGAATTCTCTTAATTTACCAGAATAGGACACACTATAGAAGGAAAATAGAAGAGCTGAGAAGGGGGAAAAAAAAAAATAATCTACGGTATAATCTGAATAGTTCTATGAAATTGTTCGAGTCTAAATATTGGATTTGCTTCCATCATTTTTGCCCCTTAATGCAAACTGTTTTGAAATAGTCTGGTTGTGCATAGAAGTAGTTAAAAAAAGTGCAAGTATATATCCACGTCTTTTTGGTATCAAAAGAATTCACTGAGCATGCTAAGTTAAGGAACGTTGTGGGATACAGCAGTAGGAAAGTACAATGTGTGTGAGATCACTACAATTCACTGTATGAAATCTACAGAAATATATAATATTGGAGCACACTAAGAAAACAGTCCAAATGAGTCCATGATGAAGAAAACTTGTTCATCTATTTTTTTCCTGTGTATCTTAATCTGATTAACTCTCATCATAATCAACTTCTGCCAATCAGCAGCTGAAGGGCACTGAACAAACTAAGTATCATTAAAGGAGTTTTTAAGCAGCAGTTGTTTGTGGGCAAAGACAGAAAATATAGCTGCATAGGTGCAGTCAAGTGTTTACATAGAATGTCTTTCTCTTAAAGGGAGAAAAGAAAAGGGATTTTTTCTGAGCTGTGAAGAGACTAGAAACTGACTGATAGAGCCTTCATTCAAGATTTCCCTGTGAAAAGAAAACTGCATTGATGCCAATCATATAAGGTATTTTAAACAAACATGGATTCTGCTACCTTCCATACCCTGTTAAATGCTTTAATGCATGGTGCTTTCTGAGAAAAAAAATGGAGGTAGTAAGTAATTTAAAGAAATAGCTTTTTCTGATGTAAAGTCTATTAGATTAGAGAATGTATCATTTTATGGTAATACATCGTATTTCATACTGACATTAAAGATGGAAAAAAAATGGTTTATATACAATTGTTGACTGTTCAGATAGTAGTTGTATTCCTTGCCTTCTCTCACCATCAACTTGCGTTTTATCAAATCCCAAGCTGTCATGGTTCATTATCCATAGATGATCTTGAGCAGCCTTGCATCATAAAAAATATGCTGTGGCATCTGCCATTGTGCACCACTATAGAGATCACTTCTGGGTAAGGTTTGTCTTTGATTTATACATTCAGTAGTGCGTGTTCTTATATTTTGGCATGTGAAAATCTTAAGCAATGGAAACTGCATATACTACGTTACTGTGATTTTTCAGGTTGTAGATATAACGTCTACCATGCCTTTTTATCTAATGAGTTCCATTTGAGTTAATGCTGGTACAACTCAATCTCCACCAGGCAGTCACATTGCTTCTTTAGTCATTTCGTAAGCTCCTGTACCAGTAATGTAGACAGCACGTTGAAATTAGCAGCTGTGATTATAGTATCAGTCTTGCATTCTAGATCCTATAGTTTGACTTTTCTGATTTTGGGAGCCCGAAATGAAATTTATGTCACTATTGTATTAATAGAGAGCAATAATGTCCAGATGTAAATATATTTACTAAGGAAGTGTTTATTTCCTGTAAGGTAAGAGAACTATTATTCTTTTTTGAAAGACAATTAGTAAAAATGCACAGTGCTCATAGATATTAGTAAATAAAAGTCCTCTTCATTCCTCTAATTTACATCTCTGTTTAACTATTGTTGCAAGGGGAAAAGGAACATATATTTTTAGGGGCATTCGGTTTTAGTGATAAAACATTTGGAAATTAATGTATTGTACTGCTACTGTTACTGCTTCATCTGAAAGTATTTGTGTCAACAATCAACAATGAAAATTTATTACTACCCATTTTAGCTTTGTTTCAGTACTTCTTGACTTGATAACTATTTGAAATTAATCAAAGAAGCTGTTTTTTGGAAATTGCATGGATGCTTTTCTGATTATGTTAAATCTAAGTAGCATTGCTTGCTATAGCCTAGATAGGCTGTCTTCACCCAGTCGCTTTGATGTTTTCTCCAGGGATGAGGAGAGTAAGAGAAACAATCTTGTTCTGTTAAGATTCCTTATAATTGCCAGGCTTGATGCAATTTCAGTGAAACATTACACTAAACCCAGTCCTTTTAATAGAGGAAAAGAGTTTCTGTATAGTCTGAAGATATTTACAGGACTTCTGTTTGCCTGTCATGGTTCCCGGACCAATTAATAGTTTATACTTGCAAGGGCTTCAAGGCTTCATTTGGGTTAGAGCTTTTTATGCTTTTTCTGTTTGTGCAGATGTTTCACAGAGAGCTTGTGGAAGTGGAGATCATTCACAGGTCAAATGAAAAGCAACAACATATAAAGACAATGAAATGTCAGGGCACTTCTCAATGAAAGTTCACGAAACAAGTGAAAAGCTACATGAAAATGCAAAGCAATATGTCCTCAAAGTAAATTGTCCCCAAAGAAAATAACTCACTTGGAAAAAATAATACTATTCTTTTGTGTTGTAGAGCAGATTGTTGTGAGATTAAGTCTCAATGTGTGACTTTAGCAGTGGCTGTCATTCTGCCCAAAGCCTACCTGTTATTTTCAGTAATAAAACACAGTACAGCTCTATGCTGAATGTGGAAAAAGGGGGGAGAGAGCGAGAGAGAGACTGAAAAAATATTTTATTTTCTAATTTCCCTGCATCTGTTCCTGTTCCACCAAAACTTGCAAATGAATTTTGATTGAAGTGGTAGTGTGTTCATCACAGTGATAAAATGAATTTCCATCTCTGTTCACTACCATCCGTGTCTCAGTTACAGACAGTTTCTTCTGAGAATATGAAATACTGTCTATGAATGTGTCTTGGAGTAAGTCACCAATGTTATAACTCAGACTAATTTAAATGAAGGCAAATGTTTTGGGATCTGAAAGTTGAATTTCCATTTGAACAATAGCTTCAAGGACTTGCATGCACATTTGACTGTCTCGTGCCCTGAGGTGGATTGCTGCTAAAGAGATTATCCACATATACCCATGAGCTACAATAAGGTTCACAGAAATGTGAAATAGAATAAAGTTGTCTGTAAGGTAAATATGCAGTGGAAAAGCAAATCAAAGCAAAAATGGAATAAGAATGAATCCAGGAGAATTTAAAAAAATCTATACTGGGAGTTAAAGGATGCAACAAAACGTGAGGATCTGATGCATAAATCTGAACTAGAAATGCTTCTTAATCTGTCACCCAGGTCAAAGAATTCGTTTGGTAGGTCTCTCAGTGTTGTTGATGTCTATGTAGTCCGTTACAAATTGGGTTAAAGGGGATACTGTGATAAACAGAGTCAGCAGGAAATATCTTCTGAGACTTTTTGAGTATTGGGAAGTGCTTACTGAAACACAAAATAATTGCGGATGGTTAAGTGTCACAAGGAGTCTTCCTATTTAAAAAATCAATTAAATTGGTAAAAATATTCCTTTAAGTGCTTTAGACGCAATTTATCTTTAATAATGCTTTCCAGAAATATTTATGGTATCTTGATTTTGGTGTTATTTTTTGATGTATTTGATGATATTAACAAGGATGAAAGCAGTTCTTCTATTACAGGAACTATTACTTCCACTGTAGTTGCTTTGGACATTCTAGAAATGCAGAGTGGTGCTCAGGCCAGCACTAAAGGAATCTCCCCAGAGCACAGAGGAAGGCTGTAAATAGTACAGGTCTAGAATCAGGAGGCCCCAGACTGACCAGTCTCAATGATCTGATCCCATTTAATTCAAGAAACCATGCCAATTGATAGCAAAACTCTCACGAGGTCTTTCCCCTTTTCTTGCCTTAGCAGTATCTTTTTTCTAGCCCATTTATGAAACCAAGAAGAAATCCTGGAATCCTCATTTCATTCTCATGCTTGTAAAACTTCATTAACTGTGATTGAGCATGTAAGAATACAAAAAAAATTCCATTTCAGTCAGTGGGTTTGACTGGTGGAGAAAAATGGTGATTAATTTTAGGACTTGACTCAGCATACCTCAGTAAAAGAAAGTATCTTATAAACCAATGTTAAATATCTCCCCACAAGGTAGTGAATGTTGCCTATGTGTTCTCTAAATTTGTTGAGAAAAATTATGCTTTCCCAACTTATTCTAGGTGGGGGTTTTTGTTTTTTAAATAATTTTAGTACGTTTCTATATTTTCTGGTCAGCAAAGTCCTATCTACTGGGAAGATGTTCACATGTTATCATGAGACTGTTCAAGAATCAAGGACTAAGGCATTGTTGCAATGAACACCAAAATTACAGCTGAACAATGTTGCTGCGGCTTGCAGACTTGTCTCAGAGCAAAGGCTGATAGGCTGTAAACCTGTCTCTGAAAATACAAATATTTGCATGACTTCTTTTTCTTTTTCCTGTATTTTTTGACCTTCTTTTTTCTGAACTAACACTTCACTTCATTCCTCTTTTGGGAGCCAACATTCCACTGATAAATTAACATCCATAGGCTGTAGATGGATACATCCTGCCTCTTTTAATCATTTAGATCTTAAAGGTAAACCATTAAGCAACAGCAAAAATTGCATTTTACGTAGATCTGTGGTGCATGCATCCATTAAAAGTAGAGAGAACAATAAATGCAAAAATTACTTTAATTCGTTGAAATTTATTAGAACGTGTATAACCTCCTTAGCTGAAAGTAACTTCAACTATCTTACACTAGCAACATAGGCTGCAATGAGATTTCTGGGTTTTGGCAGCTGAGGATGAATCAGACATACCAAAGGCTTTTTGGGGGAAGATAAAATTTCACAATGTAATACAGTCAAGTGCAGGTCTCACTCTCCCTATAAGAAAGTGAATAAAATTGCTAGTGCAAAAAAGGCTTCTTTCTTCGCACAGCACTGCATTTATTGTGTTACAGTCTAAACCAGCAGCAATTATACATAAGCTGTGAAACAAAATGAGAACAATCAAACAGTCAGCTCACTGAGCCAGAGGTGGTATTTGGAGTCCTTGCTGTTTCTCCCAGTCAATCTCAGCATCAGTGATGGGCAGAAAATAGAAGCTCATTCTCCTGCATATGTTTATGTGGCAGGAGGGACATGACTTTTCTTTCCTTTTTGGCAGGCAAAAAAGAAACTAAAGCCACTTGGGAAAAAAACTAGGTTTACGGGGAAAATATGCACCTACAAGTGCACAGCATATCTGGGAAGAGTATTGTGTTTTTTAATTTGCTGGATAAAAGGCCCAACGGATTACTACAGGATGAAGCCAAGAAGCTGGCAAAATTCAAAACAGTTTTGAATCTATATGGCAGTGAGAATCGTAACAGTAAATTCTTGCAAGATTTTAGGGGGAAGAAAGAAAAACACATGTAAGACAAAATAAATGTGTAAGTGGGTAGGATATTCTTCCATGGAATGAACTGTATTCCAGATAACTACTGCAGGAGGTCATGCACATTTTTTTTAAATAATTGATGTTGTCATTTGTCAGAAAGAGGATACAATATTAGGGGGACCGTAAATTTAGTTTGGTTCAGAAAGTCCTCTGGTCCTATCACAGGTTTGGTCAAGTGATGTAGAAAAAATTTTGTGACAAATTGGCTCAAAAAAGCCCAACAGGATATTTCTGACCATCTTCATGGCTGAATAAATCAGGGTGGACATTTGAAGAAACCCCAGTGTAAAGTTAGGGGAAGAACTGTGATCTAAGTCTAATAAGGATAGTTATTTTCTGAGGTACATTGGAATCATGAGCCTGAAACAGTCCAAGGGTGTAGTTTCATGATAGCATAAAAGGCACATTTTTTTCTGGAAGTGATAATCTTATGCTCCCTTTTAGTTCCAGCACTAAAAGTTAACAGCGTAGTTTTCAACCAGATAAGCCTTATTTCTGCTACACAAGGAATAGTGCAGTGATGTGCATGTGGAAAGTAGGGCAGGATCTCTTCTCTTTTGGCAGCAGCAAAGCCTTAAATCGGTTTAAGCAGCTTCTGAAACTACGCCAGAGCTTTGAGCCTTCACAGAAGGTGGCTGAGGACAGTGGGTGCTGACACCACCATTTACTTTCTATGTAGCAAGTACTGCTTACCTCGCTATTAGCAAGTGTGCTTAGCATTGTAATGAAGAATGAACTTCAGTCACTTTCGTATAATTGGACTACCCAAATTAGTAAAAATCAGTTCCCATATTTAATCCCCAAGCATGGTGCGTTGACCTTGGCTGGCTGCCAGGCCCCCACAAAGCTGCTCTCTGACTCCCTCTTCTCAACAGGGCAGAGGGAGAAAGTCAGACGGAAAAGCTCGTGGGTCAAGATAAAGACAGGGAGATCGCTTACCAATTACTGTCACGGGCAAAACAGACTCGACTTGAGGAAGTTTAATTTATTTTATTGCCAGTTAAAATAAATTTGGATGGTGAGAAATGAAGACAAAAACTAAAAAACCTTCTTCCCTTGTTCCCAGGCTCAACTTCACTCCTTCATTCTCAACTCTTCTGCCTCCCACCACTGAGCAGTGCAGGGGGGTAGGGAATGAAGGTTGTGGTCAGTTCATACAGTTGGTCTCTGCCACTCCATCCTCCTCACACTTTTCCCCTTCTCCAGCGTGGGGTCCTCCACGGGCTGCAGTCCCTGAAGAATTGCTCCAGCGTGGGCTCAGCTGCAGCTCCTTTAGGGCATATCCACCTGCCGAGGTGTGGCGTCCTCCACGGGCTGCAGGGGAATACCTGCGTCACCACGGTCTCCTCCATGGGCTGCAGGGAAATCTCTGCTCCAGCCCTTGGAGCACCTCCTCCCCCTCATTGTTCTCTCACCTTGGTGCTTACAGGGCTGTTGCTCACACTTTTTTCCCTCACTGCCAGGCAGAGGTTTTGCCACATCTTAAATACAGTTTCCCAGAGGTGCCGCCATCTTGGCTGAGGGGCTCAGCTGTGCCCTGCGGGGGGGGTCGGTTGGAGCCGGCTGGAACCGGCGGTGGCCGGCAGGGGCAGCCCCCGCCTCTCCTCACAGAGGCCCCTGCAGCCCCCGCTGCCAGCGCCTGGGCACCTGCACCCCATACACCAAGTTGCCTCTCAAACAGATTAAGCAGCCAATAAAAGCAAAGGTCATTTTCTCAGGATCGTCTTGAAAACTTGAGGGGGTTTTTCCTAACCTGATCTCACAGACATCTGTTTTCCAGTAGTAGACCAATACTGATTTCACGGGAGCTCTTTCTAAATGCCTCTGTAAGTATAAACAGAATAAATCCCATCATGTACTTTAAGGAAATTTTTTTTTTTTCAGCAGGGTTGTGCTTATGGTAGATAGAAAGTTATTTTCTATGTTATGTTTTTGTATTTACCCATTACTGATATTAAGTATGGCTGAAAATTTGTGCTAGAAATGCAAACTAGTAGGGGTTTTTTTGCCACACTACAATTTGGAGCCTGTCTGTCATGCAATGCAGCAAGTTCATTGCGCAGATCATGGTGTGACAGAATTTTTCCTGTAAGCTTTCATGTATGGCATTGAAAAGAAAAAAATTAAAATTATTTTCCTTCGTCTAAAATATTTAAAAATATTTGCCTTCTGTATAACTTTGAATCCAAAATTAGTATGTCCCAGATGTGTAAAACGTGGAAAAGAGAGAAATGGGTGCCAGAGAACAAGCAAGGCCTGGACTCTGGCAGGCTCTCAGCTGGCAGGCGGGAGGTGGACAGCCAGGTCTCCAGTTTGCATCAGGCAGATCTGCCGTATCCCTTCTGGTGCCCACCTCTGCTTTTGGGGCTGCCTGTTCTCTGGACCATTGGTTAGGACACTGTCCTGAGATAAATTCATCCTCTGCTCCTCTGCCACTATTTCTTTGGTAAACTGGGTGAATACCAATTCCTACTTTATTATTTATAACTCCTGTCTCTCGGTGTCAGAAAGGTGGTGGCCCAACCAGAGTGATACTGTCCTTTACAGCATGACAAACTGGTTGGAACTGTTGGCACAAACAACTGGTTTATTTTGTTATCACATTAAAAAAAGATGCGATATGAAACCTTGTGTATCTTTAAAATACGAATTCTTATCTGTGTCTGACAGATCTCATCACTATGAGAGGTCCAAAATTTGTGGTTCTCTCTAAAATTCAATTATCTGGCACTTTCCAACAGCAGCTTGTCTACTACTGACATGTAGAATTTCATTTTGTTCAAACATCTTTTGTGTGTATGTCTCCTTGATATTGATAACAGTGGCTCGTGGTAATGCTTATCTCCTTTTGATTCTGAAAATGTAATAAAGAAGGAAAATACAAAGTAATAGCTACATGCATTAGTTAGGCAGACATCCATCAAGTCTTTGCATCAGACTTAGCTTTCCAGATATCTCAAGAAACAGAAATCATAAAAGCAGCTTTAGCATGGCAAACATGCCCACAAGACCAAATAAATCATTGTCCAAACATGGAATGAACCAAGACAGATTTTTCTTGTTCACTTGTGAGTTTCCTTGTTCCCTTTTCCAGATAGTTTTCTGAACAAATTGTTAATTAGTAATTGCCATGGTTCTCTCTCTTCATAGCTGCTATAATTGGACTCTTCAAGGTATGTGAGGCTTGGGCTCATTCTCCAAATTCTGGGGGATGTGATGGGGATAGGAAGTCAATGTAAAGAGGGAAAATAGTCTTAATAATCTGTTGTTTACAGGTAACAGTAGTCAGCTGGAAAAAAGTGTAGAATTGCAAGTATGTAGGACTTGACCTCATCTGTAAAAGAAATCTGTCATTAAAGAACTGGGGATATAAATACAAGCAACTGTAGACGTAACTCTTGCTTTGTAGTTTCCAATTTAAATGACTGAAAATACTGGATATTTATATGTAGAACATGTTTATATACATGACTTTGGTCTGTACTTGTGGATAATGAAACAGACAATAAGTACATCCTGGTGTACTTACATGTACATATTGGGAGTATTTGGGGTAAGACATAAATATATCACAGAAAAGCAGGAAATTTTGGTGGTCTTTATGTTCCAATATATGCAGACTTTTATTTGTACAATGTTTGTTTGCAAGACACAGTATCTTTTTTTTTTAACATATATTTCTTGATTGTACGGTGCTATAATGTGCACAATGATCCTGTTACAGGGCTTTGACTTTGTAACTCTTGGTCTGAGCAGCCAGGTTCAGTGCTGACTGAAGATTGCATGGAGAAACCTGTATGTTTCATTGGTAGGATATCTGATTTGATGAGAACAACAGTGGCAATCTGCTTTGTATTGTGGGACAAGTATTTTTGGCTTTCTGATAAGCTGTCAATAGGCTTTGATAGAAGCAGTAAACAAGTTTAAGCTATGCTGTGAACCACACAAGAGTCTGCATGTTGTGGCCTGCTTCTCAGGAGAAGCGGAGCTAGAAACCAGGATTTCCTGAGCTCATCATATGATTATTTAAAAACTTGAAAGTTTTTAAATGAAAAAGCAAGGTGGGTACAGCTGTGTGAAAACCATACCGCAGATGATCAGAGCACAGGTGAGGAAGATGTATACCCACTGATCAGGGATATATTTTGCCTAGGCGGAGGAGGCTCACACTGAGTAGCTAAGGCTGTTTGCATTTCAGTTCCCAGACCAGGTCCTGCTTGTGTGGTGGCTTCCAAGTCAGTTATTACGGTATCGTCAACAGGGACCCTCCTGGCCAAAGCACACGAGGCTGTGCAGCTAGAACTAAAATAAAAAGCTCTGAAACAAACAACTATCACTCCTCACATACCCCAGACAGTGTCCAAGAGAGGACATGTCATGCACACTGCCCAGTGCCTTTTTTATGTATGCATATATAAGAGAGGATGGACAGGAAGATCAGTTATGGTGAGTGTCAGCACAGCCAGTAGGTAGGACAATCAAAGACATCTAGTATCTTGGCTTTTGTAAGTAAGATTTAAAGTGTACTGGAATGGCACTAAAAAAAGTTACAGAGGGAGCACGTGGAGACAGGAGAGAGAGCTTCCATCTTATGCTGTTCCATCTCCGTGTTAGGAACAGATGGCTGCAGTGACATGGGATTCCTTTCCATTCGGTAACCCTGAATGCCATTTTTAAAAAAAGTTGTAGTTTTTGTGGAGAAATTACCCGCATAGAGGTAAAGAATGCAGCTCTACTTTTCAGGGACAGAAGAAGAGATACATGACAGCACATGGACATCCTTAGAATATGTGATTAGTTGTGGCAGGGAAGATGCAAGCTAGCTTTACTGTATTTTGTGAAAGACAGCTGTTACTACTTTTATTTGACATCAGAAGTCTAACTGCATCAGTTAGAATGTCCTTGTACTGCAGCAGATAACGACAGTTAAATAAGATTGACAAATTGTTTCAGCACAAACTAGTTATATGTGACGGGTGTTGGCTGCAAAATTTCATTCCACTGTTGCAAAACTGTATGTAATTCATATACGAGGGTAGGCCTGACATATTTGTAAGCTCAAACTCATTTTGCAAATAAACCATTGTTTACAACACACTAATGTATAGATTTAAAAAAGATCTTTTCAATCTCTCTCTCTACTGCTGTGTGTTCTGCTGCTTCTTTTTCCACTAGCAACCAAATGGTTATTTCTAGATTAATACATTCCTCCTATGTGCTGCTGAGAGATAAATTCAGATCATGCTACAGTGGACAGTGTTTTAAAATGTGCATTTTATTCTCATTTATAAACAGCATGGAAGGCAACCAACCTTGCAAGTCTCTTTCCTGTGGTCTTGTGTGGAGAATATTATATAATAAATGTGAGAAACATGTATTCATGCATGCAGCTGTATATGTATAATGCAGGCTCATGCTTATGTCTGCTCCGGTGTGTTTATTCTTGAGCAGCACGAGGAAGTTGGATAGATAATGCTAACCTGCCAGTTATTCAATCAGTTTGGTGTCTGTGAGTCAGCCACTTCCATTACAAATCAATACATTCTTCATAAATAGGAAGGTGTTACGGATGGGAATGATAGACAATGCACTTCACTCGTAAGAGAGAAGCAACAATATATTTTATGGATATGAAATACTGAGTTAACATAGTTTGATGGTAAATGCAACAGTATTTTAACCAGATTCTATGGCAAGGTACACTTGGACTATTTACTGCATGGAGGACAGTGTCAGACAAAACTGTCATGGAGACCCTCCCATTGAGTCATGAGGTTCAGAAAGGATCCTCTTGCTTTCTAAACTCCCTCTGAGAGAGGAGTCTAGAGGCTGGATCCAGACCTAGTCCCAGACTTGGTCAACAGTTTATGTCTAAAGGATTATATATGTGCAATCAATCCTTTATATCACTTAGCTAAGGTTTCAAAGTTTCAGCATGCTATTAGTCACTTACCGAGAATCTGTTGCGGCAAGGAATCTCTCAACCTTGAGGAGTAACCTTGAGAGGTGTCCCTACTCAAGGGATATCCTGGTGTGCAGCCCACTGCCATGCAGGAGAGCTCAAAGGGCTTTTGGGCTACTCACTATTTATGGGGGTAAGATGCTTGACTCATAGTCATATTTACATATTGACCACAGATTTTAGTTTCTCTCAAGTTTGGCTTGAGTTGGACATTAACCAGTGCAGTGGTTAGGTGGCCATTGTGTTGTTATCTGTCTCCCCCTTATCCACTCTGAGCCAGATGCAGCCATCATGACCAGACGCACCCATTATGACCACCACTGGTGGTTATCACTTGAGCAGGTTTATGGGAAAAGATCAGGTCGGGGGAGGGGTGAGCACACCATCACAGAAGGACATGAAAGACATTATTTTGAGTTCAGTATATTTTATATTAACTTTCCCATCCTACTGTTTTACGTGTCTGTGTAAGACTTCACTTTCTTTTGTGTATTAGTAACCTTCAATTTGACGACACCATTTGAAAAACTTTTCACGTTGTTTTGTCAACAATGACATAGGATATACTATTAATCCAGCTTTCAAAAAAAAAAAAAAGATTGTTGACATCAAAAGTTAACAGTGGCATGGTAACAGTGGCGCTATAAATAAACTGGTTTGAATAAAATGAAAGCTGATTCAAACTCTTTGTCCATGGAAAGTTTGAAAAAGTAACATGTTCAAGCATATAGGTGTATAAGTGTTAAGGCCACATTCTACCACTTCTGAAAGGATCACTTCCTCCCAGTTGGGTGGTGGCAGCAGAACTCAGCAGCCCTTCCTGGCCTTTAACACCACATTTTGAGAGGTACAGGTACCTAGCGGGGGATCTTCTACTTGTGTCTGGGAGTATTTGTTTGAATCTGTAAATTCCCTGATCGTGTATTTCTTGGATTACAAACTATTTACAGGAAAGGGGGGATGTTTTACTCTTATGTAAGTAATTTCCACTGAAATCCAGGAGTTCCTTTCTATTTTTGAACACAGGTTAGCTTTGATTGAATTGTGTTTCACATAGGCATCACAGCCAGCCCTTCTGATCTGCCCTGAGGTTTACAGACAAGGATATATGCCTACAAATTAGTAGCATAAAAGCATCCAAAATAAGTTTTCTTAATCAAAGTGTTGTACACAGATATTGTGAAAGGATGACACCTTGAAATACATGTTGTATCCCACCTGAGAATTGTTAAGCCAACTTTTGCATGTTTGGTTATGTTGATTTTAGTTGAATATTTGTGAATTAAGGTGCTAGCCAAACACGCTAGTCACTGTCAGCAACTAATGAACTCAGTGCTTGGCTAGGACTGGAGATAAATCTGAATCTAGTTAAAGTTACAACATGATGTTCATTAGCTTCAGTAAGGGTAATTTCTGAGATAAAGTATTGCTATCACCCAACGTGTTAAATAAGCAGTTGGACTAAGCAGGTGGTGGGCAGAGATCAATGACTTTCCATTAAACAACAGGTAATTTCTCAGTAGGAAATTGCTCACATTCCCAAAAAGGGTCATATACCAAATTTCTTATGCTGTTTTATAGTTGTAAGAAATCTGCCAGTCAAGTATGTGTGCTCTAGAAACATAAAGAGCCAGAATATCTTACAGACATTTTGAAGGGTGATCTTATGTATTCTGGTATACCTCAAGGCTTCATTGTGCTTGATGCTGCATGCAGATAAGGTCTCAGCTTTACACTGAAGTTCACCACTAACTTATTCATATGATGAATGTTTCCCAGTACTACAGCGAAACTGTACTGTTCTCAAATACCACCCTTACATATGATGCTAAGTCTATAGAAGTATTGACTTCTTCATATACTTATGTCTGCTTACATAGGATTTAGTGGGGAAAACGGTGTAATGGATAAAGATGCAGATATGGATACATTAGTCAGACTTTTTGATTAAATCTTGTATAAAACCTTTTATATAATTTGAGGAAAAAAATCCAATATCTTTGCTTTTCATTTAGCCACATCATGGCCTATTCCAGATTGAAAACAGAAGTGTTGATGTTGGTAGTTGTTCTCCCAACATTTCAAATTGAGCTGTTTTGAGTTTTACATGCTGTATTTTTTTGTTCTGTATCTCAAGCTTAATTCAGCAGTTCCTGATGTTGTTCTTCCACTAATATGCTACTTTCATTCAGAGGTCTGACAGACCTAACAGTGGCTTCAAGTGAGATGACTTGAGGAGGGATGGTTTGTGTCTTCACCCTTCTGATAGATGGTATCTTCCCTGAGAACGTCCCGTCCAACCTGTTCATTTGACTTAGTCTGTCCTTGGTTTACCACAATGCATTGGTGTTAAAAACTGGTCAGCATTTCAGGAGCTGGCTGCAGAGCACATCAGTTGTCCTTGCCTGGATGGTAGGAAAAACTATTTGCAGAGCAAGGTGCAGGGCTGGACGTGATTATACTTTCTGTCATTCAGTTTTTCTATCTAGCCATCACAAGTACATGAAACTGGGTAAGACTTCCTGAATTTTTAAACATGAATTATTGTTTATGTCGGTAAAAGTTCCTGTCTTGATTTGATAGTATCTTACACTTACCCAACATGGTAATTTACAGAAGACAGCAAAAACAGTCTGGCATAATGGGATATGAACGAGAGGTAAGAAAAAATAGGTAATTGTAATAGATAAATAATAGACCATTATTCTTTCCTGAGGTTTTTACAGATATATACGATAGATACAGATGCGTTTAGACAGTGCCTTTACATGTTGACAGTGCTTTCTGTCACCAATTTCTAGTCTGCTGCACATGTAGATACTAATGAAAAAAATTAATGTAGTTGTGAATTGCAGTGGGAGTGTTTTTTAATATTAAAAAGGAAACAATTTAACCGTGTTAAGATGAGCATAAAATCTTTTTCTCTCATGATGTGAAGCTTACCTTATCAATATTTTTCTCCTTTTTTTAATGTTTTGGGTTTTTGGTTTGTTTTTTTTTTAACCGAACTATGGTGGGGTTTTTTGGGGAGGGACTTTTATTCCATCTTAAAAATGTAAGAATTTTTAATTTGCATGGATTAAGATGAATGATAGGGTTAACCAACAGGTTTGCATTAGAAAATTTCAAGGTTTTGTAATTTTTCTTTAAGCAAATCTTCTCCTTTAATGATCTACATAATAAAAGAATTTACATTTCTAGGATGAAGGGCACAGGAGAAATTTTCCAAATTATTATATAAATCTAGTATGTATGGTATCTGTTATGCTACAAAAATGCTTAATTAAAAACACTTTAAAATAGTTTCACTCAAGATGCAAATTTTGGAAGAAATTGTATGGAAAGAGTCAGTTTCATACAGGAATAAAACATGTCAGAGCAGTGTCCCAATAGGTTAGTTGGAGTACTAAATTAAAACTCGTCATGCCATATGCTTTCTACTCATTCTTCATAATTTACTTACATGAATAACTTTGTCTTGTAGGTATGGTTTTGGAGACAGAACAGCAATATATTTCTAGCTTCAAGATGAAAGATTGAGTATGCTGCACCTAACCCTCAAATTTCTGTCTATGCCTATTTTTGAAAGTGTGCTTAGAATAATTATTTTTCAGTAACTTCTTTGTTGGTCTTGAAACTATGTGGCTCTTGAGTATCAACTTCAAAATTCAGGTGATTATACTCTAAATGATCTGATTCTGTATTTATTGAGTTGCCCTGAACTCTTGCCTCCAGCTGACTCAATTTATATTCCATGTCAACATTACCAGTGCATGTAGTATAGCCTTGCTAAACACTATGTTTATTTGATGATTACATTGTCTTTGCTGCTAAATTCTTACAGGAGACTCAGAAGAATGTCCTTGCCCATCCTTAGAAACCTGAGGAAGGGAGTAACAGTAATTAAAGTTCTTTCTAAATCATTAATTTGTTCATTAAAATCTTGTTTGTGTCTCTGTGTGTATATATATTGAATACTTCTATAATTGCATTTTTTTCTATGTTTGCAGAAAAGGAGGGGGTGTGTCTATATATACATACACACAAATGTTTCCATTTGTTCATGTAAGTATGTTTATGTATAGGCATGTGGCAATCTTTAGCAGTCTGTTGATTATATAGGGATAACTTTGGTTTACAAGATTGCAGAGATCATTCCTGAGATTATATTAGAACTTTTCTATATTGCAACCACAGCCATAATGTATCTCACGCCATATTTATAGAGCTGATAATACGGAAAGCAGGTAGTTCTTAATTCTGGTGGTACGTTTCAAAACAAGGTCAGCAACGGGAGTATCCACTTTAAAAAAGTGTGAAATAAAAGTAAATCCTTTTATAGGACCTCACTTTTCTCTTGGATAGGCTTTACAACATTAAATAGATAGTGGTAGGCTATCTAATATGGTGCTAGCATTTAACATACATTGAATTTTAGACTGTGTAAACATTAAACTTACCTTTTTACAGTTTGAAGTGAAGAGGTGCTTACATCCAGTCTAGCTATTAAGCAGCCCCTCAATTCACATTTGACAAAAAAGTAAATGTGAAATATGAATCCAGTAATGTGTAGCTAATTAAGATGTATCTGTGGATATGGAAGTATTAGAAAGTGTTAACTAATGCACGGATAACAAAAGATCCCTAGTGGTATCAACTGTCACTGTTGTACATCACTCACTTTTAGAAGCATTTTTCTTCATTTCTTTCTCTAGCAGATGATATTTTTTTACTAGCAATGCTTCTCATAGGAATGTATTTCTAATCTGATTTAGTTTTTCCTTCTCATTTTTATTAATAATCTTACTTGATGATCTGAACTTAAAACCGAGTTTGTTTTTCTTCACTCTTCCTCATGTGTGTTCTTTTCCTTTCACTTTAACTGATTGTAGTTAATTTTTAATTTGAGGTGCCAACACCTCTGCCTTTGTTAACATCTGGCGGCTTTTGTTGTGAGTGTTACTACAGATAGGACTGTGTTTGAAGAGGAAGCTTTTCAAATCCCCTACACGCTTTTTGCCTGTAGAGACAAAACTTCTGTCTGGCTTTTCTCTTTATATGGTAAACGTTTACTCACCTTCCTTACCTCTGAGTATTTGTGAAGTACCAAATGTACTCCAGAACAAGCAGATGTAAAAATGTCCATGAATTACTTCAGGCTAGTGTTAGAAGGTTGCTTGCTGTTGGTACAATTGGAATAGTCTTCTAATACAAGCAAAAAGGCTTATGTTGGAGCATCATTAACTTATGAATGGAATTTCATATTGAGATTGCCTGTAGACTGGGCTCCACTGGTATCAGCCCAGTTGGTGCCTTCCAGATACCATGTATTTAAATTCACATGGAATACAAATTAAACCAGTCTCTGGTTTAGGGTCTTACAGCCAAACAAGATGCACTTAGAAGTCTGTGGGAAATGCTTTTGTTACAAAACTACCTGATTTGTTTCATTACTATATGGTGCTGAGGTGGAAAGATTAATTTAGCTAATGTGAGTTAGAGTTTGTGATTCCATGAAATGGATTTTTTAGAAATTATATGAATATGGTTATGTTGGGACACATTGTTTGGGAGCAGCTTGAAAGAAGTTACAAAATGAAGCACAGAAAAGAAATTATGATTTTGATAGGACTGCTTGTTGAATGCATAAGAAATAAGATCTGAGGAGTAGATCAGGAGAGGCTTATGACAGGTGAGCAAGAGTTGAGGAGAAGGCAAGAAGATTATGATTACCAAGAAAGAAAGAAGTTAGATGGGGGGGTAGTATTTTTCACTTTGAAGATAAAAAGTGCTGTTTGTTTGTTTGATTTTTGTAAAGAAGTAAGAATTTAAGTGAAGGGCAAGAGTTAATAAATATCCTGAGCCACAGCAGAAACTTTCCTATTAATGAGGCTAAGCACTGAAGAATAGATGAGCCAGAATATGGGTGAAGGATTTAGAGAAGTCAAAGTTGTTCTGGACTAGCCATAGTAAGTTTGAGCTGCTAACAGGCCATTTAGAATAATGCCTTGGAAAGAAAGTCAAACGTGCGGAACAGGCAACTGTCTGGTTGTGAAAAAGAGATGAGTCATTGACTCAGAAATTATAGCTGAATCCACATAATATTCACCTGAGATAAGATTAAAAGGTACAAGAGTCCACTACAATAGAGAAAAGAAGCTATAAGGCAAAAGCTGGATGAGTGAAAACTAAACTACAGGACCACAGAGTCTTAAATAGATGTTAAGAAAAGGAGAGTAGACAGTAATATGAAAGTCTGTAGAAGTGTTGGGATGGCAGGATTTAAGACTTGGCTAAGAATTGATCAGTGTAGTAGAAAACACTGGTAAGGCAAGAGCAGAACACGCATTTTATAAGGAGGCTGTAGAACTCTGCTTGAAAATGCTTCAGAAAGGTAAGGGATGAAGATAGGGCTGTGAGATGAACAGTAAAATGGCAGATGGAGTTGAAGATCCTTTAGTTTAGAATGTATATGGACCAGTAAGCAGAATCAGAGATTATTGATAAACTGGATGGAGTAGGAGCTATGGATGGAGTCAGATAGTGTAAGTACAGTAGTGTGATGAGCAACAAGTAGTATGGCACGAGAAAGATGCTTTAGTTAGTAAACACAAAAAGAAATTAAAGAAGAGGCAAAGGAGAGAAGAAATAACTCTAAGCCTTTTGATTTTTTTTCAATTAAAAGCCTGAGATCCTGAAGAGGTTACAAGAAGAGATGGTACTGTAATAGGTCCTGCTTTTCAGTGTTCAGCCATGAAAAGAAAGTTTTGAAATACCAGACAACTATTGTATGGTTTAAGATTCAAGCATGTTATATTCTGCTCAAATGACTGACCAGCCCCAATCACTCTGACTGTATTTTAGCACATGTGAAGGTAGAGGCACAATACAGATTCACCAACTCCATCCAGTTGCCTTTGGACAGATGCAGCCAGTTTACCAGCTGGCAAATAGTGATACTGAATATTTAAGCAGCTTTGAATCCTCTTAACAGTCTTTTGACTACCTTCATATGTGCTGCTGCCTCTTGTGCAACATAGAGAAGTATCATCTCCCTTTCCTCTGGTATATTACTTCCTCATCCATCTTCCTATCCTTATTTTTCATTCTGCTGCATTTATAATCTGTACAGTACTATTTCAAGTTCACTGGTACCTCCTATGATCATTTTATTCTTCTTTCAGATACTGAACAGATTCAGAACTCTTGAAGCCTTTCATCATAAAATAACCTTTTAATCTCCAGATAAGCTCTCCAGGTCCTCCCTGTTAAAGAATTAGAATGTCCTTGACTTTAGTGTCCTGAACTGCTAATGACTTTTCAAGACTGCTGTATAAGATATGTCTATAGCTTGCATTTTGGAGTTGTTTAGCCTTTTTTTAATTATCAGCTCTGCTCTAAAAGTACAAATTCCACCGTCTTATTATAGATTCTGGTAACCAGCTATTTCTATTTTCTTTGCCTCAACAGCAGTGTTTTCTGACTAACTTGAGTAGCAAAATCAACTCCTAGTCAAAGCCATCCATTTCTACAAATGGATAGAACATTCTGGCAGCTAACAGGGCAAAAGCTAGCAAAAACTAACTAGGTCATGCTTACAGCCTAAGCTTAAATATGTTACTGAAAATTTTAATACCTGAATTTATTATTACCTGCTAAATGAATATGCCTTCTGGAAAAGTTTGTCTTCAGAGAAAGAAATGTTTTGAGCATGGCTGAACAGTTCAATTTGTCAAAAGATGTTTCTTTTGCAATATGCATATTTAATTTTTGAAAATACATTGGCCTGTAATTTATTGACAGAAATCTTGCTTCTGAGTTCATCAGATTTCCCTTTAATAAATGCTGCTATATCTTTCTCTTTTGCTATTATTTCAACTCACACATTCCTCCTCCTTGCAGAATAAGCAAGTTTCTTCCATTAAGTTTGATCCTTTCTTGAAGCTTGTCTATTAGAAGATTGCCTTGGTCACATTTTTTTCCCATTGAAAAGGTAAATGGTTAAGTCATTTTTATCTGCTTTGTGTTAAGGAAAGCTCAAGCTCAGGGACTAAGCCTTTAAAATCAAATATACAGGTATTGCAAAGATTAAAACCCAGAGAAGTTAGATATAACCTCTGACACAAGGATTTTGTTTAATGGAACCATTATTTCTCTTGATTTATAAATAATCCCCTTGCTTATGCACCCTTTCACTAAATGTGCAACACTTCCAATCTTAAATTTCGTGCTACTATCATCTCTCCATATTCCTATTCTGCTTTTTCTTCCTCACTCTGCCAATTTTTTCTTTATTACATTCTTTTTGTTTACAAATCGTATTCACAAAGTTTATTTAATTAATTTTAGCCAATTTTTAATGTATTAATATGAACGATAAATAAAAATGTCACAATACATTAGAGTATTATAAACCCAAGGCTGTGCTAAGGAAGGGGTTTTATTAGCTGATAACTTTATGTGGTTTATGGAAAACTAATTTGAACAGGAGGAATAGCAGCATTTTTAAGATTTTTTATTTTTTAATACTTAGGATATTTTATTCAAAACACATAATAAAATCAGTAAATGTTAAGTTCTTCCTTCAACATGTTAGCTACTCTTCTATTGTTGTTACTGTTACAGCACAAGTTTGAATGATGGCAGTGTCTAACACATTTAGCACATACCATCAAGCACCTCTGTACAAGCTCTGTGCTAGTATCTATGATAATAACCCTATACATTACTGATACTACGGGAGACTTGTAACTGGGATTGAAAGTGAGGTGTTGGGTTTTGGGTTTAGATTTGTTTGTTTTGTTTTGGTGCTTTTTTCACAAAACATACATCAGTTCTTTAAATAGCATTGTCCATATTTAAACAGCTGTGATCTTCAGCTGAGTAATTTTTGTGCTGTTTGTAATTACAATGCTGTGCAAAATGGCTGGTCTATTTAATATAATTTGTGATACATGAGGGTAACTTTTAAAGTAAATAGGCAGGTTTTTCAAAATCAGAATCAATTTAAATATTAATTAAATATTAATTTAAAAATTAACAGCAGTGACAGAAACATAGGCCTGTGACTGACATATATTTAAAGTAAAAAATACATTTCTAAAATTAATTAGTATTTGAATAGATGCTGAACTTGTTGGCTAATAGCTTTCTTTAAATTTTTTACTAATTCCACTGAGGAAAGCCAAAACCACAGAATGACTTTCCTTCCTCTGAAACGTAGAAGAATTCCTATGCAACCTCTTCCTTACCCTTTTCAGAAAATTTTCTTCCCCTTTGTAATACATCTCTACCTTTTCACTTGTCTCTGCTCTCCTCTACAATTTAGTGTCATGTTTCTATTAACTTCTAAACTCCTGAACTAAACTGTTTCTTCCTGCTCCCCCAAATAGCTTTTACTTGTTCCCTTGCGTTTCAGCTTTTAGTACTTCTATTCATAAACTAATCTTAAGGCCCTGGAGAAGAACTTCTTCATTTGTCCTTTGAAATGCTCCTCAAGTTTTCTGGAAATACAGTCTATTAAAATTACCCTTTTGCTGCTTCCTTCTGGTGAAAGAATTGGAAGCTCACCAAACTTGCCCAGTATTCCCAGCCAAAGTTTAACTGCACTGTGGTTGCAGTCAAGTGCCCTAATATGTACAGCAGTTTAAAATGTTTGATGAATGTCAGTTCTATATAAAATCAGATTTAATGTCAAAGACACACTTTTTCCCGGTGTCTTGTTTTTTAAGTACTGGTATTCTGCTCTAGAACCAAAAAAGACCCAGTACAGGCAGAATGCTATCGTTGACATCAAAGTCAAAGTATTTTGAATTAGCAGTTTTCAGTGAACTTTTTTCAGGTTCATTCAGGTATTTGTGATATTCATGGAATTCTTGGATTTGATTCAGTAGAATAAAACCATTCAAATTTACCTTAAAAATAAGATCTGATCTGGAGCTTGTAGACATCTTGAAAGCAAAATTTTGTATTTTCTGTTTGCTTAGAGTCTCACAATATATATTTAAACTTTTTAAAAAAAGTTTTGTGTATCCATAATAAAAATGTTTCTTTTGTAGCTCAAACTAAATTGAATTTCCATTCCCTCCATTTCAAAAAAATATATTTTTTTTTCAGTATTGCCAGAAATTTCCATGGTGTTAGTATCCTTTCTAAGAGCTTTTGTGGTAGGCTTTTGTGATTTGAAACATCCACTCTGAAACAGAAGAGCTGCTTAGAAATACAGCAAGAATACATTGAGACTGCCCAGGAGCTGCTGAAGCAGTCCAGTCAAGTGGATCCCCCATGGTTTCTTTCTGCCCATCTGCTTAGTGTCAACCGCATGACTTCTGTAAAAACGTGCTTTTCTTCTCCTCTCTCCCATCATCTAGTGGATCTTCCAGGTGGACACAGAATTCTGCCCGAGCTCCTCTCAGCTGGAATATCAGCTTTCATCTCTCAGCTGGGTAACTACAGCTCACAGCAGCAGTTCAAGTGTATAAGAAAAAAATTCTCGCCTGCAGGTTTTGAACAGTTCGAACTTCAACTCTGCTTGTGATACATATTTATTTCCCTGTTTAAAAAAAAATAGAGAATGATTTTTTATGAACTGCTTTAACCACGCGAACATATCCTCCAAAACATTCATGTTCTCCATTGTGGATATGAAATTCTGATGCCATATTAATAATTTGGTGTGACAGATGGATTAACTAGGGGGCAAAACATTTCTAGGGGATTAACTAGGGGGTACAACATTTCTAAACTTTCAGCTGCTTGACTTTGCAGCTTTGACAAAACCATTGCTGAATATTTGTTTAATCTCTACATCTGAGTCTGTAAATAATTCTGCATGTTGGTTGAGTAACCTATATGTTAGATTAAGAGCTCCCTATTGCTTCTCTATAAAATATAATCTCTTTAAGGTAACTAATGAATGATTGTAGTTGAACAAGTAGCTAACTTAAGTCCAGTAGTTCATTAGATGGATAGGTAAAAGAGTTACTGGATCCTGCAGTAACATAGCTCATCAGCATAAACATTACAAATCAAAGCATGTTACCAGTGTCTGACGGAAGCGCTGTATCTGCATTAAACAACTTGATGAATACTTACAGAATGCTGTAGTGCTGTCTCCAAGTCTACCCCCAACAGCTTTCCTTAAGCAACTTTTTCCTTGCATTGCAGCAGACACAGAATGTGGGAAAGAATACAGAAAGGCTATTTGACTCTCTTTAATTGTATAAAATATTTTCCTTTTTTTAGATCTCATTTTACTAACAGCTATTCTACATTGGCATAAATAGAATAATCTTTTCTACCAATAACCTTACAAATTGCTTTAGAACGCCACACTTCACTGTGTAGTGGCACTTGCGCTCTAAGCTGCTGCAAAACCTCATTTTGCGAAACAAAACCCATGTCACTTTACATGGCAAGAGAGTGAATACTACGTTCATAGCTTATATAAAGTCTGACAGTTCAAAACTAAACCAAATTATTTGGAAGGTCAACTCTTTTCTTCATTGACCTTGATATTAATAATGTTTGTGCCCTGGAATGTAAATGAAACACGTTACCAAGGTCCTTCACCATCAAAATAAATTAACAGCTTTTTAATTTACCTATCTATGAACTCTGGTTATTTTCAAACATGTAATTTCAGTCTACCTAAATCAATTTAACCAGGGACAAGGCTAGGATCTGACTCATTTGCTTCATGCCAGTGGGTAGCATTATGCTGCTAGAGGAAGAAATTCTGACAGATTTGTGTGCCTGAGAACGTTCTTGGCTGTTTCCAGTTGACAGAATTTCCACAGCAGCTAATGTCCAAGTGTGGGATCCAATGTGTGAAAAAGATCTCATCTGAGGGAGATGTACACATTACTCATGCTCAAAGCTATTGGGACAATTCCTTCCAATAATTCTTTCTTTAACCCAAAGAGATTCTTTATTTCTGATGTAGCTCTACTTTGTAACAACAAGAGGAACCCAAATTATGAAATGTAAGTAATTGTAGAAATAAAAGATGGCAATATAAAGAGGTGTTCCTCAATTGCCAATAGATCAAGAAACACAATTACATGAAGTCAGTACAGAGTCAAACTATGGTATCTGTTCTCACTGCTTGGCTCTACAGAGAGCAAGTTGAAAGGGATTCAGTAATTCCGAGATGGAAGGCAGTCAGCATTTCTTGTAAAGAGCTTTCAGGCTTTCAATTAGGAAAATTATTCTTGTCTTTACCTTGTTCTGTCCCTTCTTTCATGTCGGTGCACTGGAATCCTGGCCTGAAAAAAACATTACAATTGCTGTGTTTGGCATCGTAAGTCAAGCTTTCCTTACGTACACTACCGTATATAGATAACAGCAAAATATTAGCTAGGGCTGGAATATAACTACGCTATAAGGTGCAAAAATGCCTAGCAAAAAATTGCTTTTATTTTTTTGTAATCCAGTGTTGCCAAAATCAGAGGTTATGTATTACAAGATCTGTGTTCTTAACTGTATGCTCAAGTGAACAGTTTCTTCTTGTGTTCACTAGTTTTTCAATAAAACGTGGATCACATTTTACAAGCTTGGAAATGGAAGTCATTATGGTCATATCCGAAAGGATAGGCTAGAATATTAGGAAATGCTATTTTATTTATCTGTTTTGAATAGATTTTTGATTCATGTCCTTTTGTTAAGCAAATTCTGGAGAAAGGATACTATGAGGCTCCTAGATGGGAAGCAAGAACAAATAAAAATGCAAGTGCTCTTGAACTCAAGCAAAGAAAATTGAGTGATACTTCGGGATGGCTTCAGACTAATGAATATGAACTGCACTTGATTTTAAGACGTGGTATTATGATCGTATCATGGCCGTCAATGAAAGACTGGTTAATATGCAGCCTAGGTTGGACTGTTCACTTTTCATTTTGAAGGTCCAGAGGCAAAAAATAGTTATACATCTTGGTGGGTTTGATTCTGTTCCCTACCACATATTACATGTCACAAAAAAGAGAGAAGTGTTTGTATTGTCATTATTACACAGGGTCAGTTTAATGTGAACATTACCTCTAACTAGAGAAGTATGTTCGCAGACTTAAAAATGCTCCATATTGTTAGTTCTGCCTCCCACATCCCCTTGTAGTGTACCTTTACAGCCTGTTGGCCTGCTCTGGTCACTCAAAATTGCAGGTTAGTTATAATCTTTACTTACAAGGTAGATAGTAGTTACATGGGGCTAACAACATCAGGCTTGAAGTGCCATGTCTGCTAAAGGAATTTCATGCTTTCAGATAGTTGTGCTAACAGGGTGATAAATACTTGTTACCCATACTAAAATCTATTGCTTGATTAAAAAAAAAAAAAAATCCATATATTAATACATACCCACTATGATTTTCAAAAGGTCTAGTGGTTCAGGATTATGTTCTTTTCCACGTCCAAAAATAAAACCGTATTTTTTTCTGCTGGGCAAGGGTGCTTAATATTCTCAAGTCAGGCATTTTTAAGTCATTTCAGAATATAAAACCAACCTCTGAGAAATGCAAGGTCATTTGTCATCACTTGTGGTTACTGTATGGCGAACTGAACCACTTGCAGGGATAACAGTAAGTATGAACTACAAACATTCCTGGTTTTGTAGATTGATGTCACTGACCAGAATTCTCTCAATTATGAACTAGGGTGTTGAAGCATCCACTCTTCTACATTGCAGAAGCTGAAACATATTTTCAGTAGGATAATCATAGGAAAAAAGTACTGAAACTAGAAACTGCCTCATTCTTGCTTAGTATTTGAAAACAATGAGTCAGAAAACCAGAAGAGACCAGGAGGTTAAAGAGCAGGGGGAAAAATAACAGGAGAATGAAGCTGAAGGAAATTAATTGGGGGAGGGGTAGGAAATGGGACAGAAGAGTCAAAAAGGACAACTGCATTTTGCAGCATTGGCAGGGGATGAAAGTTAGAGACAAAGTGATCTGGAATAGATTAAGGAATAAGAGATTAAGAAGGATTTGACTAGGGAGCAGGAGAAAGGAGTGCAAGTGGAAGAAGAAAAGCGTAGAGAAGGTAGGAAGGAGATAGAAAAGACCCAAAGGGAAGGATGACTCCTGTTGCACTGATTGAAGAAGTGGATATATATTGCATGACAGCAGAAGAGGCAAAGGTGAAGTGAAAACTATATATAAGTAGAAGGTGTGATATTCATTAGGGCTGGATAAGAATTGCTTCTTGGCCAGGACAGGAACTGACCTGAAAGAGGACGGAACAGATTTGTAGTGAAAGAAATCGATTTGGTCCCAGCTTTTCACCAAAGGCCATTCAGACTGAACAGAAATAGGAAATGGAATTTGGAGGTTATAGGTCAGAAGAAGAATGGAGGAGGAGGAGGGATTGCAAAATATATGCTCATTGAGCTGAAAATAGCTCTATATTGTTTTAAAAGGAATCTCATATTTCAGGAAATCCATCAGCTTTGTCCTGACCTCGAAACATAACTCTCTTGTAAAAACTGACCTAGCAGACAACTAAGGTACAATTTACTTTTTGCAGAGTACAAGATGTCCTTTCAGTCCCTGAGCAGTGTTGTCAGTGCTATTAATACATTTACCTAAAAGCATTTATTTTCAACAAAATCAAAATAGAAACCACTTTCCAAGCTTCCTTTAAAAAAAATCAGCCGAAGTAGCTAAATAAAAAGAAAATAATTATTTTTTTCTATCACAATGTATACAAACTTCCATTTTTAAAAATCCAGAAAATTAATAGCTGAAGAGAGCATAAATCTTTCATTTTTCTGTCATGAAACTGTATAATGTGCAAGGCTAGGTATCCAAGGAAAATGGAGGGTCTTTGGGCAATTAATAGCAATGAGGAGGATGATTATTATCTCATAGAATGTACTCCTGCTATGGCAGTGACTAAGACTCTGCATTATGAACCAACCTTATTTGTACAAGGGAACTTACAAACCCAAACCAAAAAGACAATCCTTACTTCTGACAACTTTTCAGGTATAGGTTAAATGCAAAACATTCCTCAGACTTTCTCATTTTTGGTACTTCTTATACAGTAGGTAGCTAGAGAATGAAAGCATACAAGATTGTCTAAAGTGATGTCTGCTTTCTAATAACAATAAATATTATAAACCTTCCATTTAAAAATATTCTCATGGAATCTGTGTTGGCATTACAAATGTACTTTCAAGGTATAGGAAAAGGCATGCTGGAAGAACTGGATGAAGAAACCATTTTATATTAAATACATAATTTTTTTTCTTAAACTTAATAAATACTTTAGTTGTCAATAAAGTAATTTTAAATCATTAAATATGACTTTTTTCAGTATCAGTTTGCACAGCTTACCAGAAGACCCCTTTGGATATCAAAATTAGTTACTTGAAATACTTTTCATGTATTTTTCATTACAGAATGTCCTTTTTTACTTAGAAAGGAATGAGAAATGACGTGGTAGTAAAGCCAGCCTAACTTTTTTTTCCTAAAAGAACTGATTTGCCAAATCTGATCCTGCTAAGGTTGAAAAGAGTTTTAATGAATTTTAATATTCTCATTGGCTTCCCTGGTATAGGGTGAGTTTCTTTCACATTTGGAATCTCTGATCCCTTCTTTAATTCGAGAATAGAGGAACCATTTTAACTTAATTTCATCTCTTCCCCAAATCATCAAGACAAATGTGAAGCAGTAGCATTCGGGAGATAAAAGGTATTTACTAGCAATGCAGTTTTATAAGGTTTCTTTAAATTTGGCTACAAGTCTAGAGTTAGAGTCCATCTATAGATGAAGAAAGGATTGGCAGGTAGGTTTATTTCCTTGAAGATTCAAATTCAAGTGTAAGAAGATATAAGATAGATGAGAAGATTCAAATATAAGTGTATACATCTGTATTAATTATTTGTATTTTATAACTCAAATGCTTTCCTTTCCTATAAATACATCAGATACATTTGCCAATGTTAATTTCAATGATAAAGAACTATGGATAGTTCTCAAATAAGGTAATATATCATTGCTGAAATAGATGAATGGAGATAATTTAGAGGTGAAGGACCACACAAAGCGATTGAGGGTATTGGAATCTGCTCTGTAATATTTATTTTATTTTTAAAAATACACCCAAATTTAATTATAACTGGCTTGAGAAAGTGGAAGACAAAGACTTTTTAAGAAAAGCCCAGTTCAGTTTTTTTTCTTTCAAAAGATGCTATTGTTTCTTTGACATAGCAAGATTAATTGTTCCAGAACATTTTAAAATTTAACTTTTGACAGCGTGGGATCATTTTTAGTTTTGGAGTTAGATGCTAGCTGAGATGAGTGCTTACAATTTTAATAACATTTTGAAGAGAGAGAAAGTGAATCTCTAAAGTAATCTAAAAGCAATTCTTTTTATCTACATAATCATTAGAGACCAATGGAAGACATTTTGTCATTTTGTTCAATTGGAGATATCAAGGATTGTAGCCAAAAGTTAACAATGAAACTATATGGTAAACCTAAGAGGTACATAACCAGTACTGACAAGGTGAACATTAGGGTGTTCAGAGTCTCTGTAAGGAAGATCCAGGAGATGATCCAGCCTCTATTTCATGCTAGCATTACAGGAATTTTAGCATTTGTTTGTTTGCCTTTTACTGAGATACTTGGAATGGAATTAATTTCAAGATGAGACAAAAGCATACAGAAACTAATGTGTTTGTCTCATGTGAAAACTGTCTGATGGTGCAAGATTATAATATTTGAGATAGATTACCTGTCTCAGGGCATGCTTTGTCCATGGACAGAATTAAATTAACATGCAGCCATCAAAAATCAAAACTGTAAGCATCCCTGAGCAGAACAACAAAGCATAATTAAAATGCTGTGATTTTATGGTTTATTTATTGTCAGAAAGCATCTTTTCCACCAAATTTTACCATTATGACTCTCGTATAGCCTGTCTGTGAGTACTGTTCATTGATTCAGTTATACAAACATATGTTTAAGTATAGAAGTAGTCTCAGAGCTTTTCAGACTACTAAAAGTAGTTGAGTGTATTGAGTTTGTATGGCAAGGTTTTGGTAGCAGGGGGGCTACAGGAGTGGCTTCTGTGAGAAGCTGCTAGAAGCTTCCCCTGTGTCTGATAGAGCCAATGCCAGCCGGCTCCAAGATCGACCCACCGCTGGCCAAGGCTGAGCCCATCAGCAACGGTGGTAGAGCCTCTGGGATAACTTACTTAAGAAAGGGGAAAAACAATTGCGCAACGGCAGCCAGAGAGGAGAGGAGTGAGAATATGTGAGAGAAACAGCTCTGCATACACCAAGGTTAGTGAAGAAGGAGGGGGCGGAGGTGCTCCAGGTGCTGGAGAAGGGATTCCCAGAGGGACCCACATTGGAGAAGTTCATGGAGGACTGTGTCCCGTGGGAGAGACTCCACGCTGGAGCAGGAGAAGAGTGTGAGGAGTCCTCCCCGTGAGGAGGAAGGAGCGACAGAGACAACATGTGGTGAACTGACCACAATCCCCATTCCCCGTCCCCCTGTGCCGCTCAGGGGGAGGAGGTAGAGAAAATCGGGAGTGAAGTTGAGCCTGGGAAGAAGGGGTGGGGGGTGGGGGGAAGGTTTTTTAAGATTTGGTTTTATTTTCTCATTACCCTACTCTGATTTGATTGGCAATAAATTAAATTAATTTTCCCAAAGTCGAGTCTGTTTTGCCCTTGATGGTAATTGCTGAGTGATCTCCCTGTCCTTATCTTGACACACAAGCCTTTCATTATATCTCCTCTCCCCTGTCCAACTGAGGAAGGGGAGTGATAGAGCAGCTTTGGTGGGCACCTGGTGTCCAGACAGGGTCAACCCACCCCATTGAATATCTGCTTAATCATCTTGTTGAGTGTCTTTATCTCTCCACAAGCTATAGCTATTGTTTAGGGAATTTGGGATCTCACAGGAAAATGCCTTCTGATCAGTTAAACTGACTAAATATAAAGCAAATAGCTGTTTCTTGATCTGGGGGGGGGAAGCATATATGTTTCGAACTGAGCAGCGAATGAAGTTAACCTGCAAACATAAAGCCAACAAAGCAAATATGTAGTTTACCAACTCCTTAAAAAATGAGGAGGAATATTACCTAGGGAAAGGAACAAAGAGAGCCAGTGCGAGGCACAAAGGAAGCTTTGGGATGCAGTGTTGCGCCATATGAAAACTGCACAGACCAGTTTTACTAACCCATAGTAGAATCTGGTGAAGTGACCCAGGGCCTCTAATTTCCACTGAGCTGAATAAAAATTAACAAAAGCTACATGATCACTCTAGAAGGGCAAAGCTAATGCGAACAGGTCTGTTTTCCCTTCCACCCCGCAAACAGTAGAAAAAGACAGTAGAAAAAATAGAAAAGTCCTGTCCCCCCATGCTACCCTCTGGGTATTTTCACCTAACAAATTCTTTTGTTATTGCAAAGCCTCATGACATTTGGGTGATCTTGAGCTCTCCTACATCCTTTCAGTGGCTTAGAGATTTATGTAGCTTTTGATTCCTTGCATGAAAAGTGTCAAGTTGTTTCAGGGTAGTAAGGTGTTTTATGAAACTTGTCTTCTTGGCAATGTGCAGAATATTCAAAGCCATTCTGGCCCAAGGATTTTTCCAGGGTTGTCTGTGATTGCAGAGGGCTGCACTTGGTGACCAGGGTGATCCCTTCCATGCTCTCTGATAGTTCGTTTCCTTGTTCTGATACAGTTCCTTGATAAGTATAGAAGTCCTGGGACTTTCTCATTTCATTCTTTGTCATTTCAAAGCAGTATATTGGTATTTTAGGGTTGGTCATGTAGGAAATTGTAAAGCTTTAAACAAGCTAGGTTGAACTAAGCAGGAAGATGAATTAGGCTGTCCCAGCCAAAAAATATCAGATCCTCTACTTTTTTTAATAATTCTGCTACTTTGATTCTCAGGGAGAAGGTTTTTTCCATGCTCTACCAAAAATTTCAGATGAGGTCAGTCTTCAGTACTAAGGACTGGCTAAGGCCAGCAGTGTGGCCAGCTCAGTGCTATCCCTGGAGCCCAGAGAGGTTGAAATCCTTCCTATAGGTTCTTGACCCAGCTGAACATGACTCCGTTTTGTCTTGTCTTTTTAATCTTAAGATGGTACGTGCCCTTGGCCACCCTCCTTCATGGGGAAATCCCAACATCCTTGATAGGTTTAGCGGGGCTGCCATCTCCAGTGCAGGGCTACCTGTTACCTTCAGGCAGAAAACTATGCTATATGGTACCCATGTTTGAGTAGATCTAACTTGTGTTTCTCTGCACGGTATTGCCTCATGGCACAGGCAAGAACTGACAGCTGATAATTCAATTTGTTTCTGGCTCCTTCCTTGTTTGAAATGAGTTAGCCACTTCATTCTGGGTCTGTAATGGAAAAAAATAGGACGCTATTCTTTGTATTTATTATGTTAAATCAAAAAATTCAGCATGAAGTTTTCTATTGATGTTTGGAAGACTAGCGTAAGTAAAGTGCTATTTTTAATAAACAGGCTTGTGGGACCCAATATGCCAAATCAATATACTTAGCAGACTTCCAAAAGAGATGTTCTTGTACTCCTGCAGCACAACCTTTTGCCTCCTGCCAAGGTAATTATCACTATCAATGACAATATCTTTCAATCTCTATTTTAGTTACATTGCTTAAAACTTCAGAAGGCATCCAGGCAGAATGAAGACCTAGAACCCTGTTAAAGAATTTCTCTCACTCAGTGTCTGTGTGCCATATCCAGACTGGAGTAACCATCTTCCTTTGTTATTCTTATGCCATAAATTCTATAGTATTTGTTACGGTTGTTATTTCAGAATGGTAGACTGAACTAACTGAAGGTTTTCACACAGCCTGCACGTCAGAGGCCTCACTGGGTTTGCACAGAGTGATGCAAATCTCTAACTGCTACCATGGAGGCATCTAAATTGGATCATCTCCCCTCTTCCCTTGTGTAATTCAGGACTCTCTAGCCCAGTATCTTAGATATGGGTGATTCTTTGACAATATATATTTTGTGATGTAATGTCACATGACATTGTGTTCTAAGGACTATACCTTTCTATATATTCAGAAATTACAACAATTAGATTTTTAATGTGGTGTTTATTCCCACATTCAGCTTTATGCCCATACTTGTGTGACTGTACTGTGTTATCCAAAGTAAGTATTTCTGCCTCAATCTTTTAATGATATAAAAAATATAATTTATGTCTGTCATAAGCATATGTATGGAATTTATCCAATGCTTCTTTGGTGCACTCTAGTTTATAACCAAAAATCCCCAAATAAATCCAGAACAGATATATGCAACAGGGTTGGAGCTTTGTTTCCTGGGGGCACTGTGTAAGAAAAGGGGGGATGTATGTGTGAGTGGATACAGCCTGACAAAGGCATACATGCCTGCAAATACAGGTACGTGCCTATACATAAGACAGTGTGATTTCATTTAGGGCTACCGAACATAAAAATTCCTTATCTTAGTATTTTAATTATGTAACACAGTAAGTGCAACTAGCAAAAAAAAAAAAAAGCCAAAAAAAAAAAATTCTTTATGAGAGTGAAACATGGAACAGCAAACATTTCAGAATTGTTACTGAACTCACTTTATTATGTTTAAGCAATCCAGCAAATATTGTCAACTGACAACAGACTGTTAACAGTCTTGCAGTCCTTTGGCCCTGTATTACTACTTCATCTTTGTTTAAACCACTCAGTTTAAGAGTACCTTTGCTTTTTGGTTGAATAATTCCTATGCTGGTGAAGAGATACTACTTTGGGATTTACTAGGATAAATGTAGTATTAATAGTAGTTGCAGGTGAACCACGTTAAACGTATTATCAAACATGTTGTTTCTTTCTAATACATCCTTGGCCAGAGAGTCAAATGTGATGAGCCCTCTCCAGATGAATAGCGGGAGGCATCTGTAGCTTCAAAGAATTTTGTAAAAGAAGATGGTGCAAAAAATGACGAGAGGGATAAAAATTTTCCTGTTTATAATGCCTTATAAAAGCAATCTTAAGGCATTAGGGCCAAAGGAGGCTGTCCTGTAATTCAATTCTGGAAATCAGACAAAGTCCCAGAGGTGCAAACATTCAGTCCCCATGGCACATAGTAGTGCAAAGGTGAGTTTTTTAAAAACACTCAGGGTTGCCTTTATTCCCTCCTACTGAAGTAAATATTTTTATAGACATAAGCTTAGACCCAGTCCTATAGTTTGATCCTTATAAGTATTGCAGAAAACTTAAAAGTGGCAGTGTTTATTCAAAATACTACATACTTTAATTAATCCTCCAAGCTCCTTCATGATTTAGATACTATTATCTCTGTGTTATTAGTAGGGAAACTGAACATTGACATAAACATGGTGTCGGAGCAAGTCAGAGACCAATCCAGGATTACAGCTCTAGAGTTCTTGACTTCTAACCCCGTATTAGCTCCAGTAATTCCACTTGCTTCCACAATAATAGCTTGGTATTCACTGAGAGGAAAGGTGGAAACAATAAAATAAATACTTAGTTCAACCAGTCCTCAGTTCAGCTAACGTAAGCTATTTCAACTACCTACTTTATCATAGCTTTTCCTAGTCCAGCTTTAAGCTTCATGCATAACTGAACTTTACTATTTCCCTTAAAATATTTTAGGCTAAATAAAGGTGGTTTTGGTATCCGCCAATGCTTTCTTTCCCTGTTCTATGCTGTTATGTTTGCTTACAGTGCTGGTCATGTGCCAAATACTGTCCAAACATCAATCTTTCAGATACTTTCTACTCTTTTCAGCCTCCTTTTCTTTTTTTTACACAGTACCTGTCTGCCTGCCTCATTTCTTCAAAATGTACCATTTGAGGGTCCTCTTTGCTTTTCTTAACGTTTTCAGTGGTCTGTTCAAATGCTTTGCTTATTCATATTGGCAAAGCAAAAACTGAAAACAGATGTATTTTTTCAATAAGCCAAGATAAGGGTGTTATCTGTAATATGCATGGAAGATAGCAGTTGAAAGACCAAAAACCACATTAGGCTTTTTTGTTACATCTCATTGCAAACTCATATTTAGGAGAGAGCATTGAGTAAATTACAAGACAGTACATCTGGATTTTGTGTCAAGCAAGAATTGCTTCGCAGTTAGGGTAACTTAACCTCTCAGCTTCTTTTTTTTACCTATTCTTAGCGGTGTTGCAAGATTCAGTATAAAAGTACTTTAAAGAAGTTTCTTACCATATGCTCAAAGGAACTGTCTATGTGCAAAGAAAGGCAAGTATCAACTCTGTTTGATGCCTGTTTTAGTTTAAGGAGAAGGTGGAGAAGAAGGAGAGAAAGCACATCAGGAAGGAGCAAATGAAACCAGGCCCAGGGGAGGAGATATTTGATTTCTTTGGTGTTTTATCTTCTCCATGACTCTTACTGGTTTCTAATCTTACACAGACTTATTGTCTTGAATTTTCTGATATATAGACTGAGCTTTAAGAAAACAGTTAACAAAGGCATTTTATTTACTGATACATATCCATGTACGTGAATGCACGCCTAATGTTCCTGTTTTAAGCTGTCAGATTGTTCTGTTCATAAAGCATCATTTCACATTGCATCCTAAAATCTCCACGTATCACAGAGCTTTGCTGAAGACTGACACTGCTGTGACTTGTGTTATTGTATTCTAGGGGAATGAATTTTGCCTAAGAGCCCACACTTCAGTTATTCTTGAGACAGGGCTGTAACCGTATTAAAAAAAAAATGCAAAATCCTGATTTTTGTCAAAAGGAAAAGAAACTGACAGTCACCTTTGCCAGAGTATGTTGAACATGCATATTTAATGTCACTGCAAAGCATAGATTAGAAAATTGTCTGCATACTTCATAAGTGGTAGTAGAAATTGATTAAACCAATTGATTGTACCTTGTGCAAGGAAGTATTTATGGTCATTACATTAATGCCAAAAAGCACCTGTCAGCTTCAGAAAGGGCATCTGCTGATTTGTTGACAGGCAATTTCAAGTTCTCTTTTTACAGAAATTCATATTAAGGGCTTCCTTGAACTAGATGATCTTTAACAGATACTTCCTTTTTGCCAGATGCTGAAATGCAATTTTAGATACATCATGTGGTGTTTTCTTGATTTGTTTAAAATCCATGCTGAGAGGTGCTGAAACAATCATTCTGCGTAGCAATGTCTGTTATGCTGTCCCTTCCTATCCATGAATGCAGTTATGCTGTCATCTGACTGTTTACCAAAGCTACATTCACATGCACCTTCCTACTCACAGTATATTCCCTTACATCTGCTTTGTTTAAAAAAAAAATTCTCCAAATCTGTTTAGTGGGACCTGCTAAATTCTGCATTGGATCATTCAGCAGAGAACTTCAGCGTTTCAGTGTTAAGCAGCTTCCCTCTTTTGGGGTTGCTGTGAGATCTGTGGCATTATAGCAATTTGATATAGAAAGAAGAAAGGGAAATAAATCCCCCTCCAAAGCTAGACTGACTACAGAACTGAGGATGTTATTGAAGGAACTAGGCAAAGGGACTAGAAGAAGTCTCATGACCTAACTGCAGTGTTGCTCTCCTGAATTAGCCTAGCATAAGTTTGCCTTCTCTAGGCCCCTCCTTAGGTGACTAATACAGCCTGTTTTAAGAATATATTGCAGTATTAGGTGTTCAGTGGCCGAGCTTGCTTTGTCAGTTAGAAAAATAGATGAGGCACATTTTGGATAATGATGTTCTGTGTTGAGGTAGAGTGTGTCTCTTCCTCAAGATGATGCAGACATTTGTTACGTTTTCTAACTTTCTGCTTCTGCCTCTTCTGGGCCACGGGTAGTACAGATTGCTTTTGTTTTATAGTCTTAGCTAATGTGTTTGCAAATTGAGATGAAAGAATCTTGGAAAATTACGCTATACATCAGCTGAGACGGAACAAATGGTTTTTCCCTTCAAACTGCTCATGTGCTATTTGAGTGCAAATCAGTAGCTTTTATGAAGTGGCTAAAGTTTGGTCTGAATAAGCTATATTTCAGAGAACCTAATAATCAAAAATTAAACAGGTTTCCTCAAGATGGATAGGAAGATTAAATTAAAGGGTGGTTTATGTTAACATTTGGCTCTACAAAGAGGGAGAAATATTGCTATGTGGAATACTTAGCTTCATTAGCAAAAGTAGCCCAATTAAAATATTTGCCATATGGTTTTTCTAGGGATTTCAAATAGACCTTTCTTGAATTTTCCTTGGTTCAGAGATGCTAACATTAAATGTGACACGTGAGATGGTAATTACAAGGTAATTATTTGTTTTTCACTAAATAGACATTTCCATTAGATTCCTTCTGGCAATATCTAGCTGAGGAAGTTGATTTTACAGCCAAATACAATATCAAGATGTCTTTTCTTTACTCAACTATGTAAGGAACGATCATGATAACTACCTTTTTTAGTGTTCCTAGCCATCTGTACCTCAACACTCTGCAATGTCTGATATGCTACTTTTTGATTAGGCTATCAGATTTGCTGAATGTGGACTAGAGGCTTCCTTTTTTCCTTTTATGTAGACTTGCAAAACCACCACTTGTCTTTTTTCCTGCTTTTTGTAATAATCTTTGCATGTAATCTGCAAGGATTGGCTGTTAAGCTCTTCTGTCACAGCCCAGGGTGACACCTGTGATTAAAAGGTCTGCCTGAACTCCCCAGTCTAGGTTTTTGCTTGTAGTTTCAAGATGAAAAAAGTTATGATGCTGCAAAGTTTCATCTCTAGGACTGCAAAATCAGATGCATTTGTCTTGCATGTGTACATACTATTTAAAGAAATGTTTTAAGATACTGAAATGATATCTCTAGATTGTGTTATACAGTTATGAATTCAGACCCAAATCCCAGCAGCAGTAGTCTACTTCAAACTTTTACGGTGCTTGCATAAGCGTAGAGATGAAAATTACTTTAGATACCAGCCCTACCCAATTTTTTGACCAGGGAAGGAAGCCAAGGTGGCCAGGTAGTATGTTACTATGTGCCACTAACTACAGAAAATAGCATGACTTAGCCACACTACACTGAGACATGACCTGCGCTTGGTTAAGAGCTCTGACAACTAAATTCTCTCCCTTGCACAGCCAGCCAGGCTGAGGCTGAGGCCCATTTATCTCATGGGTATGAGACATATCTACTGAACTATGCAGCTGCTGCTGAGTTGGCTTTGCAGCTGCAGAGAGTCAAGGTAGCATTTGCAACTGTGGCCACTTACATATCCACCCAGTTTTTTTCACAGGCTGTTGTCATTTGTCACTCAAGGTTCACTCTTGTCATTTAGGTTATATGTTTCTTCAGCAAATTGTAGCCTGACTGTAAACTCCAGTTTGCATTGCTTTTGGCATTTACATATGTAATACCCAGACAATGCTTCTGTCTACTACTTTTTTGTTTGGTTTGGTTTATTTGTTGGTTTCTCCGTGATTGCTCCTCTGTGTCTAGACAAAAGGAAAAACACTGAAGAACCAGAAAGATCTACTGACTGGTCATCTCATTACCTGTGTTTGAGGACCAGTGATACTGTTCAGCGCATCTCATTTTTACTTCTGTAGTGGCACTATATACTGCCCCTTCCAGGAGACACTGCTGTCTGCTACAATGACAGTCACTGAAAAAATAATGTTCTGGACAGCACTAAATAAGAAAGACACTTGACAGTGTCAGAAGTAGATTATGACAAATGTGAATATAACAGACAGTTTTACAAAAACTGATCTGCTCAGTTCTGTAATTTTCAGGGGCATCTCCACAAATCCTGTTAATTTATGTGCTAATCCATTTTATTTTTTGTTTCTTTCGGTCTTTGTATTATAGGACTATAACTTATCAAAATGAAATTTTTAACAGTTGCTTAAGTATTTTTTGACTAACTGTAAGGAGGGCTAATGTTCTAATACGCTGAGGAAGACAAAGAACATAGTACAAGATGAATTCATATTTTCCAACAGGCTTTGTGGTGTTTATACAACAGACTCGTAATAGTAATCCATTCTTATGACAAATGTATCAAAGACAGAAATAGCATAGTTATTTTTTTAACATAAGTAATTAGAAGGCTGCAAACATTTTTTGTTTCTTAACTAATTGCTCATTATTTTGTCATCCTGATTGTCTAGCCATGAGATTGTAAAGTACTTCCACTGATGATGGTATAACTGCTTGCTGTTTTCTTATGATAAAGTTAATTCAATGCTAAACCATAGTAGAGTGATTAGAAATATTTTTTTGGTAAATGAATTAATAAAGTATTATATGTTGTAACTCGAAAGAAATATTTAAAATCTTAAAGTATGCTTACTTTATTTAGTGATCCTACTATTAATAAATTCTAGTACCAGTACAAAAGATCAGTGCTTTCCAGTTCGTTTTTTAATTTTGAGTTTTTCATTCTTTGCTGCTGCTGACCACAGAAAGATACAATGCATCATCTCTTTTTGTAAAGAAAAAATCTTCATTTAAGTTGATGACATTTCATTCTCTTACTAGTTTAAAATGTCATTTAACAAAAAGGAAAAGCCAGCTGTGACCATGAGAGTAGTGAAATTTCACATGAAGGTTAAAAACAGTAGTCTTGGGATATGAAGCCCCCAGATAGTTACAGAAAGGTGAAAAGGAGCAGAGAGCTGTTGGTGTAGAACAAAGGATGTTGCATGGTGGGCGCAGACCAAGCCATGTTAAAATGAATGTGAGAGATCAGGGATAGCAGCTTCAGAAATTGATGTACCTGTTTTTATAGGATTTGGTTTGCTGCCTACCAGAAATCTGAGCAATATGTAGGCTGTTACTTCTCGGATTGGTGAAGGAAGGGTAGGCAGTAACTTGGTTTTGTCTGTATTTAGACTTGGTAGACTTTCATATTTCTTTTCAGTAATTTTTGTCAGGAGAATTTCAGTATATGAGAAAAAGTGTGGGCTAAAATTATACCAACGGTGAATTATCATCTTTTAGTGTGCATATCCAGGTGAACTTCAGAATAAGTCTGTTTAGGATTTTCTCTTACTCTAAAAAGTTATCTTTGAAGAGATGCATTTAAATGGCCAGCAAATACTGAAGTTGTTGCCACTGTAAGTCTCTTCATGGTAATATAGAAAGGTTATTAGAATAACTCATCTATAGATTACATTGATTAGTCTGCTGAGGTGCTGATACTCAGTATCAGGTTTTATGGGTGAATTGCTTGCCCACATGAATGCATTTTTGTAAAGTAGAATTGAGAAATAAATTAAAAAACCCTCACGCCAAACTTCAAGAACAGAAAAATCATCAGCATTATGTAACGTATAATCACTTCCTGCAGTGGATATTGCAGCAGGTTCTTTTCGTCCTGTGATAAAAGCAATTGGATTTTGAATCTTCAAACACTGAAATGCAGCCAAGTGTGTATCGAAGGGACTGAAGTTCTTTGAAGTGTTTACATTTAGATAGTGTTAGTTCTATAAAATACACCAGCTATTAATGTAAAAATCTATGTTATCTTTCTAGGAAGGATTTGGAAGACTGATTAAAAACCTTCATTGTGCTTCTAAATAAATATTGGTCTATAGCTGTAACAAGCAACCTAAATATGACTTCTGAAACCGATTTTGCTAGGAACTATTTTCTTATCATTTCATATAATCCAGGAAATCTAGTCTAAATAGTGTTATGAAGCAACTCGTGGGGGACTGGATTTCTTTTTTCTTAAATGACTCAGAAAATAATGGTAGCTCTTTATCTTTTTGTCTAGGAAAGCCTGAAAATATTTGGAATTAAATTTGATTAAATGCCATGTCAGGAGTGTTGGTTGTTTCAACTGAAGCCTTGACAACTTTCACTTAGGAAAATGAAGTTACTCTCTGATGTATAAAGTTTTTAGGGCTTTTTATTACTAATAAATGTTAGTAGTATTCTCATGTGTTCATATTTGCAAATGGAAAAATGTAGGCTTCACGTAAAGTTTGAAAATTCTACTATTTTCTAAGAAAATGGCTGAGACATAGCCAGCAATCACAAAGCAGGAATGGCAAGCTATGTGCTGTGAAGATTCTTCCCAGAGCAGCCGCACAGTTACTGCATGACAAATGCAGCAAAGTGCTTGACATCCAACTTGTCTGCTTTAATGGTCTGTCATATGCAAAGATTTCCTGGGAGTCTGTGCCACGTTAGGTGTACATTCACATCTCTGGCACATCTGACATCCCATTTATACAGCAGGATTACAGTAGCTTCACTGTGAAATGCATGTTAGTAGAGGAAGAGCCATATATTGTCCTGGATAGATACTGGGGGGAATGCTAGTGCTGCCCAAAGTTCTGATAATCCTTTGACATTCCTGCATGTGGCCAAGAGTTGTCATAAGAACATAAGCTCAAGTTGATTCAGATACGGATTTGTGACTGTATTGTCACTGGCCGTATTATCACCGTTGATAGGTTTTCTTTCATGAAAAGAGCATTTTTTAGTGCCCACTGATTCATATGATTGTTTATTGATCATGAAGTTATGATACTGACCTGAGTGTGGTTGATTGAAATACCAGAGTGGATGGCTCTATCAACATCAAGCCAAGTGTGAGGGTAAAGCAGAAGCTGGAAGAGGCTGTTTATGAGCAGCAGGAGATCTGAGTCCACCAGGACTGAGAACCAGGGAGGGCAGCAAGGCATGTTCTGGGCAGTGCTAGTACAAGAAACAGAGAAGTTGAGAATGTGAGAAGCATCACGCGGCTGGGAGAGAGATGCAGGGGCACATGAGGAGCAGCTAGCACTTACTGAGGGTTAGTAGCTGCTCTTCAGCCTGCATGTGAGTTGTGTGTAGCAGAAGCACAGTATGTCAGATGGAGGTGTGGAGTATAAGCAAGAAAAGAGTAGCCAGTTTCATATGGCAAAAGGACCACAGAGCCTCCATGGAGTTGAAACCCTTAGATCTTTAATCTGCTAAGAACTGAAATTTTGAGGAAGCCACGGGTGAACAGCATCTTTGAACACTAGGCAGACGGTAACTAAATACAAGTAAACAGAGGCCCCAAAAAGCAGCTTCATGTCCAGTATTGTAAAAAGTACTTCCAGAGGCAAATTCTGCAGTAAGCAGAGTCCTTCACTAAGTAGAGAAATCCCTACAGGTGAAAACTGTGTTCGACTTTAACTGCATGGGTCACAGGGTGGGAATGGCCAAGGCACATACTGAATGGGCAGGGTCTAAATGCTGCTTTTACCACTGGTGGCCACAGTGACACTGCATTTGTATTCTGGTAAACTGTAGGCTGTTGTATTCTGGTAAATTGTAGGCTGAAATATTCAAATATTGTATGTCAAGACCTAAAAAAAGCTTGCGGTCTAGTTAATATCTGTAAACTTAAATGGCTGTCCAAATGGCAGCACCCCTATGTAGGTACGCTGTCCTTACATACTGTGCTGAATAAATGCTCATGTGTATGAATGAGGATGGGAGAAATTCTTCTGCCCCACCAGGAAGTGTGTGGTACAACCAGTATCTTTTCTTTTTCATTCTGTTGCTCTAAATCTCTCCCTCGTCTTAAAAAATGGCTCCTTGTCTTTGTTTATCGTCTCTCTTTCATTTTCTGTTTCAATAGTTGTTTCCTTTCCCTTAGGAAAACCAGCAGCATGCATCTATATTTATCCATTTCCACGAACTTACTCCCTATCCTGGTTTTTCCTCCTAGTTTAGAGAGGTCAGAGGATCTGGTAACAAGCTCTTACAGGCAGAAGTTTGCGATCTTTCTTCTCTGTACAGTGACACCTAATGGCAGACACACATCTGAGAATTATATTTTTAAAGCCTTAGGTTGTTTTAAAACCCTCTGGACTGTTGCAGTCCAAGATGTGAGAGCTGGTGTATATTTTTGTGTGGAACTCACTGTGTTAGTCCCATTCTGTATACAGTCTGAGAGGCTTTCCAGAAAAGGGAGTCCGTAGAAGTGCTTAGCTTTCCTACCACTATTGCCTTGTGAGACTTTTCATGAAATTTGCAATAAAGATGGCAATAAGTACTTTTTTTCTGGTTTGCTTATTTGCTAGAGAACTTTTTATTCTGGACTTCGATTTACAGAATATCAAAGACTACTGATTCTCCTTTCATTCATTATTCTGCAACTCCCTTGTTTCTGCACAATCACCTCTACCATGATATGTGTACCTCTTTATCAAATAGTATCATTTCTTACTGGCAAGGAGCAGGGTGATGGGTGTGAGGGGAAGAATGCTGTCATCTAATATATGGTAACTTAGAGGAGTGCTATTTAGGGGTTTTTTTTGTGGAGGTGTATTTAAAATTAGTTTCTGTTTTGTTATGTTACAGGCCTGAATTCAGTCAGTAATGACCTCAATAGTGCCTGTTTTAATGTAATCCCTGCTTGCTGACTGCTGTTCCAAGAATAAAAATTTAAGCCAAAAGATTTAATGAAATCCTTTGGGATTAGTGCTCACTGGGCTGGGGAAATTGCATATCAACCTTTTCTCTGTACTCTAACCATACGGTTTGGTATTTGAATAGGAGGGTGTCCAAGAGAGACAACTCTGAGTTCATCAATAATTTACATTTTTGTTAGTTACAAACCTGGTATTTGGGATTCTGTTGCCATAGCAATCCATCTGGGCCTGAACGGATAGTGTTTTAAGTGGTGGTTGTATAGGGATTCACAGTGTGTGCTTTAAATCCCTTCTAAACTAATCCTCAGATCTGTTCTGTGACTTATTTGAGGCTTCAACAAAATCAATGTTACTCACAGTGAAAAGTTTATGCTGAGCAAATTAAGCCCTTAAAATATTAGAATATGCATATGATTAAGGACTGAAAAGTTCATAATGTATGACAATTTCTGTTTCAATATGTGAAGCAATTAATAAATGCCCACAACCCCATTTTTTTCAAGTTTCATCTAATTTGTTGCACATTATGCGACTAGGAATTATCCAGACTCTGTACTGGTTATTAGCTAATTTAAACTTCATAATCGAATGCTAGCCTCATTTTCCCAGATGTCAGTTCGATGTTTTACAGGATGTCAGTCTATTCATGATATTGTATAACTTCCAATGAATCTGATTTTCTCTCTTATAAATAATTCTAAAGCAGAGAATAAAATTTGAAATGCCCATTTTCATTTCTAACACTACTGGAGTTGGGTTTTGAGGCTGCGCTGCTAAATTCAGTAGGCTAAACACCAGCTGCTTTTTGTTTGAAGTTTAGTTTATATTTTCTCATTTTACCACCCAAAAATTCAAAATGGTGTATTCAAAATACCCCAGATATGCCACATAAAAGGATGTTCTCAGGTTTGAAAGACGATCAGTAAACTCCTCAGCAAACCTGGGCTAAGTTTCAGCTCTGTCAAAACCAAAACCCTCCTGAAACTGATTTCCAGAGCTTTTAGTTCTTCATAACAAAAATGTTGTCCAGTTGTGCTCTCAAACTGTCACTAAACCATAATGATGATGCATTAGCAGCTCTTTACTACTCCAGAGTATAGAGATTGAGTTTGCAAAATTATTCCTCAGTTTTTGAAAGAAGAGAGAGAAAAATATTCAAATAACAGCCATATGCTCTACTAATGAGTGTTTAGCTCATAATCCTAAACAGACAAAAATTGTTTCTTCATGGAGTTTGTAAAAGATCACACGGTTCTTCCTGGCTGCAAAAATAGTAATAGAATAAAGAAACTGCAGATGGCCTAAGAGATCTTGAGAAATCTTTAATTACCACACAACTTCCCTTTTGTCTTTTATATTGCAGTTCACAATAAATAGTGAAGCATGTAATAGAAGTGGCTTATTTTTGCTATGATTCTGTGATGCTAGAAACATTCTTTGTCACCTGTAATAAATGTAAATCTACTCTGTTTCTGTATGAGTGAAACAAGAGTTTCCTGAGGAAAACTGCAAAGTATCCCTTCCTTGCAGTGGAGTAAGATTTTATTTCATGAGCCAAGATATGCATTTATATTCTTAAATTCAGTGTGGCTGACTGAACTTCGTTTATTTTAGAGGTCCAGTTCTTCTACCCCGGCTTAATGGGACTGTTTCCATAATTGGTTACCACTGAAGGTAACGGGAAACAGAGAGCTTAGAATTAACTAAAAAAAGCTTTGATTTGATTGCTTTTGCATATCCTTATGACTAACTAAGGTAAAAGTTGCAGATCATTTACATGATTACTTACCCTAAAATTACATGCCCTAAAGTATCTTCTGTAGATACCATTTGTAAAATATAGATTGCGCTTCAAAGGGATATTACAAGATGTATTCAGGCATATCAAAATGTGTTTCTGTTGATATTTCCAATGGTTTCATTAGGAAAAGTCTTCCCTTGCAAATATTATTATTGAAATGAAAACGGAGCCTTGGAAGATACTAGTGGTATGACAGATGCTATTTGTAGCTCTGGAAATGTAGTTGTCACTGCAGGGGATCTCCTGCACTGAAGACCCGTAGGAGTCCATAACCAAGGGTGAATGAATTAATCTTCCAACACATCTCATAAAAAATAGCCCATGTTTAATAGTAAGTGATAGAAACACAGTTGAATTTCTCTGGTAATTTTTTGATCTTTCTCTAGAAATGCAAATCTTTCCTCTTATTTCTCTCCATATATTTTAGCTCTGCAAATCCTTGCAAAGAGTGCTGATATTTAGTCTCCTTGATTACTGTTGATTTTTATTGATTGTTTTTCACTTATTTATTCCAGATCTGCATTATGTTTTTCATATGTTTTAGAAATGCTGTCTGTCAACTTCAAGGAAGCAGGCGGGCTGTCTCTGCACTTAATGAAGCACCACACTTACTCATGGTTTCGCTTAAATTTACTCCTCTAATCTAGCACATAACCTGCATTTTTGTTCAGTTATTTCCAATCAATATTCATGTAAATATCTGTCTTTCCTTTCCATTTTCTGTCTTTGCAGCAGAAGGAAATAGTTAATCTTCTGAAAGGCTCAGTAATAATATGACACAGCTTGACACAGACAGCTTAGAGAAACAGGGAAAGACTGAGACAGTGTACCGCAGAGCAGGTGTGACTCTGTGTGTTAATTTCTCTAAGGCACTTGCAGCTACCTCCATTCAAATGCAAGATGTACACAGAGACCTGAACCAAAACCCTGGCTCTGAACCACTTGGAGTAAGTTGGGATTAGAGCTTTTAATTGAAAACTGTCTCTGAGTGTGTCTGAATTTCAAATCCCTCAGTTTGGGAGGGCTTGAGTGACAGGGAGAGGCAAAGTTTTGGTTGAACCCATTCAAGAGGTATTTGAGTACAGTAGTTCACATCAGGTCTGTCATGGCCTATACCAGGACATTTTATACAGCTAATAAGGAGCACCAAGCTACATAAAGCCTGCTAAGACTATTGTCAGATGTGTTACAAGCTCTGGGAAAGAAGTGAGTTGATCCCACAGCTGTATTTTACACCAGCTTCTGAATTATTCTAAACCCTTTTAAAATAAGGGTTTCGTATAATTGTCCAGCTAACTTTGCATTGTTCGAGTGCTCCACAACTCCTCACTGGTATCTAGGACATAACAAAATAGGGTGTTACATAGAAGAGCTAATCCCTACAGTTCAAAAAAGTTTAAAACTTAATAACATAATATTGTATGCTTCGGACTCAAATACTACATAGCCTTCAGCTCCAAACAGGTTTCTTCAGCAGACTGACATGCAAGTGAGTGATTTCTGGAATATCATAGATATTGACAGAACTATGCAGAAGTCAATATTAATATCTGACTTAAAAAGAAGGGAAAATTAGATTTTTAGTCACTTATGTTCTGAAACCTTTATTACTTGAGTCATGAAAGATGGTGGCCTGGTTAATGTAGAGTGAGAGGCTGAATGGAATTGTGATTTGTCTTTTTTAAAAACCAGAGTAAGGGTTGATGTGATGTAGTTTGACAATTTTAGATAACAGCAGTTTCATTTTCCTCTGACAAAGCTGATGTAAAATTAAAAATACATTTACCTCTCTTGGCAACTGTGCATTTGTCTCCCTTTTTTAACTGCATCAAAATTGGTCATCTTCACATTTACGTGCCTTCACAGCTTGATCCTGCCTGCTCTTTCACATCAGTATTGCCCTTATTGCAACCCTTACTGCCCATCAGTCCCGATTTTCTCTCTTCTCTCATGCAACCTTTATTCATGAAAATTGTTAATAGTAAAAGTCTGCAGAGCCACTATGCTGCATTCCTTCAAATCCTGTCTTAAAACTCACCTCTGTTGTGATGCCTGTAAACTGCCCAAGAAAGGCTGAGCAGCTTGTGTGCTGTGATCAGCGCTTATTATGCTAATTGTCTGCCTGAAACAGTGGGAGTGAGGCATCGAACACCCCTCTGCAGCAGGTCCCACTCTCCTCCAGAAGCGGTGGGGGAGGCTGTGGCTGTCACTGGAGGTACACGTTGTTTCTTCCTTAACTCCTCAGTCTAATGGGGTAATCCAGCCAAGATCTAATACAGCGTGAGAATTTAATTTTGACCAGAGGATTGCCAACCTCAGAGGTGTGAAAGCCTGTCAGCTTCCCTGAACTGGGGAGAGCTGCAGGTGCCCAGATGCAATTCAGATGCCCAGAATTTGATGTGAGGTTTCAAAAGAGAGTTGTTCCCTGAACCTGTGGATTTCCCATCCCTGCTGCTATTGTAGTACCTAAGACTGGAAACTTTGCCTTTTAAGGAAAAGGAGCGATGTGGATTTTCTCTTCTGGACGCTTTCACAAAACCCCAAGGCTTTAAATCTTGGAGTAAACCAAAACTAAATATGAAAATGGCAAACTTTTATGGCACAAATGAAACCAGGTAATTTACTTTATGTAGATGATAAATGCATGTATTTGTTTTTCTTACAGAAACGTGGAGTCCTGAATAGACAAAGAGAAGAGAGTTAAGCAGACAATCTGTATTGTGAACAGTAAGTGACCAGATTACATACTCTGAAGCTAAACACTAATTGTACTTTTATTTTTTTTTATTTTTTCTTATTTGCAGTTCTTTTAACAAGTATAACAAATTAGTGCAGTGAGCATTTCTGCCTTTTATCCAACTCAGTTTCATTTCACAGGGGTAGACTTGTATTAATCCTATAATCATCTTAGGTAAGAGGCCCAGATAATCCATACAATGTGTCTTCATCGCTGTCCATACTGAAAATATTGCCTTTTTCTTCTCAGTAAAAGTGAACTGTAATACTAGAAGGTACCAAGCTAAAAATAGTATCACACTAACATTTGCTTACACCTGAAATTTTGCAGAAAAACACTTAGGTTTATCAGTGTAGTCAGATCCTGTTGAGTCATGACTCGAGTAAGAGAGTTTTAGGGGTTTGTGTTAACCATTTAATCACTGAGTAATTGTTCTGAACTGTCCTGGTCAGAGCTGTGCTGTTCGCTGCACAGTATGACCAATCACAATGCATGGCTGCACTGGCCTTTGATAACTATAGCTTTATAAAACATCAAGAAATTAAGACTACTCGCTGAGACAAGAAAATGAGCCATGGTTGTGTTGTGGGTGATATTATTGATGTTGTCCTTTGTAAAAAATCTCAGGCTGCTCATGAAGTACCAGTCATGATACAGTAGAGAACAGACACTGCTTTTATTGCCAATCTTAAGTAATATGCTCTGGTAAACATAGCAGGGTATATGCCTGTACTGCATTACTGGGTATTAAAAGGTGGCAATATCCTTTGAGAACCAAAGCGGGCAAATGTGTCTTAAGGCATTTCTGTTAAGAGTTCCAACAAAACAGTTCCTCTATGCTAGATGCTAATAGAGCCTGCCTTTTTGTGGCAGAAGATTGTGGACAGTAAGTAATGTACAGAGAATATGTGCTCTTCAGCACCATTCTCCTTGTAGAATATACATTTGACAGTATATTATGCAGTAGAATTGAAGGAATTTTATTGTCATATACGAAACCTCTATTCATTTAGCCAAACTGGCATATGGAACAGACTAGTTTTGGACAGAAATAAATCTTCAATATTTTTTGGCAAGCAGTAAAAATAAAACTCTTTGGTGGAAAAGAATATGTATAAACCTCATCAGCCAAAAAATGCCCAGTATCTCTCTGGGCAACCAAGTTCAGTGATGGGTTTTAACATCACGTTTAATCAGACAACATGAAAGGAAATGTGTGACATTTCACTGAAGCTGAGGGCAACATAATGCTTGTTTGAAAACCTGTATGGTTATTTACACAATGTACTGAACTGTGCTACCAGTAGGCATTTTTTAGACATATAACAAATCATACATAGGTTCCAGAAGATCATCAGAAAAAAAATCAGTTTTAAAAAAACTTCTCAAAACTCTTATCTTATTTATCTGTTCCTCTTTACTTTCTATTGCTTCTTCTGTCAATCATACTTTCCTTCCATTTCCTCTTCTTTCCCCACGTGACTCTTGTGGTTTATATTCTCTACATGTTATCATACCTCTCTTCAACCTTTATCTTTCCAGTCTTTTACCTACACAGCTAATCTGCTCCAACTTCATAGTTTCTCCTCACATCTCCCACACAGGGCCATCTCCTCTCCTCTTGGCAGAGCTGCATTGCAGAATGTTCCTGATCTTTGGCAAATTTTGAGCTTGCTATTTCTAGTATAAGATACTCTGCAGACCAAGAACATTATTGGTATTGTCGGGTAATAATGTGCAGAATAATGCCATATACCTATATCTAAGGAATTTGCAAAGGGTTGCAACTTATTGCAATATGGGTCAGCTCTTGCAATTTTTATTTGACATGCGGAAAGATGTGGTGGAACTTTTGGGAGCTGTTATTTAATGCATGGCATACCTTCAACCAGATCAATTATGCTTTTCCCCCGGATCTTAAGTTTTGGCAGCAGATGCCTGATAGTTACATGCATAAATATTAGCAATTCCAAGCAATTTGTATAATTCAACTGATGTATGTATAAAAAAAATCCAGGAGTTGTTATAGACCTGTTTGTGTAAGTAAATTTCACTACTGCAGACACCTGAAGATTTTCTCCTCACTTGAATTCCTGTGTCAAGTGGCCAGAACTCACAGGCAGCTGTTTCAGAATAGGGTGGATTTGTTTGTGTATAGTGAGAAAAAAATTAATCAACTGTTATTGGTACTCCATCACATACAAATTCTCTCTCTCCTGCTGGCAGAATAGGTTGACAGAACCTTTTCATAGTATCCATCAGTTAATTTTATCAGTCATGGTATTATGATTATAAACGACAAATGATCTAACAATGAATATATAATTACAGAAATGAAACTGTACAGTGGTTATTTAACATTTGTAATGTGTAATTTATTTAACACTCTCTTTGGAATATAATCAAACAGAAATAAAATTACATTTATCTCTCATCCATCATCAGTGAGGAGCAATGTTACCACCTTGATCAGGCTATACATTCAGCCATGTTGGGCCTGCTTATAACACCCTTGTGAACTGCATGTTGTGCATACCCTAAGCAACAATCATTCTTCTGACACTGGGATTAATAAATTGTGGTTCTTTGTTTTAAAAAACTTTTTTTTCTCAACCTGAATTAAAACCTAGAATTTAAAATATCCAGTGCTGAGAGGCAAAAATACTGGACTCCAGATGTAGGAAGAAGATGATAAAATTAATACTGTTCTTATTAAGGAAAGGGTAACATAGTCATAAAATATATTATATTTTGTGGGGTTTAATTGTTCTCATCTTTCTTTTAAATGCAAGGGCCTTTGTCATTTGGCTTTGATACTGCAAAAGATCACAGCCATCCTTTGTGGAGGAGCGAAAAAATTTTCCAATATGTGTTCCAAAAGAGGTGCCCATTGTCCTCACATAGTCAGCGGCAATCAAATTTCATCTGCCGCATACTTTGGGTTATCAAATAATTGACGTCTTTGGTGGCTGCTGGTTAATAACAGTTTTTTCGTTATTATTCTTTAATAAAGACAAGTTCAGGTAATGTGACATAGATTAGGACATTGCACAAATGAAGCGCTAATACAAGAGGAGGATGGCCAAACCATGCTCTGCTGCGAGCAGATGAGAGGAGGCTTGGCCTGCTGAAAATTGTTGTACGGGCAGTTTGACTCCATTATACGTAGAAGAACTAAATTCATGTTAGACTTACCATTAGCTCATGAGCACACAATATTACCATTGTTTACCCTAATACCTATTTCGAAAGCTACCGTGTTTTATATTTTACCATTTACCATATTATATCTAGAGGTATGTAATGTACCAGAGATGAAGTAGCTAAATGAAGCGTTCCTTGGTTTTGGAAGGGTCAGTTTTGTAAAAGTTGAATTTATGAGCCTTCAAAAAGAAATGAGCCTGTGGTTTCTGAATGTTCTCTACTAATCACAATAATCTTCCCTTACATTACGATTTCAATCTTTCTTTGCAATATAGTAATCTAGAAGCAGCATGGCAGTGCCCTCATTCCCTGTGCTCCCAGGTTTTGTCGTTGCCCATTAAAATTCATGTGCATATACTGCAGGCTTGGATAAAATAGTTCATTTGAGTGTTCACAGTACCTGAACTCTTTAATGAGGTCTTCTCCTAAATTAGTTTTACTTTTTTTTTTTTTTCCCCCTCCCACAGTGGAAGTATGAACTTCTGGTAAATTATATAGTATCATTTGCAAGTGTAACCGTTTTTTATTTTGTCTCTGTTTTGGTTATCATGTTAAGACTATTCAGAGTAGTATATTCTCTGTGACTCATATGCTTACAAAATTCTGTGCCTCAGAACCTCATTTTTCTTTTTTTTATCCATCTTGTATTACAGACACAGCTTTGCATTTTCTAATGTGAGATCTTTGACACAGATTTAGATTCTGTACTGCTTTGAGGTATGCTAGTTATGCAACCTAATTTTGCAAAATGGCTCTGTGTTTGTACTTCCCTGGGGCTTCAGTTTAGTTGTCATCTATCATTTTAGCACCGTGATTGATTACTCTCTACTATTTAATTTATCTGCTGCAGCTTCTCAGCTTTTTCTTCAATTGGTAAACACATACTTTTCTAGACACATTTGCAAATGACGTGTTTTCCAAGTGCCCCAGAAGTCATGTAATCATATTTTTCTCAGCTAGGAATTTAACCATTTAAGCCATTTAATGGTTTCAATAAATTATTGACTGATATTTTGTCTATTATTTGGAAGTTTTGCACTGGAAATCTGTGTTGTACTTTCTATTTTTCAATGTCATTGTATATATTTATTCTGAAATACAAGTGTATTTACCAACTGCTTCTTTGTCCACCAAAAAACGGTAAAAGAAATTAGCACCTTTTTTAAGTGTAGGAGCCAAATGCATGGGCTTATGCTGCTGCAGTAAACTTTAACCACCTTTACACATTAGGTTTCAAAAGCAAAATATTTATTAGCTTAATTTGCTCGTTGGAATTTCACAAGCCAGCTTCAGTCAGTAGGGTTAACATGTGCTTGTTTTCTTGTCTTGTATACTGTGTTCCTGTACTGTAATTTGGTATTTTTAGACATTACATTGAATATCAACATGGCTATGATTTTAAATCAGGCTTTTTCAGAGTAACATCAAGTTTCCATTTTAAAAAGGGGGGTTTTTTTGCATTAAGTCATACTGTGTATACACATGGCAGCAGTTTTACACGATTACTGAAGCAACTTCCAAGAAGCTACTATAATGAACTGCTTCTATGATCCACATATCAAAGGAGTTGTAATGTCAAATTTTCTTTTCTCCTGCAGTTTTTATTATGGCTCTATGTTATCTCTATTTTTGAATAGCGAGGTTGATAATTTGTTTTGATTTTTTTACTTTTTAGTTACTGACTGTATTTACTATCTGTGATTAAAATCTCTCAGTAAGAAGAATTATACTGTGTCATCATAATGCAGCTTTGCTGACGTTGGTAACTGCTATTGTAGTCCTGTCTCTAAACACAATCAAACAAAATGAATATACATCTGCAGTTTTGTGTGCTTTTGGGGGGTAGTTTGGTGTTCTTTTTTTGTGAGAGCAAGCTTTAATCAGTATTTGCCTTTTGTTTGTAATTCTTAATCTCTTTGCACAATCCTCTTTTAAAGACTACCCGGTTAGCTTTGGATATGTATCTTAGTAATTCCTGGTAGGTGGATTCCAGCCCACATTTCATTAGAGAATTGGAGATAGCCAGTTTTGTCACTGTTCTGTCACTGTCCTTGTAGTAACTTAAGCTTCAATTAGGAACTAAGAGGATAGACTTTCTTGTCAACTCTGCTATTTTACATTTATGGTACATGATGGTTAACTCAAAAAATAACTAATATGATACAAGTGATTACATACATACAGGTTAAGGTGACTCCCCAATATGGAGCTGGGGATAACTAAGGAACATTCTTCGGCAGTTTTGTATCCTCTCCAAGTATGAGTTTCTTCTTCAGAGATGATTTTCTTCATTTCTTTCTTTCAAAGTTTCACACTATAAATATTATTTTGCAGGCATACAGGCATCATAAACATCACATTTCGACAGCTTTTCTTATGTGAATGAAACTCATTCAAATAAGTTTATTTGGAAATGAGAAAAGATGCATCTTAGACCTGTTTGCAATCATCTAAGTTACTAGTATATTGACAACATTTGTCTCTGAAAATGCAAAGAGAAAAGGAAATTCAGTTACTCACTTTCCCATGTAAGAAAAAATGTTTTGCAAAGCCATTACCAAAGATAGCACATAAAAATATATTTTAGGATGTTTATCTGCTGCGTTTATATTGATATCTGAAGTGCATGAAAATGGGCACTATAGAATTTTTCTTGCGATAAATAATTTTGAAAATACAAAATTAAAAATTAAGTATATTTGGAAAAACATGATTTCTTAGATTAGGATTTTTGGGTGGGCGAGGCAATATACTTTAGAACAGCTAGAAATTTTGAGTGATTAGGAGTGCTCTGGAATGTATCAAATATATTAGCAGTGTGTCTGCAGTGTGCTTCTGCTGCTATACCTTCAGTTTTGTACTGCAAGCTAAAGAAGCAAAGACGTGGTTTTGCTGTGAGAGGAGCCTCTGCACAAGGGCTCTTACAGCAATGTTGATTGATGTATTTCGTTCTTGTGACTCCTGTAGCTATGCTAATAAATGGAACAACAGTGATTTTAGCTGAAGGCACAAGTTTTTGAACACGGTGGTCGTTAAGCACATAACATACAGGCCGTGTTTCCAGTCTTGCCAATTAAAAAGCTTTAGTTAAGCTGTTAAAGATAATAAGATTCTGTTTTTTCCATGAACCATGTATTTGTGAGTTTATCTCCTTACCACCTGATTTCCATGACTGCTTCAGTCCCTCCAAAATCTCAAAGTTTAGAAGTGTATTTTTTATTGAAAGGTGAGATTTTCACACAGTCACATGGATCCAGGAGCTGGAGCTTCCAAGGATAACTCCCAAACATTTATTGCAAAGTCTGGCAATACTGTGTAAAATGCATGATAGCCTGGAGGTCTCTGCTAGTCCTGTACAGCAGTACACTTTGATCTTTCACATAATAGGTCTCCCAATACCTTTTCATTTCTAACAGAAATAGTGCCCAGGCTGCTCTTATACCATAAGCCTATTTCACTCATCCTTATAAGTTGTGATGCCAAGTGAGAACATTTGTTTCAGGAAGAAGGATGAGAAAAAAGGAATAAAATGTTATTTAGACTGTGCAACCTTAACCATTTTTGATGGGTTTTTGCTCTTAGAAGTGTGTCTCAGTGTTTGAATCTTTAGTTTAAATGAAATGCTTAACACCAACAGAGTTTATTTAAAGATGTGATTTTACTTCAGGGATAATAATTTTAAGAACATTAACCCATTAGTTAATAAACCACTAGCTATTAAACTGTTAATAGTTTATCCTGCAGATAACAGTGGTTCCTTTTGACCAGTTATGGTCTATTGGGCAAATATGAATTTAAGGAAGTTTTAAAATGGGGATTGCATCTAAACTTTGTAATTATGTACTTAAGACATTTCTTAAGGAGAATAGAATCAGTAGCTTTTTATATATGAAGCCATATTCTCCTCAAAAAGATTGGAATGTTTGCAGTACACAGCCATGCTTAAAATAAGGAATTGTTACATCTCGGTTGCTGTATCATAGTCATTTTTGTATTTTCTCTGAAATTTGATTATTTGCAGCATCGGTGTCTGGAGCTATGATCTGTCAGTGCAGACACTCAGGCTGCACTCTGGAAAACCAGTCCACATCCCAATTCTTGTGGACTAGTTCCATATCCATTTAAAAAGAATGAAAGAACTTAAACCTGACTTCCTTTAACAAAACAGTTGTTCAAAAAAGGTAGGTTATATATAACTTATATGAAGCCATTGTTAATGCGCAAGAGTTTTACAAGCCCTCTCTCTGTTCTATTTTGACATGTATTTTAAAGACTGTTTCCTCCAGAAATAATAATTATCATTTATATTAGTAATCTGCAGAGTAGGCCCATTATATTAAATCACACTAGAATTCCACTTACACTAATTGCCTTTGAAGTGGAACCATTGATTTTAAGCATGTGGAAAGTGGTGTGATGCTATCCGTCCCCATCATGGATCATGTACAATGGCTTTCACAGCTTTCTGGCATTCACAAGAGTGTGACAGCTGTACCTTCCCATTCGTATGTGGGCTGTCCTTCGTGGCTGATCAACAGTGAGACTTCATTTCCTCCAGTCTCTTTGTGGCAGTACTAGTAGGGATCACACTGTTAAGCTCCATCCTGAATTAGAGGGAAGTGTTTCTTGTACTTGTCAAGCATTTTCGGTGTGATTGTTGGTAGTTCTTTTTTCATTGATGTGTATCTCTTGTGTCACATTTTCACTGTGCTATTCCACAATGAACTTCACTTAACTAACTTTACTTTTAAATAATCTGGGAATCCTTTTTCCTATTAAATTTTGCTTCACAGCTTGAGGAGTGCTTATATAGACCCAAAAAAAAAAAAAAAAAAAAAGGAGGAAAAAAAAGAAAAGGCATGGAAGAAATCCAGATGTCCGACACTGAAATTTTCCAAGGATATGTTAGTGGACATAAGCAAGTTTCTTAAACCCTCTTGGGTAGTTTTCCTTTTATAAATGGCTATGGTGGCACATAACAACTTTCCAGGGGGTTTGGAATTCACTCTTGTGGTGAAATTGATAGTATTGTTGCTGGCATGAAAAGAATGACCTGATACCATCCCAGTATTGCAAAGACCTTGAAGAACTACAGAACTATGTACTGCTGTTACTTATCTTTACTCTTTCAGACTGTGAGGCTGTTCTGAATATTGATTTGTCCAGCAGCGCATACTTCTTAGAAGGTGCCAGTGTGTTGGTCTGTTTGATAAATTTATTCATCAGTGCCTAATTATTTTTGATGTATGTTAAAAGAAACTGAGATTATATCTGTTGTTAAGTAACTATGGCTTCAAAAAAAAAGGTTTACTTGGTATTTCCTAATCTTGAAAATACCTGTATAAGACTGTGAACAAATCCTACAAACATCAAACAGAGTTTCTTGCTGCCTTTTTTACCAGTATAAACTCTCCCCGCCTCCCCTATTCATTCTCCTGGGAAAAAACAGCAGGCTTTACAAACCTGAATAATGAGATGGGGCTAGGGAAGAGGAAAGCTCTGGTATAATTATCCTAATCTGCTACATACTACTATGACATCTGGCCCCATATTGTTTCTGATTCTCTTTTCTCCTTTCATTTTTTGTTTATATTGCCATGTTTCTGTCTTTGCTACTGTTTTATTGGCAGCTCTACCTATATCTTAGTTTACCTTCTAAAGCCACCTTGACCATACTCCCCTGGAAAAGATCCCTCATTCCCCGGTGTCACCTAATTTGTTTTCCTGTAGTTTCCATAGTCCCTGATCTTCTTCAAAACAGTGCTTTCAAAACGATAACAATAGGGATAAAATATGGCTTCTTTCACTTGCATCTGCTGGAGTGCTGTAACTAGGTTGTGACTGACCTTGCAAAGAGGTGCTCAAGCTGGGATGGTATTTATGTGATCAGAAATGTATCTAGACAGAGAGAAAGTACTTGTTTTTATAGGTACATTCATTCTTCCCCATGCCCAGATATCTTATGGTCATACTATAGAACAATGAGGGAACCCGGGGTTGGTACCTATTCCCTCTATAAGTGTTTGTTTCCTTGACAATCTCAGAGCTCTTTGGGCATCTCTTTATCCCAGTCAGCAAACTGTCTTTGTATCTTTGCTTCTACTTTTTCTTCCTTTTCTATGTACTATGGTCATGGGGCTATAAGGTTACATTGCTTCAGATAGAACACACTAAATTTGCTTATAGATGATACATGAATACTTTATCTCTGTGCCTTTTTGTTGGTTATTAAACCCTTAGCTTTAACATATAGTGCTTTCTCCAAATTATCTGCCTATAGCATGCTATGTCTGATCTGTTTGAAGAGCTTCTGTTTTGTGCTGATTAGATATTTTACTAAGAGCTCCAAAAAACACCCATGTTTGTTTTTCTTCCTTTTCTCCTTGCATGCATGTGTGCGTGCTCTCTTGCTTTCACTCTCTATGTCTGTCTTGGTTTTTTTCTCTGTTTTGCTGGAACATTGTGTGCTCAGTTGTCAAATAGCTTTCTCTCAGCTGAAATTCCAATGCTGAATTGAAAGAAATCAACCAGAAGCTTTGGTTTCATTTTTACAGTGAAACTGAATTTTGCGAGTCCTAAATGAAGAAAAGTGTATTATTAAAAATACAGTATTAGGCTTGTGAAAAGGAATCTCTAAGATTTAGCATATAAAACCAGAAATGTTATGATAAGATTATGAAACCTTGAGAGGTTATTTGAATGATCTGCTTGTTTCTACAGAATAAATAAAGCTCTTTTATTAATGCTAAGTGTCCCTTTATTAGTTGCAATATATTAAATCAGGTTTACAGCATCTCTTCGACATTAGCTTCCCAAGAACAATGCCACCAAAGTGCAACTATCAGTCAGCTGAGTGATACGGATACAATGCTGAAAATAAATATGGCAATAATAAATAAATAAATAAGCAAGTTGCTATTTTTCAGAAACAGCACATCCATTTCTGTACAGTATCAATAGGAGATTTTAAAAAATGTGTACAGGGTTCAATAAACTGTTGAAAAATCTGTGTTTACTGACTAATAAACTGGTTTTGTGAGTTAATCTGTTGGTCAGTAAAGGAGAAAGAGACAGGTTATGCATTACAGATTATCATGAACTGCATGGTACAAGGAAAGCAGTTAACACTAGAACTGTATGACAGTTGTGAGTCATTGCTGCTTAAAAACATCATGGTTACGAGGACACATTAAAACCTTCTCTAAGGATTCTCTATAAAGTTGATGATTGAATTATGAGTGAAGGCATTTCTATAGCGCTCAACACTGCTGTGTTGCCAAACTTGATGTGTGGCTTTTGGGAGGTGAATCAGCATACAGCATACCTGTCCCTGTTTAGCCTTGCCTATTCCTAGTCATATATTCTGGTTACCAAAATGTCGCTTCATCAGTTTTTTAGCCTAAGAGTATAATATAAGTGCCATCACAACTTTAGCGGAAAGTTATGACAGGGTGGTTGGACAATTCATTTAACAACTTGAAACTCACCGATTTAGAATGACTGGACCTGTGTCAGTTGATTTTATACTATGGTGCAACCTGCCTTATGGAAGTTATCTCAAACTGGGGATTTAGAAACACTTTTCAGGAGGTTTAGATAATGTTTATATGTAAGCTTTTTTAAAGTTAATGAAAGTACAATTAGTACTTCTCATGGGAATAAGCAGATGAACCCTGGGTTCCAGTCGCAATTATAGATGTCACAAACAATCAAACACCCAACCGATACCAAGAAAAAACCACCAAAATTAGTGAACAGATGTCAGAATGTTTCTAAATAGAAGCATTTATCAGTTGTCACCTTGCTGACTTCTTAAGTTTACTTATCATGTTTGGACTTGGTGTGGTGCCAGTAGAAAGAAGGATTTGCTCCTTTATTTTTCAGGGACCAGAATTTTTTTTAGGCCACATGTAGAAATAGTTATGCTCAGAAGATATAGTACGCTGTACTAGATGGAAAAGAAAGAATTAGGGACTTGCAGTGATAATACAGAAGAGGAAGGACGAAAGATCGTGGTTACTTAGATTTAAAAGGGATCTCCATAGTAACTGCATTCATTTAAGATACTTAATACATGTATTGTTACCTCTTACTTCTCTAATTGGGTGAAATTTATTTGGTTGCCTAGAATTTGATGTGACTTGTACCATTGATTTATCTCAGAAAGGGCAAGAGATTGAAATTAAAGAAATAAGAGTGAGCGGGGTAAAATAAGGGTGATGTTCTTTGGTAAGTTAAGAGGTATTAGCAGTAAATGTAGGAAAAGAAGAGGCCCAAGAATTACATTCTGAAGGCTGAATATTTATTTATTTACATCTGAAAAATGTAAAAAAGGTGTAATGGAAAGGATATTTGTTACAGGTATGTTAGCTACATCGGTAAATAAGAGCAATGGCAACTTAGAGGTAGAAGAATGAAGGTACAAATTTTGTCAAAATACTAGTAAACTCCTCTAGACAGCCTGATGAAAAATTGCCACTAGTTGTTTTTCTCTGTGGTTGCCTTGACCTCTAGTATATTTTCTGTAGAACTTCTGTCATTTTCACCCAAAATGCAAGCAGCCAATTGGAAAGCTTTCCATTTTTCTTCTAGATTGTGCCTGGTTAAAAAAACGTAGAAAAATTTGGCAGCAACAAATGCTGTCTGATCTGTGGGCAACAGTTGTACTCTGAAATGATGTTGAATGCTGTCTCAGATGTTTTCACAGTTAGGTATCTGTGGTTTATATTGATGCTTGCTCACAGATTAAATGATTTCAAGTGTGTTTTGGTTGTGTAGGTTTTGGGCACCATTAATGAACAATTGGAATTCAGTTGGGTTTTTGGGAAACTAATAATGGTACATGCACATCACTCAATTTTAGTATTTTTATGGAGAGCATGCTGAAGCAGCTTGACTGTGTAAAAGAGTGTATGTATTTCTGTGTGTTAGGACTTGACTATTTATTTTATACAAATATCTTTTCTTTGGTAAGCACAATCTTCCATCCTTTTTAAGATTTTTTTATAAGAGCTTATCCACAGTTTGGTTGCTGTGTTGATGCTGTTGTGGCAGTGATGTTTCTCTGCTGGGTGAAATTTACTGCCACATCACTTTTTTTTGCCCCTGGAACAAAGATTTACAACAGCAGACTTTCCTCAGAAGAAACCTGAAGTGAGTTTTGTTGCTTTGTTTTGGATGGAGTTTCATATGTCAATATTGCTAATTGTCTTATCACCTTGTGATAGGATCACCAATAAAAAGTTGTACAGTCCATAGAAAATTCACAAGAATTTGCATAGTTACTGTAAACTTAACATGTACTCTGCTTTGATTCTTTCACCTTCCTTGGTCGTCTATACATGGTGCCGTACTAACTCATATGAACAACGTCGTCTTCACATTAGCCATTCTAAAAGCATACAAAATCTTTAATCAATTACAATCTTGTACAGAAATGGCAAATGCTTTGAGTGGTGCTCAGCTATACTTCTTGTGTATGGAGGAGAGTCTGGCAGGTGCCCTGACAATGAAACCGTGGGATCTGTGGCAAGGTAGTGATCTTACACAGGACATATCTACTGACACAGCCCGCGGTCTACAGAAATGTCCACTGGAGAAATGCTGGCTGGTATGGGGAAGTTTTGTGAGGAAAGATTCAAATTGTATTTGCTTTTCATGAAACTCTTCTTTAATTTTCCAAGAGAAGACGTTTCTCTCCTTCAGTGGAGAGTAAAGCACATTTCTACTCTACTTAATCATTGTTGCTAGGTAGAATGTGAATTCTAGCTAGGTAAACTTTGCTAAAAAAGAAGATGAGTCAGTTTTAGAGGATATTACTCTATTCTATTATGATATGTGGGGGTTTTCCTCCTTGGTTGTTTTGGCTTTTTTATTTTTCTCTTTTTTTTTTTGGTATTTGTTTATGCTTGATATTACAGTATTCTTGGTGTTATGCATCTTACTATGTATGTTCTTTACATTTAGTGTTTTATTCTGTGTTTGTTTATTGCATTTGGATGTGCAGGTGGCTAGTAAATATTTGTTAGTGTCTATATTGCCTAACCTTATGAGCCTTGAAACTTGATACCTTGAAAATAGCTTCAAGAATTTTTCATGACCATCGTATGTGCCAGGAGACCCTGTACTTTGAGAAAGTTGGCTTTCCATTTTTCAGTCACTGCTGTAAGATGGGCAGTTGCCAAAGCTGTCACATCCAGAGCAGGACGTCAGGTAACATGTTGTAGTCTACTTGTGTTTAGTCGTGCACTCTTCTCCCACCTAAGCAATTTGTCTTTATGCCTGGTTGTGGAAACTCAGCGTTTTGTCTAGTGCTTACAGTGAATGACACTTGTTATCAGGACAAGCAATCAGTTCACTCCCAGGTTACAGTAATGCTACTTTTTAAACTAGCACCTGAGTGTTACTTAAGGAGAGCCCATTAGATGGCCTTTCCCCAGAGACTGAGCCTATCCAATTCAAAGCACTGTGTGATGCCTTTGAAATATAATTACTAAAATGCCACCCATTTATTCCAGTAGAGCTGTCAAGATACACAGGTAAATTTTTTAGCTTTTTAATTAAGATGCATATCTGAGCTAAAAAAGGAGTTTGCCTAATTAACTCCCTTTAGTTCACCATTCTGTCAGTTGCTGGTGATTAGTAAATATTTGGTTTCTTTAAGCCTGGTTTCTGTAGGTGGGTGATTTAGATATTTATAATTATGGAAGAAGAGATCACTTAATTTCCATGTCTTTTACCATGATATCTGCTTGGACTTTCTAGGTCACAGTGCAACTTAAACAAAAATATTGAAGGAATACAGAGCAGTTCACACCGCTTTGAATTGTCCCAAGATGATGTTTTAGCTACTGACTATGAGAATAAAAAAAATTACCTTTCCCTACAGAATAGTTAAATTCTATAGTTCTGTAGTCTTCTGCAAGTGACACTTGAAAAGGTGTGTTTTTATTTTTTAAATTTACAACTATGTTTTTAAAAGACTATTTACTGTAGGGCATGTTCATGGTCTCTTGGAACTTCAATACATAAAAGGGAGTGAATAATGGTCTTTAATAGAATTGGGAATAATATGTAATAGCCCTATATCAAAAGTCACTATATAGTGCAGTTGTTTTCTGGACTGTATATAATTATCACAGTTTCAGTGGGGGTAACAGGCAGCTGTGAAAATGATCAATTCTTATTGCCAAGACTGTTATTTTCTGTTCCATAGTAAAAGTTATATTCATTCTTTATACCTAAATTAATATTTTATGTCAAAGCTTGAGGAACAAAGAAGTGGCTTTGGCGGGGGGGGGCGGGGGCGGGGGCGGAAGATGAAGTTTGTATAATTGCAAGCTGCACTGAAAAGGACATTTTGGTTAATGCCAGTTCCCATGGTTACTTGCAAATAATTATGCAGTTTTAAAAACACAAAACTTTTTTTGCAGTCTTACTTCCAGGCAGATTAAGTGTCCAGCAGTTAGTTGTAATTAGCTATGTAAGAAATAAATTATCAGCCTTGATCTTCGAAATTCATCTTAGCCTACACATTTTACACCTGTGCGCACTGCATTTTTATTGGCTTCACTAAGATTAGGCAATTCTGTCTGGCTTGAATTATCTTATCAGGTCCCTATCATAGTTTATTCTTACCTCCACAAATTTTATGGTAGGCTATGAAAGCCTTTAGAGAAACAGTTATTGTTTTCTAAAACAGCATCTATTTTACATTTAAGAGTTTTGCTCTTTTCTCTTAGGGCCTTTTTTTATTGTGTACCTAATTTTATTAAAACCATTCCAATCATGGAAACCACAATAATGAAAATACAACCAGCCACAAAGGTTGGTCATAAGAGACCAATGTTCTTTTTTGCTTCATTAATAACAAATGTAAGTTTATCATATTAATAATAATGGTAATATGATTATTATATTTGTAATACTATATTAGCATGATGTGAAAAATAAACAATTAGATTTAACTGCCCAGGTTTTTCTAAAGTAAACAAAACTCTGCCACTGTTTTGTTGGCGTGGCTGCTCTACATTGCCTGCCTTGGAACTGCACAGTACGTGTCATTGCAGAATTAGGGAAGCGCAACAGATGATAGCTTAAAACCTTCATTGATCACAATTCTAAACTTCTGTTCTGAAAAGATTTTGACACTTGTATATGAAGCATTTTCAGATAATTCTTTCTCTTTAGATACATGTGAATTTTTTCATGTTTGCAGAATTATTTTTATGATTTGTCAGAAATAGGTATAACAAGATATGTCATTTCCTATCAGCCCTCCTGGTTTCCTGTTTGTCTTTCTAGTCATTTTTTCATCAAGGCATTTCAGTTTTGGGAAAATAAATCACTATTTTCGTAATTAATACCTGTGATAAAATAGTCTATTTAACCATTTTGTATAATTTTATTTTTAAAGTATGATAAGCACTCAGTTTATAATTAGATTAACTGCTCTTTTCTCTTTCAGTGTAACACAGAGAACTGGAATACAGTAATTCTTCACATAGCACTTTGATTATTTTATTTTCTGATTCAAAATCTTAGTATCAAACTTTGTCATTACTGTGAGTTGCGATGATGTTTTTAGGATAAGGATAAACCATAAAACAATTGGTCACAATACTTGTTCCTTATTTTGCACACTGAAAGAGGAGCTGGTATCAGCAGGTATCTCTGGCAAAGAAAGCAAGAAAAACAATTTGATTGACTCTGAAACTGTAGAATCGCATACTCATTCAGGTTTGAAGGGACCTTGAGAGGTCTCCCAGCCTGGTCTCCTGCTCAAAGGCACTTGAGTTTAGACCAGGTTGCTCAGCATTTTCTCCAGGCAAGTCTTGAAAACCTCCAAGGATGGAGTTTCTGCAACCTCTCTGGGCAGCCTGTACCAATCCTTAATTGTCCTTTTGTGGAAATGTTTTTCCTCACTTTCAGTTAGAACTTCCAATTTTCAATTTATGATCATTGTCTCTTATTCTCCCACAGAGCATTTCATGTACAAATAAAAATCATTGTGATCCATAAATACAGCTGACTTAAATTAGTATTACATGCAATAGAAATACCAAAACAGTCTGTCATGTCATGTTTTGACCTGATTTTGTATACAACTTGTATAAATTGAAGTATATAATGTATAAAATTAAAAACAGCTTTGAAGACAAAATCCAGAAATTTTCTCAACATAAAACTTTAAAGAATGATATTTTAAATTTTCCTTATTTAATTTTCAAATCTCATTATTTTAGGGCAGTTTTATCAAGGTCGGTATAGTTTCACAAATAGGTGCTTTTTTGCTCTTCAGTGGAAGAGTTCCCTGGCTAAAATATGCACAGACAGATTCTCTCTTGCAGCTTCTCAGAGCTGCTGCTTTATGAGAGCATAACATATGGGCTGTATTATGAAAAATATACTTGGAATTGCCATTCAAGCAAAATGAAAGTTCTTTGTCACAAATAGATCCTTTATCAGTCTGGAAAGCTTGCATTCTGAAACACTGGAAAAACAGATGTAAAGCAGGTCTGGCTTTTAGTCATATTAACGAACTTGAAAGGGCATTATAAGCTTTGCTATATTGTCAGTTCTTCAAGTAGGGAATAATAAGAATGACCACACAGCTATGTAGAGTCAGTTCCAGGGGGCAATGTGTAATCCTTTCTCTCTCAAAAGTCATCAGTCTTCTTATGTTTTTGTTACTAGAAGTAGCTAGATTCTTAGTAAGTCTTAAATTCAAAAAGCTGGATAAGGCAGCTTCCTCTAAAAAAAAAATAATTCACTTTCCTTAGTCTGTCTTTGTTTTTCTACATCATTCTGCTCCTCTTCACACCAAATTTCCATTGAGGAATCTCTTTATCCCATTTTAAGTATTCATTTAATGGTCTCCCATTTTTCCTCTTTTGTACTTTTATCTTCTCCTTCCATCCTATCTTGGTTCCAGTTTCTTATTGCTACTTCCCCTTCTCCAGTCACATTTCAGCTAAAACATGAGCATAGGGGCTTACCTATTTTGCCCCTAAAGATGTTGTAAGCTTGAGTTTTCCTGAGCATAAGAATTAGCTTGCAGACTTCCACTGGGCTGAGTCAGAAAAATCTTGTTGTCTGGAAGGCTGGAACAACCAAACCCAGTTTGGGTATATGAAATCACATGATACACTACAGTGGACAACAGAAACCTACTCCAGAATCCTCCCTGTATTGATTGACATCTACTTGTCAAACCTAAGGCTGAAATGAAAATGAGCTTGCCACCTCAGTTCCCTTGTAAATGCTACTGCATGTCTAAAGCACAGGCTTTGTTCAGCTAACCAGTAGCTCCATTGTAAATGCTTCTTGTCCATTCTGTATGTAATTTGTTCCTGTTTTTACCTTGGAAAGAAGGGTATCTCACTGTGGTTGGTTTCCCCTAGGTTTTTCAGTGGAGCATAATTCTTGTTCTTTGCATGCATTGGAAAAGCCCAAGCAAGGTGGAAACTGTCTTTTTCAACCACATTCAAAGACATTCAAAATCTGCAGACTAAGGCCAGTTCAGTTTCAAAAGACTCATGAAGAAATGCAATATTGTTTGATTAAGTGTCCATGATTTCATTTGGAGTTGTTTGGATTGAAATTATACTTGGACAAATAAAATGTTTAAAATGAGCTAACGGGTTACAAATCAATACATTTTTAATGGCTTGAAAAACCTAGCCTTCAGCTTACTACTCATGTCTGAATAAATTAAATAATAATCTGACGCAATGACTGCTGCAGGTGAGAAAACACATGGAGCAGTCTCAAAAAAAATCAGAATACATGAGTTTAGTATTGTCTAAAAATAATTCAAGTGAATTCTGTGATGTCATAAATTACTTCATTGTGAGTTAGTGTTATGCTTCATGTATGAATAGCAACAAAATAGAATGGAAGGTTAGTGAACATATAATGAGTATGAGAAGGCCACCAGTACAGGTAAGAAACTAATTTTTTGCAAAATACTGTGTTGCTAGATTTTTAAATATCCATCCTGAATTCTGCAATGACATTAGAAACAGGAGACCCTGGGCCTGGATCTAACATGTCATAACAGACTGCATTATCAAGTAACGTTCTATAGATAATTCAAAGTGTTATCATTGTAAATAATGCTTTCATCATATTATAATGTTTCATTATTGTATTGGGTTTGCGTGGCAACGTTTTGGTAGCAGGGGGAGGGGGTGCGGGGAGCTACATGCGTGGCTTCTGTGAGAAGCTGCTGAAAGCTTCCCCCTATGTCCGATAGAGCCAATGCCAGCCGGCTCCAAGATCAACCCACCGCTGGCCAAGGCCGAGCTGATCAGCAACGGCAGTAGCACCTCTGGGATAACTTATTTAAGGGGGAAAACAACTGTGCAACGGCAGCCGGGAGAGGAGAGGAGTGAGAATCTGTGAGAGAAACAACTCTGCAGACACCAAGGGCAGTGAAGGAGGAGGGGGAGGAGGTGCTCCAGGCGCCACAGCAGAGATTCCCCTGTGGCCCGTGATGAAGACCATGGTGAGGCAGGCTGTCCCCTGCAGCCCATGGGGGTCCACGGTGGAGCAGGTATCCACCTGCAGCCCATGGAGGACCCCACGCCAGAGCAGGTGGATGCCCGAAGGGGTCTGTGACCCTGTGGGAAGCCCATGCTGGAGCAGGCTCCTGGCAGGACCTGTGGAGCCATGGAGAGAGGAGCCCACGCTGGAGCAGGTTTTCTGGCAGGACTTGTGACCCCGCGGGGGACTCACGCTGGAGCAGTCTGTTCCTGAAGGACTGCATCCCGTGGAAAGGACCCATGCTGGAGCAGTTCGTGAAGAACTGCAGCCCGTGGGAAGGACCCACGTTGGAGAAGTTCGTGGAGAACTGTCTCCCGTGGGAGGGACCCCACGCTGGAGCAGGGGAAGAGTGTGAGGAGGAAGGAGCGGCAGAAACGACGTGTGATGAAGTGACCGCAACCCCCATTCCCCGTCCCCCTGCGCCGCTCTGGGGGAAGAGGTAGTGAAGATCGGGCGTGAAGTTGAGCCCGGGAAGAAGGGAGGGGTGGGGGGAAGGTGTTTTTAAGATTTGGGTTTATTTCTCATTATCCTACTCTGATTTTGATTGGCAATAAATTAAACTAATTTCCCCAAGTCGAGTCTATTTTGCCCATGATGGTAATTGGTGAGTGATCTTCCTATGTCCTTGTCTCGACCTACAAGCCTTTCCTCATATTTTCTCTATCCTGTCCAGCTGAGGAAGGGGAGTGAGAGAGCAGCTGTGTGCTGCTTAGTCCGGCTGGGACTAAACCACAACAATTACGTATCCAGCAAGTAGTCTCAATGAAAAGGACAATGGTGGTTTTAACATAGGAAACAAAACACATTTTCAGTCCTGTGCAAAAAAAAATCAGTGCTCAGGTACTTATACTTGTCTTTGGAAAAAGATTAAATTTGGATTGTCATCGTGGCTGTGAACCAAACGTACTCTTTTTCCCACTGAGATATATTTATATAAAATTGTGGCTGGAGTGTGTGTGTGGGGAGACAGAGAGACAGAGAGGAGTTATTGCACATTTATTTTTCTGTTTATGAAAATATGTATGTGTATATTAAATTATGGATATATATCTTTACATTTGTGTATATTGATATGTGTAGTTTCATGTCCATAAGAATTAATGCTTTTGACATTAAAAATCCAAAATTATAAGCTATAGCTATGCAGTGGTGAAAATACTAAAAGAAGCAGCAGTCTGGAATGGAGATAATCTATCATGAAAAAGCCTTCAACAAATTTTTACTGTAGTTTTCATACAATTAGTTTAATCCTATCATAACATAGTATAACTGGAGATGCATTGTAGATACCCACACACATGGGTTGACTAAAAACAGTACAGTTTTTAAATCAAACATTGGAAAATAGGAATTGCTAGTAATAAACAAGCGTTTCCATTGGCTTCAGCATATGCAATTTTATTTGCATGATCGTATCCTAAAGTAACTGAGGCAGAGGATTCCAGAATATTCCAGAATATAAGCAAAATGCAGAATTCTAAGGGAAACAGCGGATACTCAGACTTTTGTTTCATTCTCATTATTCAGTGGGATATTTACATATGCTATTCAAATCTTTCTCTGAAGACAAGATTATTATTTTTTTCTGTGGGCTTTTCTGTGATACTTAACATTATTATCTAGTAAGTGTGAGGGTATGGTACTTGGATACTAAGAAACTTGCAGGACCCATGTGAAAAGAGGAGAAGGTTTTAGTTCCATTTTATAAATGGGTCAGTAAGGCACATAATGCACAAGAGTGTCCATTCATTTTGTGTATCCAGTGAGCACAAGACCTTTAACATCTTGATTCTTTCAGAATGCTACATTTTTTGTAGCATATAATGCATTAAAAGCCTCCCTTGGAGGGACTTAAAACGGGAAGGTGGCAAGACACACTGTTAGCAGATTTCACATTTATTTGTGGAGAGCAGAAGAGTACTGAGAAACTGAGTTCAAAGCCACATACTGGTGGGGGAGCACTTCTATATGGCATTGCTCTTTGCTTCTATTCCTGCAACTGCTGATGCTTTTCTCTGGATTTCTTCCACCTATAATAGTTCTTGTCTTCTCCACACACACAGTCTTCCCTGAGCTCGTCTTGTTAGCTTGCCACATCCTTGTGTGCTCTGTTCCAGTCTCTATCCACCTGTCTGCCCCTTCGTGCTTCTGTCCCAGACCCTTCCTGCCTTCTGTCTTTTCTCTCCGTTCTCTGGCTCACCTTCCTCCCTGGGCTGTTGAGCTGGTCATGTCCATTTGCACTGCCTCCAGTTTCCGTCCTTTCTCCCTATCCAGTTTCCCTCCCCAGTGTTGGTCCCAGGGCATACAAACATATACCCTCTGACCAGCCATCCCCTTAGAAGATGATTCTTATCTTCATTTATTCCTTTCTTTCTGACTGAAAGCCAATCAAGTCTTTGTCTCTCATGTTTTTTCATCTTGTCTGGTTGCCTGTAAGGCTTCATATAGAAAACATGGTCCTTTTATTCTGAGTTCCTGTATGTAGCACTGCGGCAATATTCCTAAAATTTTCTCCTTCTCTACAGTAGAAATCCTTGGTCCTTCTGGTTCTTAGCTGGAACAAGTTGACTGAGGATGGAAATTTCGTGATAGGGATGTAGCTACTGATCTTTAGTCTCTACTGCAAATGGACAAACTGAGGATTTTTTTTTTCTGAAGGCTCATTGATTAGAGGGATTTAGATACTTCACAGAAATCAACACATTTCTGGTGCCAGGGTGAACCTTGTGCCAGGCTGGAAACAGGTGGGGAAGTAAAACTTCTTCTTGAAAGATTTGTGAGTTTTTTTTTTCCAGAAATGGCTTTTTTTCCCTAGTATTATGTTTTTAATCAATTTGAGGAAGATATGCAGTGTGAGAATTTCAATGGCCAACAGATTTGGCACAGTCAACAGACTCACATAATCAGAAGTACTGACAGCTCTTAAGAATAGGCCTGAGGTTGTTGCCTATCACATAGTGCTTAAAATAGTTTCTTGTATATTTCTCCATATGAGAAAATTCATAAGCTGTGGATTGAAGATAGACATCTTTTACAGTAAACTGCTGAATTTATTTCTTTATTAAAATCAGTATATAAATCACACTCATTAAGCTGGAGGACAAAACAAGAAAAAATTCAATTATAGGATCTAATAGATCATTGTCTTGAGATTTAAATGACTGCCATGAAAGGATAAACGAAGCATTTGTTAGACTTCCAATAACTGACAGTTTACTTCTATTGAAGAGCTTAAGCCTATTTTCATAAACTCAATTAATATTGTGCCATCTTCCTTTCTCAAGAAATCTAGTTAGTATGTGTTTACAGCAAGGCTTTTTGCTGTTTTGATTGTCAGCACCTTGGAAAATATAAAGGTCAAATATAGAATTGCAAATTAATGCAAAAATTCATTTACTATACTGATAGATGATCTACTCAAATGTTCCTATTTTTACACTTATAATTTTTTAATTGTAAAAGAGAGGAGTGAATTTAATGAGCTGAAAATGATGGCTTGGTGTTATTAGTTGGAGTTGGAACACTTTACTTGGGTGATACGCAGGTTTTCTCGCAGAACTCTGCCAATATAACTCAGTCTAGAACTGGAAAAAAAATTACCAACCAAACTAATATTTTACACTCCTAGTCCAGTATTGGCTCAACAGACGATATCATTCACTGAACATCATAGGAGTAGTGTAGGAAAGGAAGAGAACAAGTGAATAGTGAGTTAATATAGGACATAACACTGACTAGTGGGTATTTTGATAAGGCTGAACTTCGAAAATTTTTTTTTAATGGTAGATACCAGGTCTAACAACTTTCTTTATCCTAAGAAAAACCTTCTTTTTCCTCTTTATTTTCCAAATCTCCTCTTGAAAATTCACCATTTTGTAGAAGTGTGTTGTAGAAGATGCTGTCTTGGCTTCTTACGTACACACACACAGATTCAGTTTATTTTAAGATGTGTTTCAGTTAAGAATGTCTTTTCTATTGAGGTAAAAGTGTTTGAGTCCATGTCTGTGAGTTTTCCTCCTTTCCATATTTGAAGATACAAGTTAAATAAAATGTGTAGTTAATTATTTGGTGTCTCAAGGAGATCCTGTTATGTTGTCTTTCTGTATAAAAATTGTAGATTACGAATCTGTGGTAGTACCAAGCTGTTTTCCTTTTTTAATTTTTGAACATAAACCCACATTACTAATTAGAAAGTAACTTGAAATATGTTATCCTACAGTGGCAATTGTGTTGAAGGCTCGGACAGTATAATGTCAAAAGAGATGTGTAAGTAAATGCAAACAGACATGAGCTTGGGATTGATTTAGCAAAAATTCTTTTTGGAGCACGTCGACTTAAATCCTTCCAGCAGTACAAAGGCTGGATCTGGGATAGTGGGAAGTGACAAAACTGCTGATCCATGTATTACAGAACAGTGGGATGTTAGAAGTTAAGAGACTCTGTATCAGGCTTTGAACAAAGCTGACAATATTTTGCTCCTTGTATTACCCCCTCCTGCTCTCTTTTGTACTCTAATTCCCAGAGAAAAAAAAAAATATTGTGAGCTGTTTGACATGTTAAAAGAATTGTCATAAATGAAAACCTACAACGCTGGTTTAGCAATTTGCCATGGTGATCTCAGGTTATCTTTGATTATAGGAAGATGAACATCTCCATAAAAATCCAAACAGTTAATCGGTGCAGCTCTTTCATTTTCACCTCGTCTTTTCATTTAAACCCTACATCCTGCTTGCCATATGTGACAGTGAAGCTGGGAAGGAGAACTGTGTGAGAACGTCCTCGTAATGACTGAAAGTACGGACTGTCCCCAGCCAGCAGACAGAATGAGGTTGGGCTGTCAGTCAGAATAAAATTTTAAGTTAGAGACAGGATAATTTCAGACAAAATGGAGAACAAAATCACATGGGCACAGGTCAGATGTCTTTTCCTGCTTCCACCATAAATAATACATTATTTCAGTTTCCGGGCACATCTTGTGGTCTTATCCCTCTCCTTCATGCTACTCCCTTCTCCCACATAGCTGTTCATGCCATTTCAATAGGGGAAGCTGCACAACAGAAATAACCTTATCCTGCCATGAAATTAAACAATTGTGGAGGAAGCACCTAGTCAGTTTGTGCTTCACTGTAGCTGGATGAATCTTACCGAAAGACCTGTCTCCAGAAATACTGTGAGCCTCTGGTCTCTGTCATCAACCAACGCAGTCAGTGAAAACCCAAAGATAATTCTTTTGAACTGCTTCTGGTCATGGTTAAGCTGGTTAGATCTCGGGGGAAGATGTTAGGCCCCAGTTCCTGTAGTCCTGCTTCTCATGCAGGATTCAGCCTTCCTAGGATGAGAGCTCCACTTGCATGAAAGTTATGTAATCTAAATGACTTAAATTTTTGTGACTTTGTAATAGTATTAACTACCTGATGTGATTTTGATAAGTAACTATAATTAATTGTAAGTTCCCAGGGGTGATTTGAAAGGATACAGTGTGGTAGCTTAATGCTGATTATTAGTTATTAGAACACAGGTTTGAAGGGGCTGCATATAGCATAACGCTGTTTTGTGTCCATACATGAAGGAGCGAAGATGAGCAGGAAAGAAGAGGGAGATCAAATCTGAAATTTGACACACCGCATGATATATAGTTGGGCTCTCTTTGGCTCCACGTATCGTAACTAGATCTAGCACAAGAGGAGAGGTTTCCTTCAGCCTGGTTGCATTTGGGAGCCACCGTTACTCTCCAGAGTTGCAGGGTGGGAGCAGCAGAACACAATTCCCAGGGGGTGGAGCAGAAGATTTAGGAAGAAGCTGTATCGTGATCTGTCACTACATCAGATATAAAAGGTTCGCTCTTTTCTCCCTCTTTTCTCACCCTTCAGGAGGACACTACCTACTGCTAAGGGGGGAAAAGGGCAACAGAGAACAGAAATGACAACGGATTGATATACAGGATATTTAGAAATAAGTTGCACTTTCTGAATGGTGAGAGCTTTAAGCACTGCATGACTGTGGTGGGTCATGGTGGGCTGTGTGGTGGAATGATTTACACCAGGTACAGGCTTTTGAATCCTCTGCTTCTCCAGCTGAATTCTTAGTCACATAAGCATTACCATTGGTTTTGGTTGTCAGGGTCATGAAAAGCCACACATGAGCTGCATGTGAATTCTTGGAGCTTGGCTACTGTTTAAGTCTGGGCTATCTAAAGCTAAAGCTCAAGCTACAGGGCTCCCATGCCATGCCTGGAGCTGTGTGGCGGTGCTCCTGTGCAGTTGAAGAAAGGTTTGTGAGTGTGGAGGCTTTCCCAAGCTATGATTGCGGAGGTGAGACTGAAGATGGATAAACATTCTGGAAGGAAATCATTGGTAGTGAGAGCAGTTTAAGCCTCTCTCTCATTGATTTGCTCTGAAGTGGTATAGAGCTTACACATTGTCACTATCCATGCATAGTAACAGAGGCATGATAACTTTTTAAAGTTCAACCGTTATTTCTCAAAGGACCACAGAAGCTCCTGCAGCTCTTTGTTGATGTGCTGGTTCAGAAGGAGCTTGGTCTCTGCCCAGAGCAGTAGGGCTGTGGTCTTCTGCTGACTTGCCCTTCCTGGCTGGGCTAAACGGTGTTTAACGGTTTGGGCCAAGCAGTTTGGCGTGGGGAGGGACAGTGCCTATGGGCTGAAGGCCTGGTCAAACATCCACTGTCTCCGTGCTCCTCCACTGACTCCAGAAGACAATGTGAAACAAGGTATGGAAACCAAATTGTACTGTTGCTGTAGCCCAAGAAGAGAAGTACTTTTGTTGAAAAGAAACCAAAGTGATTTGTTGTTGTGGCTGTGGAGGTGAAAGGAGTCTGTCCCTTCTTGACTTCCACATACACCGTTCTTATGATGCATATTTATCCCTACCAATGGTTAGGAAAATGCAGCTACCAAACTCAATGCTTTGAGTTGTATCTACTTTTGATTGTCAAATGTAAGACATTTTTATTCAAACATCTGTCCAGATGTAGGGACTGTGCTCAGTAGTTGCTGGTGGGAAAAAGAAGTGCATTGGAAGCACTGTTGAAGAAAAATAAGTGCTTACTGGACATTAAAGTTGAATATCAAGCTAACTGCTCGTAATTCTGTTTTCAAATGATGTCTTTTTGATGACCTGAGTCTAGTAGGTCTCTCTTTTTCCCCTTCTTGTTATTTCATCAGTTCAAACCTGAAACGTGAAGTATGTTTATTAGGAAACCAGTTGGTCATTGCTTTGAAAGGATGATGCTGACAGTGTAGCTGCTTATAAACTATTTGTGTGTTGCTTTGCCTGGAATTTGGACAAGCTAGCCACTGAAGCAGAAAAAGCACAGCCAGTGTTGTCAAATATTATTGGTGCAATGTGCCTTTATATGTGCCTGGCTGAGCAGCATCAAATGGCATTTGACATGGTTCTTTCCCAAGGCCATAGCTTGCTGCATACAGCAGACTGTCAGTTAAATCATTTTTATGTTTTATATTTGTACACACACATTCACGCATCTTGTTTATAATCCATCAGGGCGATTTGCATGAATTTGTAAAATATTCCTCCACCTACCCTTCTTAATTTTTTCATTTCGTATTAATAAGCCACTTAAAAAAATTATGGTATCTTTCCCAAAATAGTATCCTTGAGTTAAGTAAGCCTCAGTGCATCTGACTATGATATACAGCAGTCACAAATAAGTTCTCTGAAGTAGTAAAAAAGGACTAAAATTACTGATTTAGCAGCTGTTAAAATTATACAAGTAGGGGTTTTTTTCCTCAATTATTTCTTGGATGAAGACTTTCAGACCTGTAAGTTTGTTTTTTTATGAAGCACTGAACTCTTTCTGTTAGCTATAGTTATGAGGAAATATAAACAGCATTTGTTGTCTCTGCCCTCAATGCAAATAGAAATCCAGCTCCATTATGTAACATGTTCTACAGAGAAATCATGGGGAAATGCTACAGTGTATTTAAGTAGCATTATTTTTGAACAAGTTGATGCTTTAACAGCATTTTTTTAAAAGCTACTTTCCTTTCTTTTTAGGATTCTTCTGCTGAATATTCATTTTGCCATTCATAAAAATAGTATTTCAGAGGCATAATAACTTTGATGCCCTAGACATGCAAATTGAAAATTAAATAGAGGTTTGCTTCTCATATTTTACTTTTTGTACAAGTCTCCTTCTACCCAAATAAACGATGTAAAGAATAGATGTTGGCAATGAGAGCAAATATCTGGTATAGGTGTGAAGAATTCACCATGTATTTCAATTTTAGCTGATTTTTGACTAATCTAGACCAAATAATAGTGGCATCTTTTCTGCATACTGTTTTTATTTTTCTGTTCACTGTAGACTGAGATGAAAAACACCTGCCAATCCATATTGAAACGTTTGTGTTTCATTGATTGCTACCTGCAGGGACTATCCCAGTAATGACTGTGTAACAACTTGGGGGTGAAAGTGATCTCTCTGTCTAGTCTTGTGTGGAATAACTCCCTATGGAGAAGGACAAAATGGTCAAAGCCTCACTGCTACTTTGCCCCAGACTTACCTTTTCACTAAGATTTTGTTCACCATACCTCCTCCTTGCTGCTGGCAGCAAACAGGGTTTTTTTTAGTGCTGGCTTATGAAATTACAGTTTTATTAAAGCCTGTGCAGTATGTCTTAACTTGCTAAGAAAAATCTCTGCATTAACTTTTAACTCAGATAATAGCCTAGCCTGTTTTGTTTTAATTCTTCCAAAATCAAATTCTAAGGAAAGAAATATGTAATGGATTTTTTTACGAGCTAGAAATTAAGTTTAGTGGGGACATCATGTCAGACTATTTAGGATGTATCATCTTGTCACCTGTTAGCTCAACTGAATTACAAGTTGGTAATCGTAAGTGCAGTATTAGTATATAATGTTGCCAATGTAATGATTTTTATTTTGAAGTAGTTTCAAGATCACCACTGCTACTTGAGTTTCCCTCCTAATTTAGGCAAAATAATTCATTGTTTCAGTGTTCCTTTTCTTCCCTTGAAGACTGAAGGAGATAAAGGAAGGGGAGAGGCGGAAAGGGGAAAGCGTATATGGCAGAGAAACTTCATCAGTTGTTGTCAAATGCACAGAATAAACCAGCTGGATCAGAAGCAAGAGAGGAAACCTATAATCTTTTCCAGTTATAGCAGTATTGGAACATTAGTTCTAGAGTTAAAAATATTTCAGACATGAACTTAGTGTTCTCTTGAAAACATTGTATACCGTGATAAGTATTGAAATAGAAATAATTATTCTGTAGTTTGAACAGCGCCGAGTACAGGGGCACGATCACCTCCCTGCTCCTGCTGGCCACACTGTTTCTGATACAGGCCAGGATGCCGTTGGCCTTCTTGGCCACCTGGGCACACTGCTGGCTCATCTTCAGCCACCTGTCAACCACCACCTCCAGGTCCTTTTCTGTGGGGCAGCTTCCCAGCCACTTGTCCCCAGGCCTGTAGTGTTGCATGGGGTCGTTGTGACCCAAATGTAGGACTTGGCACTTGGCCTTGTTGAACCTCATACAATTGGCCTCGGCCCATCGATCCAACCTGTCCAGATCCCTCTGCAGAGCCTTCCGACGCTCAAGCAGATCAACACTCCCACCCAATTTGGTGTGATCTGCAAACTTGCTGAGGGAGCACCCGATCCCCTCGTCCAGATCATTGATAAAGATACTGAACAAGACCGGCCTAAATACTGAGCCCTGGGGAACACCACTTGTGACCGGCCGCCAACTGGATTTAACTCCATTCACCCCTTAGGGCCCGGCCATCCAGCCAGTGTTTTACCCACCAAAGAGTGCACCCGTCCAAGCCACGAGTAGTCAGTTTCTCCAGGAGAATGCTGTGGGAAATGGTGTCAAAGGCTTTACTAAAGTCCAGGTAGACAACATCGACAGCCTTTCCCTCATCCACTAAGCGGGTCACTTTGTCGTAGAGGAAGATGAGGTTAGTCAGGCAGGACCTGCCTTTCATAAACCCATGCTGACTGGGCCTGATCACCTGGTTGTCCTGTACATGCTGCGTGATGGCACTCAAGATGGTCTGCTCCATGGAAGATCATCTAATGGAAGTTACTTTTTCTTTTCTAGGTGGTATGTGTTTTATTTTCATAATTTAAACTTTCTAACTTCTAAAATTGACTGATTAACATTGAATTCAAGCTTCAAAATTCTACTTCTTTTCTTTGGGCTTTCAAAATATTAAACTTGTTTCCATTGGACATATTCTGTTACTGTTTTTGTAAGTGGCCACTTGTGCATGAGAATAGACATAATTTTTTATAAACTACCATTGTTTCCATTATTCCTATGAAACTGTATTTTCAAAAAAGAATGGCATTATTTTATGTGTTTTAAATTTCTCTCTCTACTCAATTCCTCCCTTCATCTGCCTGCCTTCAGACCATTATGGCTGGGTCTCCACCAAGAGATGATTTCATTTTCTTTGTTTTCTAATCACTTAAGGGTTAGGTACACTTGCGAAGATGTTCAGAAAATGTAGTGATTTGTGAGTATCTTACTTCTGAGGGTTTAAAGGAGCATGACTGTCAGTGCACACTGAACATTAGTTCTATGAAAAATAACAGCTCTTTAACATGAGCTAAATGGTGCCAACAGTCATCAGTTGAGAAAGTCGTGGATCTAGCACATTTGTTATCATCCAGGTGGAGAACTACAGCTTGTCAGTGGTGCCTTCTTAATGATTTTGTAATTCTGTTGAGTTCTTCTGTTCTTTTCCGAGCTAATATGCATTTTCCTAAGATGGATCTGATTTAAGAAAAAGAAGACTTTTCATGATCTCAAAATTGATGGCTTGCCACATATGATTTCAGAGAATGTGAGCAGCACACTAAATAAGATATTCTGGAGAATAATTTTGAATTGTTCCACTATATTAGTATTGATTTTTTTTTGTCCTTTCAAGCTTCCCTGATATAAATGTGGAAATAACTGCATGAAGCACAAACGAACAGCAACTGTCCGTGTAAGTGCACTACTTGGCGGTGGTCTGCTTATGTTTAACACTTGTTTGATACCAAGACAGAAATAAGATTAAATCAGGGTTAGCGTTCAGTCCAGCTCAAAGCAGGGTCTTCAGCAAATTCCATTGATTTCGGGCTGTCAAATGTAACCAGAGTATTGAAAATTGCTTGCTTTAACAGTGTAAACATTTTTTCTTTCATTTCATGAAAACAGTTTAACCTAGATGACATGTAATAGGAAATTTTCTACTACTTCATTCAAATATTGCCTCCCATCCAAATCCTCAAATGTGCATTAAACTGAAAGTGAAAATAATTTGCCAAAAAACCCAACATCATTGCAAATGTGCTATTTTGAGAATAAAAAAATATATGGAGTTAATAATTTTTTTCCTTCTACAAGAACAGAAGCTTAAAGTGTGTGATTTCCAGGTCTGGAAACTCCTTGTAGGCTTGCCCTTGTAAGTGCACAGAAATATTAAGTAATCACTCACCCAAGAATGCATTTTTTGGGAATATAAATGTTACATTTATTACAATAATAATTTCTGGTGTCTAAACAATAAGTTTGGAGTGACTTTTTTTTTTCTAATTTAATTTCAGTCATCAAATTTGCTATGATTCTAGAATACTTTTTATGCAATACATTAGAGAAATACATCAGAAATGTAGAAATACATTAGAGAGGAGTGAACTTTTATGATTAAATTTCAGGTTCGTTTTAATAACTCAGACCAAACAAAATTGAGTAAAGTAAACATCATTACTTTTACATCACCACGGAATTAATTTTAGTATTTGTGAAATTGTAAAATGCATAATTCTTTTCCATTACATCTGAATATTGCAAAGCTTTTCCATCTCTACATGGATTGGCCAAGCTTAGACTTCCCTTTTATACATTGCTCTGAAATAAAAGGTAAAAATACAAGAATGTAACTACCTGAAATAGTCTCATGGTAATATTTAGTGTTTGCTGCTATTGAGATACATATATGAGTGTGGGAAGAGTGTAAAAATCAGTCAATAAGGACATGCAATTCTTTTTGGAAGGAAGTTAAAACACCTTGTTTGTTCTTTCCATTCAGGGCTGACTTGGGTGCTGGACAGACCACTGAGTTTTCTGCAGTTGCATTGCTTTAGGGTCTATGAACATGGGCAGGTGCAATACTTACAGGACTTTAGAAGCATTTCATATGTTCATTGGGGCACCTTCATATTCCTCAAGATTTTTTATCCCTAAAAAGGGTGCATCAGAGGATTGAATATCAAGTAGTGTTAGAGATCTGAGCGTGCATCTATATATTTTGTAAATCGTATTAATATTTGTAAATCTTAAAAACAGAAAGGAAAAGATCACTGTAACTAAATAAGATTAGCTGGCGTATAAGGCCTTCACTTCTGTGAAGCTTATTGTTTGACCATGACTCAGAAGTGCTCTGAGACAAAACAGACTGGCTAGTGATCTCCTTTCAGATAATTACGTTTGTTTTCTCTAGTGATTAACAGATGACCCCATCACTCTTATTTTTAAGTTCCTAATCCTCTTCATGTGTTTTGTGACTGCATTGGGTGTCTGCAAGTACCAAGGTAACATCTTTGTGACAGGAAACTGTTCTGGAGTAAGTGGATCCAGCATGTTATGTTCTGAAAGTAAATCTGGTTTGTTACCTGTCTCATAATCAACACTGCATCCAGTAATGGACTAAAAATGGGAACCAGGATTGACAACAGTAAGAAGAGATGACAAAAGAAAGGGTTAAAGGCAGTCAGACCTTGTAGAGCTAATTCTGTTTGGTTTGGAAATCTTTTATGCTGTACCTCGTATTTCTTGTGTGAGGATTAGACTTAGAAGTTTCTTGGGGAAAAAAATGAGCAGCCTGAAGAGAAAAAAGCCGCACAGTATATTGAAATTTTACTGTATGGACAGTAGGTGGATTTGTAAAGAGACTAAGAGCAAGCTGACTCATAAAATCCTCTATCAATTAATCATTTAAAAATATTTAAATCCTGAGACATGTATAAACACCAAATTGCAGCATCTTATCCAAATTATTAATTTAGCAGCTTTTCTTAGGTTAAGCCTGGTTTTGATGAACTGATTTAATATTTCAGTCCATACATTTATTGCAACATTACCCAGGTATCCCATTCAAATTTAAAATAAATATTTCTCTTTTTTTTTTTTTAAGACTTAAAAATCAAGTACTAATGGAGATGTCCATACAGTTATTCTAGAAACAATACATACTGACTGATAAAGGATTTGGGCAGTGCGTATTAAAGAGTGAGACACTCTTTAATTGAATTGAACTGTATGAAACTGTTTTGATTTAAATTGCTCAGGAGAGATTTTTTTGGTACTTTTATTTTCTGATGATATTGCTGTTGCATTAAAAGGAATGCAGTTTCGAAATTTGTCTGTCAGAGTCCCAGAACTTTCACTGATTTGTTTATCAGAGCCCCAGCAAAAGAACTTGCACTGAGCAGATGCACAAAAATCAAAATTAGTTATTGTATTGAAAGTGACAGAACAGATTCGAGATTGCCTTTGATAAATTCACTGACCACAGTAGTGCTACTAATTAAGGTTAACATTGCTAGCAAACATGATAGTAATACAAGAACCCAGGGATAACTTTCACCCAGAGGGCGAGAGGCGCAGCGCTTACCCAGAGAGGCGTCCCTGCAGAGGAAGAGAACGCAACCCGTCAACTGGTCCGTCAGGTATCGAGGTTCTTCTCTCCCACTTCAACAATCATTTTCTCTGTCTTTTATCCCCAAAACTACAAGGTTCACACACACACCCCCCCCATATGTGACGGGTAGCATGATTTGGGTGGAGAGATGAGTGCTATAGTCATATGTTTAGCATGATCTCTATAATGTATAATTAGCATATGCAGGAGTGTGAGTTGTAATATGCATTTCACTGGTAACGAGGCAAAGGTCAGTTATCGGACATGAAGCCTTTCGAAGAAACAAAGAACCCCTCACATTCCTGTTATTTTATTGTCTTTGCTGACCATAAGCAGGGCTGTCCTGCCTCCACAGGGCCCCCTCCTTATCTGCACCCAGATGAGTCTCCACTCCCCCGGGTCGCACAAGAGATAGCAAGGGCAGTCTTAATGGTTCTTTGTGCACAGGAATCCCACCTCATTATCCAAATTCCACAATTGCATACCATAAAATGTTACTTAAAATAAACTGTAATTAAACAATATAGAAGAGAGTGATGAAAGGAGTTTGAAGTATTTCTGATGGAAGAAAAAAATCTAGCATTCCATATGAAGCAAATGCAAAGTTGGCAAAAAAATTATGTCTGAATGAATCCATAGCCATTTTAAGCATGTGATGATATTCACCATTAGTACTTTTGTAGATTATATTCCGTTTCACAATAAGAGGAAGGTGGAGGTCTAAGGGTGGAACTTTTTGTATTTCAAAAGAAAATTGTATTAGTTTAAGTCCAAAAGTTGGTCTGCTCTGTGTATTTTCAGGGAGTTCAGATGAATTATGTTATACCAAAATTACAATTCTGAAGAGAATTGAGCTTATCAGAGCCAGGTAGAGCTGCTCCTCTGTCCTCCATCCCTCATTATTCAAGGGCAATAGTTGGACCGTTCATGTTTCTACTGTTAAATTTGAACAAGATACTAGGTACGGTGAAAATGTGCTTTCTAATAAATTGCTGTAATCCACAATACTGTGGCAGTCTTCCTGTAACTGATGTCGAGGGTGCTCTGTGTGTATCTTTCATGTGGCAAAATGCATTTGGAATGGGGATCTTTCTCTATTTGTCCTTGTGCTTTCCTTTTGGAGTGAGTTATAGATGAGTATGATACTAAGCTCTCATTAAACATGATGCTCCTTTATTTACTTGGAACCCTCATTACAAAAAGATGGAAGCCACATGCATCAAGCTAGTTTTTGAAGTTTGCACTTTGGTGTGTTGATAACTAAATAACAGATCACCTGGTGGGAGACTTTGATTGCCTGTCAAGGCCAATCAGGAGTCACTGGCAGAGAAAGCACTTATTCCAGCAAAGTATTCCTAGTGTAGACATGGTCAAGTAATCACAAAGACCCTCTGAGATTAAAACAGCCTCCATGCAGGGTACTGCAGTTGTTAGCAGCTAGCTTTAAAGGAATAGGCATGGGGAGAGTGCTTTTGCTATGACTCATCTACTGTTCTGGGACTGCCTTACTCAAAGGCTGAAGGTGGACCTTCATCTTATTCTTGGTCTTAGTCAGTTGAAGGCAGGGCAAAAAATGTGTTTTTAAATCAAGTTTGCCAAGAAGATAATGGTGATAATTGTAATTAATTATCAAAAGAAGAAAGTAAACATCTGTATTCTTTGTAAGCAAAGCAGAAAGGTCATGGACAGAGTGAACATGGAAGGAAGTCACTGCTGGCAATTTTCTTCAATCAACATTAAAGAACAAGGTCACCTTTGAGTGGAGAACAATTGCATTTTGGATCTCCAACCCAGGCTCTAAGTTGAAGGCCTGGCATTTCATACATTTATTACTCCAGGGTCGCAGGAATACCAAATTCTCTTCTTTGTTACGTATGAATAGGTGAGTTTTCTCCTGAATGAAAAGCATTTCTCTGTGATCTTTGTTCTTTACTGAAATTTAAAGTAAAAGTGATTTAGGGTTCTTATGATGATGCTGTACTTTCTTTTTGTTCTGAGCCTGTTGTAAAACCAGCATAGATGGCTTTTAGCAGAAATTCAGTAGTTGGGCTGAATTTCACCTCCACTGCTGCTTAATGGAATTTGTTTACTATTGCAATAGCAAGCAAAGCACTCATTATAGATCAAGAGCCAACTTGTTCAAACACTGTAGAAACTTGAAACAAAAAATGCAGTCCCTATCTGAAAGACTTTGATGCTGAAGTACACGTGTTACAGACAAACGCTCTATTAAGTCTTGCAGGAGAGTGTAGGGAGACAGTGAACTGATCCCTCTGTGATGGTTCCCAGATCACAGGACCATGAAAGGGAGGATGACTTCAGGTCTGCCAAGTTGCTGCAACACTTTGTAAAGTCATGGGCAGATAAAACGGACATCATATGGATCAAGCCTGGCTTGTTGGCACTTTTGGCAGCTGGCACTGCAGTGCTAGTGTGGATTTGTAATGTCATGATCTAGATCCATACAAGTAACATGTAACAGGACTTGGTTCCTTCGTTGCCAATCTGTCTTTAGGATGTTGATTATTTTATTGTTATTTTAGGACACAGATAATCAATCAAAGCCTAGTTACAGTTTCTTCTACAGGGCTGCTGCCATGCGTGAAAGTTACAGTTATGTATGATTACCGAAATCTACCTTTTTGTATTAAAAGAGAAGCAAGTACAAGCAAGCCACAGGATGCTATTGCCTTTAGCAATTACTTGTTTGAACTGTTCAGGTGGAAAATTGCCTAGAGACTTCATGGTCATTTTTGCAGATTATGGCAGTCTAAAGGTGAAGGTGGGAGGTAGAACATCCTAGATTTTGTCACTGATCCAATGCCTGTTTACTACTGAAGATGGTTTCTTTCTTGGTGAGAAGATAGATGAAGTGGAAAAATCCATAAAGTATTCTCTATGACAATGTGAATTCTCATCAAAGGGTGGTGGTGGTAGCTAACCATTTTTGAGTGCATAGACACTATACTGCACATACTGTTAGAATGAGAGAGAGAAAGAATACGCTTATGCAGTGGATTCCAAAAACTTTCTTCCAGGTTAGTTATTTTTCTCTGGCCTCTGTATTAGTTTCAGAACTATTTGCATAATGCAGTTTTGTCTGCCTGGATTAATAAAAATTCAGATATAAGCATTAACTTTAAATTACTTTTGTGGTAAAAGTAAAATCTGGTTTGTTCAGAGAGTAAATTACAAGAGCCATAAAAAGAAGGGAAATAGAGTTGGGAAAAATGTAAATGGGGAGACAAACAACTTGGACTAGAAGAAAGATATCTGTTGTGAAAAATGAATGAGATGCTTCGCATTTAGGTCAGTCTATTTTAACGTAAACCTTGTGTCAAAATTCAACCAGCTTTCACCCACTGTAATAAAATTTTGAAGTTGACTGTTCTGAACTGGAGAAACATTTTTGGTTACATGGATAGAAAAACATTTGTGAAAAACGTTATATAGACATTTAGAATAACAGACTGTCCCTTATTCCAATTCTGTTATGTGATTTAGTACATAACAACCTCAACTGATGACAATTGAAATTATCTCTCTATTATCTGCAGAACAATTTCACTATAAACAGTATTAATAAAAGCTTCTGCTGATTGCCATAGCAATATACTTCATCTTTGCTCTTTAGGTTCAGCTCTTGATGTGAAAATAGGTCAGTTTTTGTTCTCTCCTATCAGCATGTGTGTCAATCAAGCAGATGATGAACATACACCCATTAGGGGTTATATTTAAGATCATCAACTCATTTCATGTAGGCTTCTAAACAGATGGTTTCTCTTGTTCCCCAGAAACATTATCTGGATTTGAACTACGGATATGAGTGTGAAAGAATCTTTATATTCACCAATTTCCTCAGTCTAGGTTCCATCTATTAAAATTTTAAAGGCACAGATTTTATTCTGTATGAACAAAGCATATGAAAAATCACTGTACTGGATTAATAAGTCATTAGTGGATTTTCCTTCAATTAAAACTGAACACACAAGCCTGCAGCCTTGCATATTGAGTACATTCTTTAAACCAATGTAGGCACCAGTATAACTTGAGACAGAACAGTGATATAAAATTTTCCAGCATATATTAGTCTGATAAATTTTGAAAGTGATTTGCTATTTATGCCTTTCTTTTCCTGATGGTTCTTTTTAAGCTTTTCTAGGTTGTGTTTTCCACTGCATTTTATTAAGTTTCTCAACCATTTGGCACGAAAGGAAGTAGCATTACACTCAGAACAGAAATATGCTTCCTAAATTATTTCTTGTAATGCAAATAAAATATCAGTCATCCCATGGATTTTGCTGTGAATGAGAAGCCTCTTCTTTCCATTATGAATATTCCTACCATCCAATGACAGATTTAAGTTACACACTGTGGTCCACATTTTTTGTTTCGCGATTTTATTTTTTGCCTCTCTATCCACCAGCAATGCAATACTGTTGAACCTTATTACTACTTTTTGATTTGCTGTACCTCTTAAAAGCCATAGTCAGGATCAACATGCATAGTTAGCCTGTGTTGCTGGATGTGGTGTAATATAAAGACACCAGAGCTAGATTTAAATGAGTTATTGAGGGTACCTGGAGCAGTCTATCAAGAGAAGCATAGGTCTTAATCTGTAGCTGTTTATTCCCCTTAGCTTGATACAGACATGCTATCAATAGAAGACAATTCCTGTGAGACAATCTTACGGTTTTCAGTTATGTGCATTACGCACACATGAATGCAAAAGTGTTTCTAAATGGTATATGCTACATGTATTTATTTCATTGTACATTTATTGTAATATAATACAACATCTTGACTGTTTATGTAAGATTTATTCTATCTAAACATCAGCCCTGAATATCAGAACTTCTCAAGCATTCAAAGTAGCAGAGGCTACTGTTACTGCTGTTCTAATGGAAATCAAATCTTCTGGTGGAAAGTAGTTAGTAATGACCACAAAACCATTATGAAAGAGCTCATATACTTGGAACTGTGGGAAAGAGAAATTCAGTTAACTGAATACTCTTAACATTAGCACTTATTTAGACAGCCCTTCTTTGTGAAAAGTTTTGGTACTCTGTCAAAGTCAAAATGATAAATCTGGGTATACAAATAAGGTATCGATACCTGACTATATTCAGAATTAAATCTGCAGAGTGTTCTAGGTTGATTCTGGCAAGCAAAGAAGATGAGATTTCTCTGTTGATAAGCTAATGTTTGGGAAGCTCACAAAAAAAAAAAAGCACTTGCATGTAGAGCAAGTAAAAAAAATACAATTTAAAAATTAAATTTATGTGGGTTTTTGTTTGTTTGTTTCTTTACTGAAATATACGTTTTGGTGTTTTAAAAAAGTTTCCGCTGAATCTAGAATTTTGGGGTTTTTTGCTTAGCTAAATGAGGTTTAAATACGAAAAAACCCCCAACCCATTTCTCCAGATACTGTATGGAATTAGCCTTACTTTTGAAATTAGGACTTTAGTTAACACAGGAGAGCAAGACAAAATTGGTTCTCAATCACAGGTTGGTGGAGAGGATATTATTTCTTACCAAATGCAGAGGATTTTACAATGGTCATTGTTTGCAGAAACCAAGCATCTGTAGTTTGTTATAAACCTCTCAATATTTGGTGTGAGAATGTTTTTAAAGCCTCACCTCCTGGAATTAAATTGTTTACATGAGAATTACTTATGTCTTTAAGGTAATTTTCTAGTTTTCTGGGAAAAAAAGGAAACAAAACTTCTAGTCTGGTTTTTTACAGCTCAAAAACCTTATATGTGGAAAGTCATCACATAGTTACCCCTTTTTTAAAAAAAAAAAAAAAAGGAGTTTCAGTATGCCAGTCTCATGATTTTGGGATTCCTTAAATGTAGCTTCTGAATACATGGGGATAACAATACAGTGTAGGGTGTTTTTTTTCTTTGTGAGTATTTCAGCATTCACAGTTTAAGTAGAAATCAGGAGAGCGCTCAAACTAATTGTTAAAGTATATCCTCATAAGAAGCTTCCGCAGTGAAAGAGTTTCCTACTGTGTGTTGTGTATTTTAATAGTTAAGCAGGCTGCTGAAGGCAGACATGACCACGATGTGTATTCATCGTGCTTCTTGCTATGGAAGAGCAATCAGATATGATACTTTTATTATAGTCAATAAGCCATTTCTATTTGTGGAGGATGGTATGTATCTATAAGGAAGGATTCAGCACCTGAACCACTTTTTGGTTTACTTGGATGTTGACTTAGTGAATTGGGAGACTGTTATCAGTGCTGGGATGAATATATGCAAATCTAAGTTACTGTGTGGTGATAGGATGTGAAGCTGTCACTAGGAAGCTTTTCCACACTACACTACTAGAAATCGTTGTTGACTGATGATACTTCACCCTTTACAGCTATGAGGGATCTGTTTCATTTCCTTGTCACAAACTAAAACTATAAACTTTTTTCCTTAGGTAGAGTCCTGATTTCTGACCAAAAAGGAAGTTTTCATTTAAAATCCTGCAACAAAGTCAAAATTATCATTCTCTTCTTACTTTTCCTTTTTTCCTTTGGTCAGAATGCAGGAAGATAAGAAAATGAAAACTTTAAGGGATCAGCAGTCTTAAAAATGTTCAGGCCTATCATTGTTCAGTTTGGGTTGAGTGGAAAACAGGGGTTTACCCCAAACTAGAGCTCACTGTCCCTACAGAAGCAACAGGCTAGCACTTCATGAGGGTTCACAGTTGTGGACTTTAAACAGACATTTTCCAATACATGGGATACATATATGACCCAGTCACCCACAGTTTCTTTCATAGTCAGTGGAGAGAACTAGGCACTTCAGTGGCACGTCTGCTTTCAATATCTACTTTAAGAATAGAAAACTATGCCCTACAACTCAGCGGGTTGGTCCAATATAGTCAACGTCAACTCTAAAGAGCCCCTCAGATGACTAGGTCAGATGAAGATGCCTGTATTGCTGACATCTATGGGGAAGATAGGGACTTGCAGATTGAATTAATCACCCTGTCTTAGATGTATTCCTTACTTACAATGAGATGAATTGTGCACTAGGCACTACTAAATATATTGATTAGGCTTCTGTTAGTCACAGTGGTGACTAGTTCAGCTGTAAGTGTGTATATGGTAGGCATCTAAAATTAAGAAAGATGAGTTGTTGACTCTTCTATTGTATACTTAAGTCCTTTTGACTTCTTTGAAAATATTCATTTATTTACTGGAAGACTTTGTAAGAATAGCATTTAACTTATTTTGCTTCATCCATTACAAAATTCTGTGGCTATTGTAGCCACTGATAGTTCAGAATTTTGGGTATAGGTCTTGTGTTTATGTATATTGCTGTAAGTCCATAGTCCTAACTCACGTCTAGCCAAGTTTACATTGTCCTTGGCTTATCTTGATGCTGCTTCAGTAACATATGCTGTCATGCTATGTCCAGAACTGATTTGCTTTTAAAATCCTGCTTCTACCACACCAGAAGTGGGTATGCTTGGGAAATGGGCAAGTGTCAGGAAGATTATATTGAAATAAATTGTCCTGTTCCTTAGCATATTCAGCGCATATCTCTTCATCTTCAGCAAAGATGAGAAAAAGGTCTCTTCTTTCTTTTGTTCCAAAGCATAAAGCATTGATTCTCTTTAGTCACCCCCAGAAAACATGTTTCTTATGGTGATCACCTCCTTTCTTTATTCCACATCTGGCTCTACTTTTCTCATTTTTCTTTTTCCTTTCCCAGAAGAGTTCTACAATTTAAGGGCTTCGGGCCACAGATGTTCAATTGTTATTTTTGACACACCAGGCAAAGTCACTTTGGCCTTATAGGCTAGACCCAGCTATCCAGTTTTTGCTGTGAGTTATCCTAAGGTTCACATTAGTGAGATACAATTTTTGTCTCAGGATGGAAGGAAGCAGGAGCTGCTGCCTCCTTAATTAACTTAGAATGTAAATGATGAGATGTTAAAGTGCTGATGCCTTTTGAGTGTCAGTCTAGCTAGTATCACTAGTCAGAGCGGTAAATGAAAGTATATGCTGCTGCCTCTTGAGTAATACAAGTAACTGAGTTCACCTCCAAACTGAACATTACTGGTTGTCTTTGTTTTAAATTTCTCTGTATGTCACCCAATATTGTTAAGCACACTTAATTCTTCAAGATGCTACAAGAAGCAGGTACTGCTTGTGTCAATAATTGTATAGTACTGACAGTTGTAGTTGAGGATGTCTTTAAGCTATGTATCTTTTTAAGAAATGCATTCTGTTTGGTAATCTAGTTCATTCCCATAAAAGACATGAACTAGACTTGAGAGTCTTTCCATTAATGAGTTTTCCGGGCTGTACAGAATAGCTATTAAGATGAAAAAACTGTGACTTAGTGAGGTTAAATTAGATTTCTTACTACTCGCAACTGAACTGCTTATGGTATCTGGAGTGAGCTTCTAAAGCAGATGAAAAAAATAGACTATGAGGTGCACAGCAATTTTTCATTGTTATTACAGGTGACGTATCTAAACTGGCAGTATGCAGGCATAGGAAGGGCATATAAATTAGACCAAAAGAATTTCTTTAGACCTTTTACAAAAGCATCAACAGAAGTAAGAAAAGGAATAAACTACAGTGGGATGTGTGAATGAACATCTTCATCATTTTTACCTAGCTATCTTTCAACACCAAAAGAAAAAAAAAAAGTACTGGAGAGAAAAGTAGTTTTGGACCTTTGTTCTGCAGTAAGTCGAAAAACAAATATGACATTCAAGTAAAATCTGTACTAACTTGCCTTAGTTCTTAATATCATGTGCATATTACAGCCATTTTTCATTTTGAAAAGAATGAGATTACTAATGACCAATTCAAGGAAAACATTTTTCATAGTGGGCTGGACCTTTCTGTTCCAGGGGTATTACTAAAAAAACTGTGAATTTCCTGCCAGCTTAAGTTTCAGTAATATTAGATCAGAAGTAAAGTTTGTTGCGTGCTAAGAACTACTACTTTCTGCCATTGCAAGATAGACTCACTTGGCACCTTTTGGGATAATGTTTGACCATCACAATAGAGGACTACTGGCAAAACTGGGCAATGGCTAATTTGGGTACTGTCAGTGCTGTTTCACTCCTTCCTTGAACTATCTAATTGTAACCGAAAATAGGCTTCTGTGGCACAAACGCCTCTACAGAGCTTGATACAAATGCATAATTAGAGCACAAACAGATTTGTACAAACTAGACAATGGCTTTTTGTTGAGTAAATGAAGAAAAAAGATTTTTCCTCACCTTGTTGTTAACTTGTATTATTAGGTCAGGCACATGATCTTCATGTACTGAACTGGTACAGAAGTCACGTTTTCAAAGACCCTTCTGTCCTAATTGCCTTTTCTCTGTCCTGCAAAAGGTTGTAAAGGAATCTATCATATATAGTTATATTTTTTACCAGAGCATATTCTTAGTATATATGGAGGCAATCTCCCTAACCTCGCTGGTAAGCCCACCACTAGTTTCTGAAAAGATTTTACTTTTCATTATATCAGACTTAGACAAGGAAGAAATTGCGTCCAAGAAAGTAGGAAAGTGCCCCCATTGCAAATGTGAAACTGGAAATAGTTTATCACAGGCTTGAAGCCCTTCTCTTCATTTCAACAGTATTGTCCTTTCTGCCTTTTCTCAAATGCAAGTATTTTTCCAAACCATAGGGGAAGTATGTATCTTTTCGAACTGATCTATCAGTTCGGTTACTGTCATGGTAGTACTTGAAAATGATAGCATTTGGATTGTAACTACTCCTGATAAAGGACAGGATGATAAATTTGACACAGGTGAACATGAAAGTTTCACAATAATAGTAGTAGGATGAGAAATACGAGACCTTGCCTCAGGTAGCCTGCCCCCACAGTGTAACAGGGCAGCCACAGGTGATGGCCATCACTACCACTGCTTCGCAGGGCACTCGTGGACCTAGGACATAGACATCAGTTTGCAGTTCTCAGTCATCTTCGGGGCCTTCCACCCACACACCGTACACCTGATGTTGTCATGGCCATGCCAGTGACAGACAAAGTCCTGCTTAATTGGAATATTTGTTTCAGTAACTAGTATTAATAAGACAATGATATCTAAAAGTAATAAATCAGTAATACTGAAAGAAACTCTACCTAAACAGCAATGATTACAAATAATAACACTTACACCACACACACACATGCCCCTAACTCACTCACAGCCTGCTAGAGTTGCACTCTACCTGTAGACTATGCACCATCTACACCAGGGAAGCCATGGACCATTCACCGATCTCAACAGGTGAAGCTCCATGCTTCCTCCTGTGAGAGTGTTGTGTTTAACCCCAGCTGGCGACTAAGCACCACACAGCCACTCACTCACTCCACCCAGGTGGGATGGGGGAGAGAAACTGAAGAGTAAAAGTGAGAAAACTCATGGGTTGAGACAAAGACAGTTTAATAGGTAAAGCAAAATCTGCACAGGCAAGCAAAGCAAAACAAGGAATTCATTCACTACTTCCCATGGGCAGGCAGGTGTTCAGCCATCTCCAGGAAAGCAGGGCTCCATCATGCGTAACGATTACTTGGGAAGACAAAGGCCATCACTCCGAATGTCCCCCCCTTCCTTCTTCTTCCCCCAGCTTTATATGCTGAGCATGACGTCATATGGTATGGAATATCCCTTTGGTCAGTTGGGGTCAGCTGTCCCGGCTGTGTCCCCTCCCAACTTTCTGTGCACCCCCAGCCCACTCACTGGTGGGGCGGTGTGAGAAGCAGAAAAGGCCTTGACTCTGTGTAAGCACTGCTCAGCAGTAACCAAAACATCCCTGCTTTATCAACACTGTTTCCAGCACAAAGCCAAAACACAGCCCCATACTAGCTACTATGAAGGAAATTAGCTCTACCCTAGCCAAAACCAGCCCAGAGGGCATGTCTCCACACAGCTGTCACACCTACAAGAGGCTGTTGCTTTGGGGTCTTCAGATGATCTTCCTCAAATACTTCATGGTCTCATGCTTTACCATGCTGTGTTTGCATCACCAGCTTCCTGGTCTAAGCATGTCATCATTTGCTGAATCAAATAGCTGATCATTATCCCTTTCATCTCCTGCTGCCAGTTTCTTCCTTACGTTAATTCTGAGTAGTGATCTCCAGGCGGAGTTCACTTCTTCCTGTTCCTCTCTAGTCTCTGCTGCCATCCGTCTCGAGGCAAACGTGAGTTACTTCCTCCTGACAGCTGCACGCCAGGTCAGACTTAGTTCTCTCTCTTATAACCCAGTGCTGCTAAGGTGAGCGCACTTGCTTATGTGCAGACCCCTCCACACACAGCTCTGGATGAGCTTGTCAGGGGGTACCCATGCTGTAAGGGATTCTGGGGGTGGAGCATTGGGAGTGAAGTAAGGGATGTATTTATTGAACATACAGTCTTACTGCCTTTGCCAGAAGGACAGGAAGTTGAAAAGGTGAATTAAATGGTTTGAAAGTGGGTTTGTTGCCACTTTATAGCCTAATGACGGTGGAAGAGGTCTCAGCAATTAACTTTACTGGGAGAATTCCAATCCATCAGTCAGTTTTTAGCCTTAACCTTATATCTCAGGTACTTAGAAGACAGTATAGCCTCAAAGAAGAATTAGCCAAAGTTCCTATGAAGTTCTGCAACTTGAAATCAACATGGTTGGTTAGGTCTTGTTTCGACTTTTTCTATTAATGCAACTTGTTTAAAATAGTAATACATCAATCCATTTAATTCCATATTTGTAGCATCAAATTATAGTCCTTATGTTTTCATCTGCTGTTTCATCAACACAAATGTTAAACAGCCTGGTAAGATTAAATATCACACTGCTAAGGGACTACTGCTTCCTAAGAAGAATGGAATAAAAAAAATTGGCAGTTGAGTCAGTTTTGCTGGAGTGAAGAACTTTTAAACTTGCACTGAAATGCATTATAAGCAGCATTTTTCCCTGCCAAATACTTGCAGCATAGTGGCAGATTGGCTGTTGATTTACGAAATATTTTTACCCAGTTTATTTTAAAATAGAACCATAATTCTTTTCCTGTTGAGTGGCACTAGAGCAATATTACGTGATGTAAGCAATTAAATATAATTGCAAAGGCTCAAAAGCTAAATGCTAACATATAAAGGCCAAATTCTGAAATTTTTGCTTCACTTCCCTTAGACAAAATTTCTACTTGTTTTACTGCAGTTCTCACCTTGCACTTCTTCATTTAAAGCACACACAGGACCAGATTAATAAAACAGGTAATTGTGCTTTGTCTGCCAAATCTGCGTCTTTCATTGCATGTGGTTATCAGTGTCCCACATAAGTTTTATGTGTAAAATAGCCAAGTGTGAGCATGCAGTGTTGATGCATGACTCTATTTTGTATTCTCAGTTTACCTTGCCTGGATGCAGTGTCACTCACCTCAAAAATTCTCACCCAATATGATTAAGTTCCTTTACAAGCAGTATTATGATTATACTGATGTGTATTTCTGATAAATCTGAAACTAACTTTGTCAGTGCAATGTTACAAGAATGTTCTGTCCCTTCTGCAACAGCATCACTTTCTAGAACATTTACACATCTTTGCAATGCTTTTGCAACATATTTTCAGCCATTTTGTTTCCATAGGTTAGCTTCAGTTGCACCTCGCCACACTTCTGGAGTTCGCCGACATCAGAACATGGATGGGATCAGATAGCAGTGCTGGCTTGACATATTTTAGTATGTGAAGCGTGAAGGTGAAAACTGCAGTCAGCAGTGCCAGTCAAATGGATTAATACTGTTGCTGAAACTGGAAAAAAATTACTAGGGCAGGGTAAACTGATCATTTGCAGTAAATTTTTTAAAATTTTTGCACTCTCTTATCTTAATTTTAATGATTTGAGAACTAAGGACTGGGATTCATTTTGTCCAGTTGTAGATACCTGTAAGTCAGGTGTGCAAGTTTACAGTACAGACCTCAGCTGTTTTTACAGCCAGTGGAAGGGCAATTCGTCTTATTTTATTTCAACCTCTATTATAGTATGGGATGACTCATCTTCTAAGGGAGCTGTTTCTTGCCATTGACTATGAAGGTACATAGTGTCTGTCAATTAAATTAGGGCAGATGAACTTGCCATGCAGCTTGCTGTGTCCACCACCTGGAAATATAAATCATATCTGAAACTCAAAATACTTAAGGGAAATGCACAATTAGTTCACAGAGCTGGAAACAGCAAATGTTTTGGTGGAGTTGTATGCGCATTGGTAGTGAATCGAAACCTTAGGTTAATATTTATAGTTAAAGATTTTATTTTTTATGGTTATCTGGTTTTCGCCAATAGATGGCGTATGGTTTTTATATCAGGAGGAAAGGAAGATAAGATACTTTTCTTGGATTAAGCAGATGGTTCAATGAATGGGTCAGACATGCTTTTGCCCCATGGATGTACGGTATTCTGAAAAAAGATACGGGAAGATATCTGAGAAGTGTAAAATTATTTTGCTTGATGCTGACATATGACACCCTCATCTAGTGTAAACATTAACTACATCTTTTTTTGCCAAACCAAGTGGAGGTGTTACTTTAAGAAAATAAGTCTTAGAAGCAAAAATCCTTAAAAATTTGATCAGGTGTTTGGTAAAGTTTAATATTTAGGTCACAGTGATCAATTTCCTAAAAACTGATGCCCAATAGTTTCTTAAAATCATATCCATTTAATGTCATTTGTAGTGGAAATTTCAAATAAAGACAATTTAAATTACATTTAGAAATGTTACTATACAGTTACTATATTTTGGTATCAACAAGAAGTCTGGCTCCACAGTATGTGCAACATGACCTTAGTCTTGTTTTTCATGAGACGTGATTGTACTGGTTACTGCAGAGCTGTGAGCCTGAGGGGATGGCTTTATATTTATATTAGATCAATATCATAATTAGAGGAAAAACCTTCTACAATCTGACATATCTTATATTAAACTTTCAAAGTATTTTGTGGGCAGTCAGGGTTCATAAATAATTTGGTTTCTCAACCATTTCTTCTCTGTGGAATTTTGATAACGGAAGTTCATTAAATAATAAAAAAAACCCTATTAGGAATCGTGTATGAGTATGATAGTAGGAATAAAGACAAAGCGAATGTTGCTAGCACTCTATGAAATCAATCATACTTATAATTTGATTTTTTTTCTCATGCCTTCTCAGGATCATTTTACAGTCTCTTTAATTTTACTTGCTCTTGTCTCTTTGGTTTTTTATCACTGGACATTTTTCTCTTGCCCCTCTTCAGCCTTCTTTTTTCAATTTCCTGAACAGATTATGAATCCAGTTAGAATCAAGGTGAACTTTTGAACTTAGTGTTCTTCAGCTGATTAGAAAATGGGCATAATAGGGAATCTCATTTTTGACAATGATTTCATGAGAGTAATTGAATAGCATCTTTCAGCTGGAGATCCCAAAGTGCTTTGTAAATGTGAGGCAGTATTATTATTGTTCAACAAATAATAGAAAAAGTGGAACAGATAAATTTAGGCATGCTTTTAAAAAATATTCACTTTGAAGTAGGGTTCTGAGCCCTTTAGGCACTCAAATTCTAGGTCGAGCTTTACCGAGGTAACTACCTCGAAGCTCCCTCTGAACCTGCTGAGAGCTGTGGGAACTCAGTATGCCTAAAAATCAGGAAAAAAGGAGAGAACAATCTCACATTTATGGAATGAACAGATGAACTCAATAGGAACAACAGGAAGTCTTCATCTTCCTGATGTATACATTTGTCTTATCAGCTAACTTTATCATGGTACCATTATCCTCAGATGCTTAACTATGACATTAGAATGATATTTCAGACACTTATCTTTTAAGGTCTTCACCAAAGTAGTTTTCCTCAGGTCCCGGAGACCTGAAGCACACAGGAACTTTGCATCTTTTCTTTAAAGGAATAATGTACAGAGCATCTTGTAGAGCTTGATGGGCAAAAGAAAGAATATGGCTTATAACTGAGCCATAAACATCTCACTTTACAAGAAAGAGAGCTGGCTGATTTAATTAAGAAATTAGATAATGCTGTTACCTGTATTGGAGCTGTGATGATGCAACGGATTTGGGGTCTTGTAAAAACTGGAAGCTATGCCAGTGCCCATTCAGTTCAGTTTCTGTTGGGATCATTCAGAGATTGTTATGGTTTCAGTTGGGGCAGAAACAGAGACAATTTCAGTATTATTTTGTTTTGTATTGCCACATAAAGTACAGTATGATTTTGCAGTGCAAAGTATTTATAGCAACAATAATGATGTCTCTCACTTTATGTTCAGAGCATTCAGTCAGTTGCAATGCACCAGTTCCTATAAATCTACCATTTATCATGTTGTAACTTACAAAATACATTTATGTTCTTCCCAGAGTAGATGTGTGTGTATATAAAGAACTAGGGCACGCACTTCCAAAACCTTTGCAGAAAGGTTTATCTTCTGTGTTAGAGGAAATTTTGAAGTGATGGACAAACTAGACTTTTTTTGTGTGAAAAGTTATTTAAATATTTTTTACTATTTAAGAACTCTTTGCACTTGAGGAGAGAGAGAATTTACAAAGATAGTGGACAAGCTAAATTATTCAGTAATAAAATCTTCTCTTTCCATATAGTTCCTGTTGTTGTTTTATATCTTTATTCATAATTTTTAGGTGACTTTGTCCAATGTGAAAAACCTTTCATTAACTGTTGTTGCTTCCTTTGTCTCTAGCTAACATCTAATAGCAAGCAATTACTTTTATTTCCAGATCATGAGAGGAAACAACCACCTCTTTTAAGCAGTGTTTGGCTTTGAAGGTATTAATGATTAGAGAATACTTTTTAAAACATGAGATGCTAAACACGGAGCCTGACCTATGTTCAATCCCCTGTCATGAGGCTGTCACAAGAAGGACTTTCTTCTTAAAGAATAGTACTGCAGATACCATTAAATATTCTTTGTAAATACATCAAAATTTGCCTGGTTTGCTCTCGAATTCATCAGGACATTTGCCATTGACTTCAGCAGGATCAATATTCCTTGAATAGTATATGTTTGGTGTAAAGAATATACATAGTTTCCTTCTGTGTGGCATGTGCAGCAAAATTTAAGAAATACATTTGATTTTCCCCACCCGTATCTTGTCCTCCTTTGCTCACTATTTTATTTTTATGTGCTTACTTACGCTTCCAATACCTGGCAATGAAACTTAGCTCAAATACTACAAAGGATGTGTTTTAAGAGTTAATCTACATACAAAAATAATCCTATAAAAGAGTCAAGTGTGACTTGAAAATATATAACCTGCTGGTCTGATTCAGAATTAAAACTAGTTTCACCTGATTAAAAAACAGATTCAGAGTGCATGTGTTGTATGTAGAATATTGGTGAATTTCTTGTTGCATGCTCAAGTCTCAGTGTAACCTAAAAGAAATCGGGGTAATTTTTCAGCGGAAATATATCCATAAGTAGTGATAAAACCTTTTTGTTGCTGTTAGTAAAAACTAAAACTAGTGGAAAATAAAAATATACTTTTATTTTTTCTGGACAATATGAAACATTGTATAGATTCAGCACTTTCAATCTAATTGGAAGTCTAGGTCTCGCATCCATGTTTCTACTGCAGTATGGTCTTCCCTGTCTTCCCAGCATGTACTCACTTGCAGCTAGCTGGGTGTTCACACCAGTCATTTACTGAGATCCACACTCCTGCCCACTTCTTTAGGTGGTGTTTTACCCTGTTGTTCCTCTTCTCCAGCAGTTCTTACCATAGTCTTACCATAGTCACTGTGGCCCATTGTACTGCTGGCCCACCTCTGCAGATTTTTTTTACTGCATAACTCAGACTCTCCCATTCTCTCAGTGCATTCTTATGGATACATTAGCTAAACGCCTTTTTAATTTGATAATTCAAGTGTAAATATTCACATAAAAGTATTTGATTTTAAGAAAATTTGATGGAGCATAACTTCAAAGTTTAAATTCTTTCACTAAAAAAACTGTTTGGGGTTTCTTTACTTGTTTCCTTCTAATAATATATCGGCAAAGAATGAAAGGACATAATTTCCCTAAAGACTTTGTAAGAAAGTTAATTTTCATAAAATCCTGTCTTTTCCTATGCAAAAAGAAAGTTTTGAATATTTTAATCCAATTCAGTAACATAATATTAAATCTAACTAAAATATAGAAGTAGCAAGCTGTCACCTTTTTGAGTGTTAATCTCCTGGTGGTAATACTTTTTTTATTTTTTTTCCACATGATGTTCTTAATCAATATAAAATACTCCTCCATCTGTCCTGGTTTGGTTTCAACTGCTGCTAGCTGTGGCAGCTTCTGAGAATGTTTGTGTTTGGGAACATCTTTCTATAGAACATCCCTTCAAAGGAATGATGTGTCACTCGAAGCCAAGTGCATGCAGGTGCTCCTAGAAAAAGGTGTTTACCGATGTGTCTGCCTCATGACTCACGTTGTGAGATGACAAGGTTAGCAGCTTAAAGCTCAGAAATAACGCATCATCAGATGAATAGACTGGGAACTGGAATAGTTCTCTAAATCTTTATATTCTTATTGTTGCTGATGATTATATTAGCAAGTTCACTGTTGTTGCTAGTCTGTTACTAGGTAATAACTGAGGGGACAAAATTTAAAGGCAGGCAGTATCGTGTCTTAACATTGCCAGAATTGCAAGTAGTAAAGAGTCATTAATTCAAGCAGTTGAAATATTTTGTATTAAAATGGACTAGTATCATGCAAAAGGTTAGAAAATAATGTCAGTGAATATGACCAAGGTTACATGTAGATTTTGCATGTGCTCTGTGTTCCATTTCCAGGGAATACTGAGGTAGGGTGCTTGAAAATATCTGTAGCAGAATAATGCTCTATTCTTAAAAATACAAGCTTTGCACTTGCATGCATGGGTCTAATTCTGCAACCTAGGATAGCAATTTCTTCTGCTGACACTTTCAGTGAAAACTGTGGGAGTTCAGCATCCATTAAAAAGATTTTTGAACATCATGGAATCAGCTTATTACAGCTAATTTTTCTGTGGAATGACTGTTTATTTTTTCACAATTTTTAATAAACTCTTTACCATTTATATAAAAAAAATTAAATACATGATTGACAAACTTGCCATTCTTGCTGCACATCCTGGGCCTGATATTAG